>NC_142797.1:70706858-71035038 GCF_049724085.1 Artemia sp. Qi Xiang Cuo | reverse complement strand
TATTTATATTATGGTGGTGGCTTTGGATCGAAGGACTGACATTTTCCCCGGTTTCCCAAATACTAGCTAGATTTCTGCATGGACAATGAACACAGTTGTTTTTGATAGAGAAGGCCCTAGAAACAAAAAAGTTTGCACATGGAAATTTCAGTGCACTCCAAATTCCATCAAGGTTTTCTACACAATACTGTCTCAGAAACTGGATAGCTCACTATACAGTTTCTGGTAATTGAAATCGGCATGCTACCTTATAATTTTTGCTTGATAGCTTTTTGGCCCTCTTTGAGCAAAAGTTGTTGTTTTCTGCCACACAATAGAAGAAAACACGGCTGTGAAATATTTTGGCTAGTAAAAAATGGCGCTAGAACTTTCAGTTTCTGTTTAAATGAGCCTTTTCATGACAGTCTAGGACAATTGGCTCTACATAATCCACTCTGGAAAAAAAGCGCAACAGACACGCATACGTGATCATCCTTTTTGGAAAAATACAAATTTCGCAGTTTCGCAAATTGGGGCTTGAAACCTTTAAAACAGTGTTTTCTGATATGCTGAATTAGAGGGTGTAATTTTCGACAAAATTGCTCGTCTTTTAGTCTTTCCTTTTTTTGAAAATCAGGCAAATTTTCCGGGGTTTGTAAATTTTTGGGGGTAGGATTAAAAATTCTAAGTTAATGTATTTAGAATTAACTTAAAAATCTGATTCTTTTGGTGGATAGATTGCTATCAAAACTTCTTCTTTTTTAAAGTTGATTTTACTATTATCATGAGTCGCTCCTTAAATATATTTTATTGCCACGAACTATTTGGAAGAAAAATTTTTTGTAACGGTATTTCGTGATAATAATTAACTTTGATCATTGCGAAAATCAATACAAATCTATGGGATTAAATGATAACCTACCGTTGGGAATAAAGCCACCCAATTTTTCTATTTTTCTTTTTTTTTGTAAGTTACGGGCTCACAAAATTATTCCAAAGGAAGGAGATAGGATTTGAAAGAAAAACAAACAATTTGCCAGTGAACTGTAAACTATTTAATAAATGTCACAGAACTTTGCACTTTGACACATTTTGTCCTCTAGTGGGAAGATGAATAAAGGCCCTCTCTCTCCAATCTCATGGAATCCTTGCTTGAGAGCATTATCAAATTTTATATGAGCTTTATCAAGGAGTGCGTTTTATATATAGGTTTGTTAAACATCTTGTGCCGTGCCAGCTGTGTTAAATAGCCCGATAACGGAAGCTTAAGTAGGCTTTACATCTTAAATTTATCTAACCAAGAACGAAAAAAAATCTTAATGAGTTCTATTAAGAATCCATAGAAGAATGGAAAATGTACAGAAAGTTGTTAAAAGCGCAATATGAGATCTCACACAAGGGTAAAAAGATCATTTGATTTGATTAATAGCTAAGAACAAATGAAGATAAGTATTCAGTATGTTTTTTCTTTAAATGCTAGTAAATGATGAGGGGCTACCAACGTAAAAATTGTACACACAACTTAATGGGTGCCAAGTGGGGTAGAAATGGCTCAGATGCAGCGAAAACAGGCTGGATACGGTAAAGTAGTGCCAGGAGTTACGTTAAGTGGATCAAACGTGGAATGGACAGAAATACGCTAGGTTGTGTAGTGTTTTACACAAAATGGTAAAATAACTTTTCTTTCCCACAGCCCTTTTTTATGGTTGTCAGACATAAATATTTTGACAAAACAATTATGTACCGCTATGCATAAGCCAGTCATTTTTTTTTTCTGACAAATGACTTACCTTATGTCCTAAATGAATTCCTTAGAGTAGTCATTGATGAATCATTTGTTAAGTTGATAAGACTTTCAACAGTGAAAGAATTTTCATTTATATCCAGCATGCTTTCCTTTTTAGTAGGAATTAGTTTTCTGTATTATATAACCCTATGTTATCCTTTATTGTCATGGGTTTTTGTCAACATAAACAAATGAAAAAACTTAAATTTGCGATCCCTTTAAAAGGTAAAAGCAACTTTTCCCTTGATTTTGCTTTTATTTCTTTTGTAAGCTTTGATACAAATTTAGTGAACACACACCTTAACCACAATCAACGCAACCACTGTCAGTTTAACCACCATAACTTGACCACTAAACATCTCAACCTCCCTGAACTCAATTACCACTTATCTCAACTACCTTAGATTCAAAACAACTCAATCACTATCAACTCAATCACCACATAGCCCAACCACCACATAACTGAACCACCATCAACTCAACCACCACATAGCTCAGGCCTGCTACAATTCAAATGTGTTGATCAATCACCAAGGCTTGAGTAGAAAGGGGGGTTCTACTCCGGACCCCACCACGTGGTTTATGGTTTTTGTCAGTGAGAATGAAAAAACAGTATTTTTCTCACTTGAAAAACCAGGAATTTTCTCACTTTTATGGATGTTTCTTGGACGGTTATGTGTGTTGGTCAATTTATTTGATGTTTTCATGGTTGTCAACATCAAATTATGGATGTTTTATGGTTTTTGTCAGTGAATATGAAAAAACAGGAACTTTCTCACATTTATGTCTGTTTTCATGGATGGTTATGTGTGTTGGTCGATTTATTTGATGTTTTTCATGGATGGTTATGGATGATTTATGTATGTTCGTTGTCAGTGTGAATGGACATGCTCAACGCGAATGTTATGAGATTGTTTGGCTAACCTAACCTGAGAACTTGATTTGCATAATCACTAGGGGAAATTATTGATTCACGAAGGGGGAATTAAGAAACATTATGGTTTCTTTGATATTTAGGCGAACCTAACCTGAGATTTTGATTTACATAATTGGTGGGGTAATTATTGATTCATGAAGGGGGAATTAAGAAACATTATGGTTTCTTTAATCTTTAGGCCTGAGGGATTTATTTATTATTGTAGTTTTGGACAAGTGCATGCTAGGGATGAATGTCAAGGTGTCCTGGAATAGAAAACCGGAAGTACATGCATCCTTCTCGGCCAATCAGCGAGTCGGATACATCCTCCTTCTCAGCCAATCAGAGGACTTTGCTTACATATTAGCGGCAGAGGGAATATAAGGAAAGGATTTTTGCTATAGTTTTATTAGTCTGTGAATAGAATTTACCAAGTTTTTAGTTAGCAGTGTAATAACATGAGTGAACAAGTTGTTAGAAATATCCTTTTATTGCAACTGTTATATTTGTAAAGGACATTTTCATGATTTTGAACATTCTCATGAACCTACTGCATGTATAGACAGCATAGAGGCAGAGACAGATGAGAAGAATCTGGAGGAAATGAGAAGAAAAATTATATGTGACATGGAGAGAAATGTATACCGGTTGCAAGTATGTTCACATAAAAGAAGGGTTGATATGATAGAAAAGGAAGATCAAAAGAAGAGACTGATAAAAGAGGGCTTTCTCTATAGTGTAAAAGACAGCAGTGAAAACCCAATGAAAAATGTATATAAAGCAAGATATAACTCGGAATATTATGATGATTATGTTCTAAGAGAAGAGAAAAAGTGGCCCTTTAAGAGACAACATAAGAGGTCATTCTACGAAAAGGATTTTAAACAACGGAAACCGTGGTGGAAGAGTTCTCATATATGATTTAACGTTAAATCTAATTATTAATATGTATAATGAGTTTTATATTGTAATCATACAATAAATTTGTTTGTATTATTTAGGCAAACTAGGAGCCAACCGCTCGTCATCCTCTATGCAAAGACGGCCTGAAGGCCCCCGCCGTACCAGATCTTCCGACGTATATGACAGACCATCTTCCGTATAATGTACTTCTAGCACATCATCATTACCTTCGACGGTTGTAGTAGTACAAAGAAGGATCTCCTCATCAAGTGAGAGATCCCAACCAAGCCTTACATCCTAAAAGATTGATAACACTATGATCAAAAACTAGAGTTTCCTGCGGAAAACCTATATTAGTTCAGATTTTACGGGAATAGTTTATTTTCGAACCACGGAAATGTATTTATCATATTTTTCTTACAAAACTAGATTTCTGTTACAGTGTTTATTTGTATTTGTAGTTGTAGTATTACTATATGAACCAAAAATAACGACACTATTAAGATTTGAATGAATTTATCTCTCTTTGGGCAACTAAATACAGTAATAGGATATGATAGCGTCAACAAAATGAAAATCTGCATAAGAACTCCAAACAGTTTTGTGTAAATGATTTGAAAACATTTTTTTATTTTGATCTCTTTCCACATAGCAAATATTTTTCATAGTTAAGGGAGGGAGGGGGGAGGGGTACTGTTAGATATGGCACACTGAGATTCATAATTATAATGTCATCATGAAAATAAGGCCCTACTTGACGGATATATATCTAATATGGAATGGAGAGAGCCTGATCATTTGAATATATATTTGTGACGTATATCCGTATTCACACAAAAACCCTTTATATTATCTCATATATACGTGTAAAATTCCATGTAGCAAAGGGGGGAAAGACAAATTCGTAATGTATATGAAGGCTCATCAAATTCTAACCAAAATGCAGGACTGTTTTCTTCCTCAAATAAAGATTAAACCATTATTTCCATTAACTTTATTAATGTTTATTCCTTCAATGACTGATATTCATGATTTTTAATTTTCGTGCTTTTGATTTTATATTGATGAGGAATTTAAGCACAACTTCAACTAGTTTTTTTTTTTTGTTCAGTATAGATGAAAGGTCCAATACCTGAATTAAACTAAGAGTTTTCAATTTCAGGAAAAAATTGTATTTTGACATCATTTGACAATTTATTAATTTTAAATTTTTCTTTAGTTTCAAAAATTTATTTTTTGTAAGTCATCATATTTTAATCATTAACAAAAAATAC
Source organism: Artemia sp. Qi Xiang Cuo (assembly GCF_049724085.1). Taxonomy (NCBI): domain Eukaryota; kingdom Metazoa; phylum Arthropoda; class Branchiopoda; order Anostraca; family Artemiidae; genus Artemia; species Artemia sp. Qi Xiang Cuo. Next base: position 71,030,180 of record NC_142797.1, on the reverse strand, counting down.
TACAGAAAACCACTTTCCACGGTTTATCGATGATAAATTATTAATAAGGATATTACTTCTTTGAAACATACATTTTACATTTTTAATTTTCATGCTTTTGATAAGTATCTTGTCTTTTTGGTGTAAATTGTAGCTGGAGGCTTATTGAAAAATCACTGTTTCTATTTTTTCCATATACTAAAATTAATGGAAGCTAGAAAATGTAAAACATTCTTTTTATCCCGAATATTCTTCAGAGCCCAACCTAATTACGACGCGAAATCGATGGCTAATGTATGTTTAAATTTTAATTTATATTTTCCCCTATGGATTTTCATATTTGAATCATAGAAATATACTTTCTATAATTTTTTACAAAAACGAGATGATTTATACAAAAACTATGATAAAAACCCCCAACATTTAATTCTATTAAGCAATGTCGAAGCGTTGGAGCTAATTTTTTTAAACAGTAGCGTTAGTTTTGAACTTGGTTTTCAAGCACCTAGATAATTAAATGCCTTTATACTTGGTGTTTATAAAAAGTAACGCATTAACAATGTAGTTTGTTCAAAGTAAAACATTAAACTATGCTTCAGATAATCAAATAAAAAAGTTTTATTAAATATTTTTAATAATAATAAACTATGTTTTTAAATTCAAAAAAAGTTGTGTAAAGAGTGATGTCTTGAGGAGGGGGTGACCCTGTTCTTATACGTAATATTTTCTGTTCGTTTATAAACTTTGATGTTGCTTCTTACTTTCAGTTGAATTTTTAAATTTAATTTACTATCGTTTTAAATAATACCGTGTAATCTGGTTCTCTCTCCTTGAACAATTCCGATACTTGTATATTATACACACATCGCAACTGTAGCATGACAATTTTTTTCGTGATTATAATTTAAAAATGTACATAAACTCTTGATTTTTTGTTGTGTTACTTAGGTAATACAGGAACATTTAGTTTTCTTTCCTAATTTGAATTTTTACACAAATTTAGCCCTAGCTAGTTAAAACTGTGCATAAATTCATGATTTTTTTTATTTAGTCTAGCAGATCTTTACTTTTAGTTGAAAAATGTTCTCTTGTGGAAAAAAAGTTTTTGTCACTCTAACAGGTTAATCTCTATACAAAAGTTTACTGAAAATTTAAGTTTGAACAATTACTCGTTATTCTCTCTGCACATCTTTGATTAGTCTAGTAGCTCTTTACTTTTAGTTGAAAAATGTCCTCAATGATCCATCGTTAACAAATTTAGTCCTAGCTAGTTAAAACTGTGCATAAATTCATGATTTTTTTTTATTTAGTCTAGCAGCTCTTTACTTTTAGTTGAAAAATGTCCTCTTGTGGAAAAAAAGTTTTTTTCACTCTAACAAGTTCATCACTAGACAATAGTTTACAGAAAATTTAAGTTTTAATAATTATTCGTTATTATTTCTGCACATCTTTGATTTAGTCTAGTAGCTCTTTACTTTTAGTTGAAATATGTCCTCAATGATCCATCGTTAACAAATTTAGCCCTAGCTAGTTAAAACACTATATAAATTCATGATTTTTTTATTTAGTCTAGCAGCTCATTACTTTTAGTTGAAAAATGTCCTCTTGATTTAGTCTAGTAGCTCTTTACTTTTAGTTGAAAAATGTCCTCTTGTGGAAAAAATTTTTGTCACTCTAACAAGTTCATCACTAGACAAAAGTTTACAGAAAATTTAAGTTTGAACTATTATTCGTTATTATTTCTGCACATCTTTGATTTAGTCTAGTAGCTCTTTACTTTTAGTTGAAAAATGTCCTCTTGTCGAAAAACCAGTTCTTGTCACTCTAACAAGTTCATCACTAGACAAAAGTGTACAGAAAATTTAAGTTTGAACTATTATTCGTTATTATTTCTGCACATCTTTGATTCAGTCTAGTAGCTCTTTACTTTTAGTTGAAAAATGTCCTCTTGTTGAAAAACCAGTTCTTGTCACTCTAACAAGTTCATCACTAGACAAAAGTTTACAGAAAATTTAAGTTTGAACAATTATTCGTTATTATTTCTGCACATCTTTGATTTAGTCTAGTAGCTCTTTACTTTTAGTTGAAAAATGTCCTCAATGATCCATCGTTAACAAATTTAGCCCTAGCTAGTTAAAACTGTGCATAAATTCATGATTTTTTTATTTAGTCTAGCAGCTCTTTACTTTTAGTTGAAAATGTCCTCTTGTGGAAAAAAAGTTTTTGTCACTCTAACAAGTTCATCACTAGACAATAGTTTACAGAAAATTTAAGTTTGAATAATTATTCGTTATTATTTCTGCACATCTTTGATTTAGTCTAGTAGCACTTTACTTTAGTTGAAAAATGTCCCCAATGATCCATCGTTAACAAATTTAGCCCTAGCTAGTTAAAACTGTGTATAAATTCGTGATTTTTTTTATTTACTCTAGCAGCTCATTACTTTTAGTTGAAGAATGTCCTCTTGATTTAGTCTAGTAGCTCTTTACTTTTAGTTGAAAAATGTCCTCTTGTGAAAAAAGTTTTCGTCACTCTAACAAGTTCATCACTAGACAAAAGTTTACAGAAAATTTAAGTTTGAACTATTATTCGTTATTATTTCTGCACATCTTTGATTTAGTTTAGTAGCTCTTTACTTTTAGTTGAAAAATGTTCTCTTGTGGAAAAAAAGTTCTTGACACTCTAACAAGTTCATCACTAGACAAAAGTTTACAGAAAATTTAAGTTTGAAAAACTATTCGTTATTATATCAGCATATCCTTGATTTATTCCACTAGCTCTTTACTATTAGTTAAAAATGTGCTGTTGTGGAAAAAAGTTTTGTCATTCTAATAAATTTATAGCTATACAAAAATTTTCAGAAAATTTAAGTTTGAACAATTATTCGTTGTTATTTCAGCATGTTTGATTTAGTCTAGTAGCTCTTTACTTTTAGTTGAAAAATGTTCTCTTATGGAAAAAAGTTTTTGTCACTCTAATAAGTTTATCGCTAGACATAACTTTACAGAAAATTTAAGTTTGAACAATTATTCGTTATTATTTCAGCAAATGTTTGATTTAGTCTAGTAGCTCTTTAATTTTATTTGAAAAATGTCCTCTTGAGGGTTGTGGAAAAAAAGTTTCTGTCACTCTAATAAGTCTATCGCTAGACATAACTTTACAGAAAACTTAGTTTCTTCTAGTTTCAAGGTCTAAGTACAGATTCTAAGTAGGTTTTAACTGCACTGCTTGTTTGGTGAGAAGGAGGGGATGAATGAGCAAAAATGCCGGATGGACCTTTATTCGAGTGGGTCAGATTTTGATTCTGAAGCTATTTATCATAGTCCTTTGTTCTATTCAATTTCATGAGCCAAACTCTGTACTTCTTAAAATATTATAGTTTTTTTTATATTCATTTTCGTTGCCATTTATTGTTGTGGTATCAAAAAATTTGGATTGTTGGTTCAATTAATTATAAGTTCAATAAAAATTAAGTAATTAGTTACTACTTATAATAATTTGCAAGTTCCAAATGCTGTTAGGAAAGAGATATTCGAAAAAAAAATTTTGTCCAACTATAAGTTAAATTATTGTTTTCGCTTCGTAGTTAGGTCGATCTCTGAAGAATATTCGGGATAAAAAGAATTTTTTACATTTTCTAGCTTCCATAAATTTTAGTATATGGAAAAATTGAAAAAACGATTTTGCAATAAGCCTCCAGCTACAATTTAAACCAAAAGGACAAAATACTTATCAAAAGCATGAAAAATTAAAAATGTAAAATGTATATTTCAAAGAAATAATAGCCTTCTTAATAATTTATCATCGATAAACCGTGGAAATTGGTTTTCTTTAGTATTGTTTGTGAATGATTAAAAGATGATGATTGACAAAAAAAACATTTTCGAAACTAAAGAAAACTTTAAAATTAATAAATTGTCAAATGATGTCAAAATATAATTTTTTCATGAAATTGAAACCTCTTAGTTTAACTCAGGTATTGGACCTTTCATCTATGCCGAACAAAAAAAAATAACTAGTTTAAGTTGTGTTTAAATTCCTCATCAATATAAAATCAAAAGCACGAAAATTAAAAATCATGAATATCAGTCATTGAAGGAATAAACATTAATAAAGTTAATGGAAATAATGGTTTAATCTTTATTTGAGGAAGAAAACAGTCCTGCATTTTGGTTAGAATTTGATGAACCTTCATATACATAGAGGAATTTGTCTTTCCCCCCTTTGCTACATGGAATTTTACACGTATATAAGAGATAATATAAAGAGTTTTTGTTTGAATACAGATATACGTCACAAATGTATATTCAAATGATCAGGCTCTCTCCATTCCATATTAGATATACATCCGTCAAGTGGGGCCTTATTTTTATGAGGACATTATAGTTATGACTCTCAGTGTGCCCTATCTCACAGTACCCCCCCCCCCTCCCGCCCTTAAATATGAAAAATATTTGCTATGTGGAAAGAGATCAAAATAAAAAATTCTTTACAAATCATTTACACAAAACAGTTTGGAGTTCTTATGGAGATTTTCACTTTGTTGACGCTATCATATCCTATTACTGTATTTAGTTGCCCTAAGAGAGATAAATCCATTCAAATCTTAATAGTCTCGTTATTTTTTGTTAATATAGTAATACTAAAAAAACTACAAAAACATACCACTGTACCAGAACTCTAGTTTTGTAAGAAAATTATGATAAATACATTTCCGTGGTTCGAAAATAAACCATTCCCGTAAAATCTGAACTAATATAGGTTTTCCGCAGGAAACTCTAGTTTTTGATCATAGTGTTATCAATCTCTTAGGATGTAAGGCTTGGTTGGGATCTCTCACTTGATGTCCTTCTTGGAGGTCCTTCTTTGTACTACTACAACCGTCGAAGGTAATGATGATGTGCTAGAAGTACATTATACGGAAGATGGTCTGTCGTATACGTCGGAAGATCTGGTACGGCGGGGACCTTCAGGTCGTCTTTGTATAGAGGATGACGAGCGGTTGGCTCCTAGTTTGCCTACAATAGGAGTACGCGGCAATTTATTTGAATACAGGCCCACCCAATTGATTGATATATCAATAAATGATGAATCGGAGGTTGAAATTGAGTGTATACCACCACCTCTGGTAGATATAGTGGTAGTGGAGGATGGTGACATAGATATTCAGATAATTGAACCAGATATAGTTTATTTAAAAAGCATTGAGAATATTGATATTTCAAGAGAATAAAGATTAGAATGAATGAATTATTTTTTGTTATCATTGATAGAAAACTTGGTTGTGGACTGATAATACTCTATGGAGTGATCTAACCAAACTGAACTATTCATGTACAGAAGTCTCTGATGGTATCCTCACTCTATATATATCTAGTATATGAAAATTAAAATAATACAAACAAATTTATTGTATGATTACAATATAAAACTCATTATACATATTAATAATTAGATTTAACGTTAAATCATATATGAGAACTCTTCCACCACGGTTTCCGTTGTTTAAAATCCTTTTCGTAGAATGACCTCTTATGTTGTCTCTTAAAGGGCCACTTTTTCTCTTCTCTTAGAACATAATCATCATAATATTCCGAATTATATCTTGCTTTATATACATTTTTCATTGGGTTTTCACTGCTGTCTTTTACACTATAGAGAAAGCCCTCTTTTATCAGTCTCTTCTTTTAATCTTCCTTTTCTATAATATCAACCCTTCTTTTATGCAAACATACTTGCACCCAGTATACATTTCTCTCCAAGTCAAACTTAATTTTTCTTCTCATTTCATCCAGATTTTTCTCATCTGTCTCTGCTATCTATTCATGCAGAAGGTTCATAAGAATGTTCAAAATAATGAAAACTTCCTTTACAAATATAAAAGTTGCAATAAAAGGATATTTCTAACTCAACTTGTTCACTCATGTTATTACACTGCTAACTAAAAACTTAGTGAATTCTATTCACAGACTAATAAAACTATAGCAAAAATCCTTTCCTCAGATTCACTCCACCGCTAATATGTAAGCAAGCCCTCTGATTGGTTGAGAAGGGGGATGTATCCGACTCGCTGATTGGCCGAGAAGGATGCATGTACTTCCGGTTTTCTATTCCAGGACACCTTGACATTCATCCCTAGCATGCACTTGTCCAAAACTACAATAATAAATAAATCCCTCAGGCCTAAAGATTAAAGAAACCATAATGTTTCTTAATTCCCCCTTCGTGAATCAATAATTACCCCGCCGATTATGTAAATCAAGATCTCAGGTTAGGTTCGCCTAAAGATCGAAGAAACCATAATGTTTCTTAATTCCCCCTTCGTGAATCAATAATTTCCCCGCCGATTATGTAAATCAAGTTCTCAGGTTAGGTTAGCCTAAAGATCAAAGAAATCATAATGTTTCTTAATTCCCCCTTCGTGAATCAATAATTTCCCCGCCGATTATGTTAATCAAGTTCTCAGGTTAGGTTCGCCTAAAGATCAAAGAAACCATAATGTTTCTTAATTCCCCCTTCGTGAATCAATAATTTCACCGCCGATTATGTAAATCAAGTTCTCAGGTTAGGTTCACCTTAAGATTAAAGAAGCCATGATGTTCCTTAATTCCCCCTTCGTGAATCAATAATTTCCCCGCCGAGTATGTAAATCAAGTTCACAGGACAGGTTCGCCTAAAGATCAAAGAAACAATAATGTTTATTAATTGCCCCTTCGTGAATCAATAATTTCCCCTAGCGATTATGCAAATCAAGTTCTCAGGTTAGGTTAGCCAAACAATCTCATAACATTCGCGTCGAGCATGTCCATTCACACTGACAACGAACATACATAAATCATCCATAACCATCCATGAAAAACATCAAATAAATCGACCAACACACATAACCATCCATGAAAACAGACATAAATGTGAGAAAGTTCCTGTTTTTTCATATTCACTGACAAAAACCATAAAACATCCATAATTTGATGTTGACAACCATGAAAAACATCAAATAAATTGACCAACACACATAACCGTCCAAGAAACATCCATAAAAGTGAGAAAATTCCTGGTTTTTCAAGTGAGAAAAATTCTGGTTTTTCATTCTCACTGACGAAAACCATAAACCACGTGGTGGGGTCCGGAGTAGAACCCCCCTTTCTACTGGCTTGGTAAGCATTCACACCATGTTGATCCGATCAGCGTGAGGACCTCTCAAATAAAGTCCAACATTAAACAAGCAGCAAGCACTTCCTCTATGTCACCTAGAAACCTTTTAAGGGAATCAGCTTCCCTATTAAAATGAGGAGGTACTTGTTAGAATGCCTGCAAAGAGTGCCTTAGAAGAATCCATTCGACAAGACAGACTAAGAAACGATTATATTTTTGAGAACCTCAGTCGATGGTTTTTGAAGTCCCAGATTTGTGTCAAGATCTTGTCTTTTACAATTCCAGACAAAATATTTCTAACATAATTTTGGCTTTGGGAAATAGAGATATTTTGCAGTGTCTTGATAGATCAGAACTATTTATAGGTGATGGAATGTCCAAGGTTTTGCTCCAACTTTTTTTCCAGCTATATACAATACATGCAAAGGTTGGTAATTCATATCCACCGAGAATTCTTTTTTTTGCCGATAAGGCAGAAAGCCCATATCGAGGAATGCTACAAGCCCTTAAAGACTTGGTGTCAAGAGCCAATCCCAATAGAATTCCAACAGGTTTTTAAAAAGATGCTTTTATTGGTTTTCAATTTGAGTTTCTAAATTCCAAGTTATTGGGATGTTTTTTTTAACTAATAACAGTCCATCATGAGAAAAAAGTTCGATCACTGGGCCTCAAGCGACAGTTCATAAATAACCCTAATTTTTATATCCTCGTTAAAAGTATATCATCCTTAGCTTTTGTTCCATTACAAGATATTGAAAGAGTGTTTGATAAACTCTGTGGTAATTTCCCCCAAGATGATAATTTTGATTCTCTCTAGAATTACTTCAACGATGCCTACATTCCTAGCATTGAGTTACCAAACCAGGGGGTTGCATTGCCAAGATTTTAATCAGTCCTCTGAAACCACACTGAAAGTGCATTGAATTGCGTGACAAAAACTAAAAATGCCACGAAACGTTTCCACAATGTCTTTAATTGGGTGTTCAACTGCGCTCATTCAAGTCTTTGGAAGCTGTTTGAAGGAACAAAGCGTGATATTGGTAGTATAGCTATAACGATAGAGAGAAGAAAGGTAGCAAATTACTGTATTAATGATAGAGAGCGGACAGTCCCCCCATATAGCTATGACGATAGAGACAAGACAGGTAGCAAATTACTGTATTAATGATAGAGAGCGGACAGTCCCCCCATATAGCTATAACGATAGAGAGAACACAGGTAGTAAAATACTGTATTAATGATAGAGAGCGGACAGTCCCCCCATATAGCTATAACGATAGAGACAAGACAGGTAGCAAATTACTGCATTAATGATAGAGAGCGGACAGTCCCCCCATATAGCTATGACGATAGAGAGAAGACAGGTAACAAATTACTGTATTAATGATAGAGATCGGACAGTCCCCCCATATAGCTATGACGATAGAGACAACACAGGTATTAAATTACTGTATTAATGATAGAGAGCGGACAGTCCCCCCATATAGCTATGACGATCGAGACACCACAGGTAGCAAATTACTGTATTAATGATAGAGAGCGGACAGTCCCCCCATATAGCTATGACGATAGAGAGAAGACAGGTAGCAAATTACTGTATTAATGATAGAGAGCGGACAGTCCCCCCATATAGCTATAACGATAGAGACAAGACAGGTATCAAATTACTGTATTAATGATAGAGAGCGGACAGTCCCCCCATATAGCTATGACGATAGAGACAAGACAGGTAGCAAATTACTGTATTAATGATAGAGAGCGGACAGTCCCCTCATATAGCCATAACGATAGAGACAAGACAGGTAGCAAATTACTGTATTAATGATAGAAAGCGGACAGTCCCCCCATATAGCTATAACGATAGAGACAAGACAGGTAGCAAATTACTGTATTAATGATAGAGAGCAGACAGTCCCCCCATATAGCTATAACGATAGGTACGAGGGTGTCCCCCCATATAGATATAACGATACGTACGAGGATGTCTCCCCATATAGCTATAACAGTTCCGAGCAGAGTATCCCACCATATAGCTATAATGATAAGTAGCGCACAGTCCCACCATATAGCTATAACGATAAGTAGCACACAGTCCCACCATATATCTATAATGCTTTCAAACGCACAGTACACCTGCCAATACAAGCAGACAGTACAATGACCGGATTCAACTACCGTTAAAATTCGTGCTGATCTCTGTTCAAAGTGTGTGATGTTTTCATGGTAGTGATTCTTTTCCTTGATACTGTAGTAATTTCCTACCTGTCTTCTCTCTTTAATTGTACACAGTAATTTTTTTTTGTATGGATGTTTTATTGTATGAATATATGGATTTTTAATTTTAATAGTTTTTTTATTGATGTCATTTTATTGTACTCTAATGATGATATTTTTTTTTCCAATGATACGATTTTTAACATTCTAAGTGTCTTCCCATTGATTTTTATGAAATTTGTGTTTGATGTAGGAATCGAACGTGAGACCCGTGATTTCCTAAGGTAAAATAACGACACATTAATCGACTGAACCAAAAAGCCATTGAACATATTATGATTTTAGAAATACATCCAATGTATTGTTTCTGGGACATTGCCCAACTGATGTTAAGCGTCACAATATTGTAACAAGTTCATTCCAATGAACCGTAATAAGTACAAGCACATTCGATTTATTATTTTGATTTTTGGTAGTTGTTAAAAATGATCTGTTTCGGGGCATTTTTATGGCATCATCGTGAGAATATGCATTCCACGATGATTTGAGAGGCATATCAGACAAACACTTTCTTCTGATGCTCGGGCCCCAAGTCCTGTCCCTATCCCTCAACCCTCCCTCCAATCCACCCTCCTCCCTCCCACCAACCCCCCCCCAACTTTTTTTTTTAACTTTTTTTACAAATCTTAGAATGTCATGAAACACACTTAAAACACAAAAAAATTCACATTTAATATTTTCAAAATTCAAAATGGGAGTGATATAGATATGTGTGTCGCAACTTTTACTATTAGAAAAATATTATTTGTATTGACCACTTTTTTTCTGACAGTTTTTTTTTACTTCTTTTTTCAACTTTTTTTTTGCATCTCTAAAACATATCAGAAAAATAGAATGACACTTTTAATTTAAATTTTTAAAACTTATTCTTGTGCATACTATTGATGAGGACTGATGGTCCTCATCAGTCTCTTTCAAGATTTTTTTCATGAAGAATAAACTTTTTTTCTAACAGTTTTATTAACCTTTTTTTTCTGACATAGCATTGCTAAGGATATCAGATGCATTTTGACAATATGTAACCATGTTTCTCAAAATTAAAATCTAAGTTCCTCAAAATATTTTACCATTGCTACACACACAAAAAAAAACTTACACACACACAAAAACTTACACACACACAAAAACTTACACACACAAAAAATAACAAAAAAACAAAAAATTACACACAAACAAAAAAATACACAAAAACACACAAACTTACACACACACAAAAACTAACACACACACACAAAATTACACACACACAAAACTTACACACACACAAAAAATCACACACACACAAAAAATAAAAAACACACACAAAAAACTTACACACACGCACAAAAAAAACTTACACAAACAAAAAAAATTACACGCAAAAAAAAAATTACACACAAAAAATAAAAAACACACAAAAACTTACACACACACACAAAAACTTAAACACACACAAAAACTTACACACACACAAAAACATACAAACACAAAAAAAATTACACACACACACACAAAAACTTACACACAAACACACAAATACACACACACAAAAACATACACACACACAAAAAATAACACACACAAACACAAAATTACACACACAAAAAAACTTACAAAAAAAAAAAAAATATCACACACAAAAAAACTTAAACACATAAACAGAATTACACACACAAAAAAAACTTACACACACAAAATCTTACACACACACAAAAAAAAACTTACACATACAAACAAAAGTACACACACACAAAAACTTACACACACACACAAAAACATACACACAAACAAAAACTAAAACACACAAAAAAAAACTAACACACACACACAAAAAAAAAAAAACACAACAAAACTTACACACACACAAAAAATTACACACACACAAAAAAACTTAAAAACACAAAAAAAAAATAACACACACAAAAAAACTTAAACACAAACACAATAGTACACACACAAAAAATTAAACACACACACACCAACATACACACACAAAAAATTATACACACAAAAAAAATTACACACACATAAAAACTTAAACACACACAAAAAATTACACACACACACACAAAATTACACACACACACACAAAAAAACTTAAACACAAACAAAAAAAATAAAACAAAAACAAAAAATTACACACACAAAAAAATTACACACACAAAAAAAAAATTAACCAAAAAAATAATCTTAAAAACAAAAACAATAATACACACACAAAAAAACTTAAAAACACAAAGAAAAATACACACACAAAAAAACATACACACACACAAAAAATTACACACACACAACAAATTACACACACACAAAACTTACACACACAAAAAACTTACACACAAACAAAAACTTACACACTCACAAAAAATTACACACAAACACAAACTTACACATACACAAAATTTAACACACGCACAAAAACTTACACACACACAAAAACTTACACACACAAAAACTTACACACACACACACAAAAAGTTACACATACACAAAAACTTACACACACACAAAAACTTGCACATACACAAAAATTTACACACACACAAAAACTTACACAGACACAAAAACTTACAAACACAAAAACTTACAAACACACAAAAAAACTTACACAAACACAAAAACTTAACACACAAAAACTTACACACACATACACACAAAAACTTACACACACACAAAAACTAACACACACACAAACACACTAAAACTTAAACACACACACAAAAACTTACACACACACACACACAAAAACTTACACACACACAAAAACTTACACACACACAAGAACTTACGTTCACACAAAAACTTACACACACATAAAAACTTACAGACACACACACACAAAAACTTACACACACACTTACAAAAACTTACACACACACAAAAACTTACACACACACAAACACTTACACACACAAAAAAACTTACACACAAAAACAAACTTACACACACACAAAAACTTACACACACACAAAAACTTACACACACACAAAAACTTACACACACACAAAAACTTACACACACAAAAACTAAGACACACAAAAAAAAATGCACACACACAAAAACCTACACACACACAAAAACTTACACACACACAAAAACTTACACACACACAAAAACTTACACACACACAAAAACTTTAACACTCACACACAAAAGTTTTTGTGTGTGTGTAAGTTTTTGTGTGTGTGTAAGTTTTTTTTTGTTTGTAATTTTTTGTGTTTGTGTAAGTTTTTGTTTGTGTGTAAGTTTTTTTTTGTGCGTGTAAGTTTTTTTGTGTGTGTGTAAGTTTTTGTGTGTGTGTAAGTTTTTGTGTGTGTGTGTGTGTGTGTAAGTTTTTGTGTGTGTGTAAGTTTTTGTGTGTGTGTAAGTTTTTGTCAGTGTGTAAGTTTTTTTGTGTGTGTAAGTTTTTGTGTGTGTGTGTAAGATTTTGTGAGTGTGTAATTTTTTTTATGTCTGTAAGTTTTTTTGTGTGTGTGTAAGTTTTTGGGTGTGTGTAAGTTTTTGTGTGTGTGTAAGTTTTTCGGTGTGTGTAAGTTTTTGTGTGTGTAATTTTTGTGTGTGTGTGTGTGTAAGTTTTTGTGTGTGTAAGTTTTTGTGTGTGTGTTATTTTTTTTTTGTGTGTTTGTAAGTTTTTGTGTGTGTGTGTGTAAGTTTTTTTGTGTGTGTAAGTTTTTGTGTGTGTAAGTTTTTTTTGTGTGTGTAGCAATGTTAAAATATTTTGAGGAACTTAGCTTTTAATTTTGAGAAACATGGTTACATATTGTCAAATTGCATCTGATATCCTTACCAATGCTATGTCAGAAAAAAAAGGTTAAAAAAATTGTTAGAAAAAAAAAGTTTGTTTTTCATGAAAAAAATCTTGAAAGAGAACCATCAGTCCTCATTAATAGTATTCAAAATAATAATTTTTTAAAATTTAAATTAAAATTGTCATTCTATTTTTCTGATATTATTTAGAGATGTAAAAAAAAAAGTTGAAAAAAAAAGTAAAAAAAAAATGTCAGAAAAAAAGTTAAAAAAAAACTGTCAGAAAAAAAAGTGGTCACTACAAATTATATTTTTATAATAGTAAAAGTTGCGACACGCATACCTATATCATTCCCATTTTGAAGTTTGAAAATATTAAATGTGAATTTTTTGTGCATTAAGTGTGTTTCATGACATTCTAAGAGATGTAAAAAAAAGTTAAAAAAAAAGTTGGGGGAGGGGGTGTTGGTGGGAGGGAGGAGGGGTTGGAGGTTGAGGGGTAGGGGTAGGACTTGTGGCCCAAGTATCAGAAGAAATTGTTTTTCTAGTATGCATCTCAAATCATCGTGGTATGCATATTCTCACGATGATGCCCTAAAAATGCCCCGAAACAGGTCACTTAACACCTATCAAAAATCCATTGGATAAATCGAATGTGCTTGAACTTGTTCCAGTTCAATGGAATGAACCTATTACGATATTGTGACGCTTAACATCAGTTGGGCAATGTCCCAGAAACAATTCATTGGATGTATTTCTAAAATCATAATATGTTCAATGGCTTGTTGGTTCAGTCGATTAACGTGTCGTTCTTTTACCTTAGGAAATCACGGGTCTCATGTTCGATTCCTACATCAAACACAAATTTCATAAAAATCAATGGGAAGATACTTAGAATGTAAAAAAATCGTATCATTGGAAAAGAAAAATATCATCATTAGAGTACAATAAAATGACATCAATAAAAAAACTATTAAAATTAAAAATCCATATATTCATACAATAAAACATCCATACAAAAAAAAATTACTGTGTACAATTAAAGAGATTACTGAAATTACTGAAATTATAAGAAAAGAGATTATAAGAAATTACTACGTATAAAGGAAACGAATCACTACCATGAAAACATCACGCACTTTGAACAGATATCAGCACGAATTTTCATGGTGGTTGAATCTGGTCATTGTACTGTCTGCTTGTATTGGCGGGTGTACTGTGCGCTTGAAAGCATTATAGATATATGGTGGGACTGTGCGCTTGAAACTGTTATAGCTATATGGGGGGACTGTGCGCTACTTATCGTTATAGCTATATGGGGAAACATCCTCGTACCTATCGTTATATCTATATGGGGGGACACCCTCGTACCTATCGTTATAGCTATATGGGGGGACTGTCCACTCTCTATCATTAATACAGTAATTTGCTACCTGCCTTGTCTCTATCGTTATAGCTATATGGGGGGACTGTCCGCTGTCTATCATTAATACAGTAATTTGTTACCTGTCTTCTGTCTATCGTTAAAGCTATATGGGGGGACTGTCTACTCTCTATCATTAATACAGTAATTTGCTACCTGTGTTCTCTCTATCGTTATAGCTATATGTGGGGACTGTCCGCTCTCTATCATTAATACAGTAATGTTCTACCTGCCTGGTCTCTATAGTTATAGCTATATGGGGGGACTGTCCGCTGTCTATCATTAATACAGTAATTTGTTACCCGTCTTGTCTCTATCGTCATAGCTATATGGGGGGACTGTCCGCTCTCTATCATTAATACAGTAATTTGCTACCTGTCTTCTCTCTATCATTATAGCTATATGGGGGGACTGTCTGCTCTCTATGATTAATACAGTAATTTGCTACTTGTCTTCTCTCTATCGTTATAGCTATACTACTGATATTGCTGTTCAACGTCAGGTGGCACCACAGGTTGCTAGGCAGCAGGGTCAGAAAATTTCAAAATATAAAATACTTGCTCAACGATATTCAAGACACATTCGAACATACCCCCAGGAAGAAAATAAAATGAGGTTCCTGAAAGCAATTGCCCATATGCAAGGGTAAAAAGATGATTAAAAGTAAAAATGCCCACAAAGACGTATTTTTTCATTTACTTTTTGCAGATTCCCCCACCCCTAAGAAGAATATTGTTGACTTTGAATATATCACCCTTTTTTTACAGTGTTTGTGTGTCCCATAATGCTTGTGGTCAGATCAAAGTTGAAATAAATCTAGAAGATAAGAACATTTACAGTTCTTATGAAAATATCTTATGAAAATATAGCAAAAAACCAAATATGAATTGCCCAAACGCATTTTTCTCTCTGGAGTCAAGTTTTTCTCTCTTTGGTTCGCGTTTTGCTCTTCAGAAAAATGGAAACCAATTGTAGTTTCTGGTTTTTGATTTTTTTTTTTAAATAATACATTAAAAAATCCCTCACGAGACCAAACACTGAAACAGATCTGAGTTATATGGTGTTTGATTCTACGGTGATGAAAATATAAAAGTTTCATCAGGTTTAGTATTACCCATCAAAAGTTAAGCGCCTAAGAAAATTTGGCTTATTTTCGAAAAAAGGGGGAAACACCCCCAAAAAGTCATCGAACCTTAATGATAATCACACCATCAGATTCAGCATATCAGAGAATCCTACTATAGAGGTTTCAAGCTTCTATCTACAGAAATGTGGTATTTTGTATTTTTTGCCAGAAGAAAGATCACGAATGCGAGTGTATTTTTTTTTCCCAGGGGTGATCGCACCGCCCCAGTTGTCCTAGAATATCTCGGGAAGGCTTATTCAAAAGCAAATGAAAAGTTCTAGTGTCCTTTCCAAGTGACCAAAAAAAATGGAGAGCAACTAGGTCCCCTCCCACGCTCATTTCTTCCCAGATTTTGAGATAACCATTTTGTTCAGAATTGTCGAAAACTGGAATGACTATATCTTTAAGGATGACTTAATCCCCCACAGTCCCCGGGAGAAGGGCTGTAAGTTATGAAGTTCGCCCATTGGTTATTGGGTATACAGACACGTATACAGACGTTTTCAGGGGGATTTTTTCTGGTAGTGGGAGGGGGTGGGGGTGGATCGGGGGTTACATGGGAGGATCTTTCTATGGAGGAAGTTTTATGGGGAAAGGGACATTGCTATGAAGGGGGTGCCGGATTTCCCAGCATTATTTAAAAAAAATATCAGAAATGAAAAAAATGGACTGTCCCCTCCTCAACACCTCGATCTTTACGCTAAAGTTTTTTATTGTTTTAAAAAATAAAGTTGTTAGACAGAGTCAAACTTTAGCGTAAAGAGCGAGGCGTTGAGAAGGGGACAGCCCCTTTCATATACAGAATAATTTCTGTTCGTTTTAAGTTTTTTATGTCGCTCCTTACTTTCACTTAAAAAAAACTTGTTTTTTTAGTTAATTTCTGAACGTTTTGAATCAATGCAGCTTTGATTTTGGCTCACCGTACATGAATAATTAAAACGAAATTCGCATATTAATTTTGTGGCTTTCTCGAAATTTTGTTCTGACGTAACTTATGTAACGAATTTCTATATTCGTATGTTTTTTTCCGTATATTAGGGAGTTCGCTCCCTAGTCAATACCATGCTCTTTACGCTAAAGTTCGATTTTTGTTCGAATCACAAACCCCTGAATCACAATGGCCGTTTAATTAGAATAGATAGCTATTTTGAAAGTACTAAAAAACTTAGTGTAAAGAGCGAGGTATTGACTAGGGGGCGAACCCTCTCATATATGTAATAATTTCTGTTCGTTTTAAGTTTTAATTTTGCTCCTTATTTTCAGTTGAAAAATAAATTGTTTTTTTTATTTAATTTCTGATGGTTTTTTAAATAATGCTGCAAAATCTGGCGCCCCCTTCATGGAAATGTTCCTTCCCCCAAGGAAATATCCTCCATGGAAAGATCCTCCCCCGTAACCCCTACTCCGACCCCGACCCCCCAATAGAAAAAAAATCCTCCTGAAAACACCTGTATACTTCCCAACAACCAATACTACATGTAAACAATGGGCAAAGTTTATAACTTGCAGCCCTTCCCCCGGGAACCGTGGGGGATTAAGTCATCCTCAAAGACATAATAATTAGATTTTCGACTATGCTGAAAAAAATGGCTATCTCAAAATTTTGATTGGGTGATTTCGGGAAAAAATTAGCGTGGGAGGGGGCCAATTTGCCCTCCAATTTGTTGGTCACTTACAAAGGCCACTATAACTTTTAATTTTTGTTTGAATGAGCCCTTTCACGATATCTTAGGACTACTGGATCACCCCTGGAAAAAAAAACAAAAAAACAAAAAACAAATAAACACGTATCTGTGATCTTTCTTCTGGCAAAAAATGTAAAGTTCAACATTTTGCATATAGGAGCTTAACAATTCTTCGTTATGGTGCTGTGATACGCTGAATTTGGTGGTGTGATTTTCACTAAAGTTCTATGACTTTTAGGGTTGTTCCACCCTTTTTTCGAAAATAAGGCTAATTTTCTCAGGTGCGTAACTTTTGACGGGTAAGACAAAACTCGATGAAACTTATATATTTCAAATCAGCATAAAAATCTGATTCTTTTGATGTATCTATTGGTATCAAAATTCCGGTTTTTATAGTTTCGGTTACAATTGAGCCGAGTCGCTCCTTACTTACATTTCGTTACCTCGAACTGTTTGATGTAAGGACAAGGTGAACACACTACTTGATGCCTTTTTATGCTTTTTTCTAAACTTAGCGATTGTATCTCTTGCCAGTAAACTTAAGCTTGCTCTTTTAAAGGGTGAAGTGTAATGGTCTGCGTGCATCATATGGTCGCCTTCTCAGACATTGATGAAAATCGATAATTTGCAACGAATTAATCCCAGGAGCAGCGGGGATTGTCTAGGGTATAAGACAGTATATTGGTATAAGTGATATATAACAATAACTGATTATCTCAAGCAGATTGCCCGACAACGAGCTCAAGGATTAAATATCTGGGGAAAGGAGATCAAGCATGGTGCAACCTTTTGCCCAGTTAGTGGGGGAATTTTATAAAATACATGCAGCTTATTTAATCTATAAGGAATTGGAATATTCCTCTGAATTTTTTTTTAAATTAAAGGGGTAAACAATGAAAAAGCAAAGATTTTGAAGAAGTTCCTACTTTTGAAGCTAGGAGAGTTTGAACATTCACCTAGGCAGTAGTTTATGCAGAAAATGATATTTTAGTGTTCCTCAAAGTATTCACAAAAATTTGCTACATTTAGGACTGCTCTTTTTAGCTACCAACTAATAAAATAATTTTACATTTCATTGTGTCCATTGAAATTATTTGGGAGGAGAGATTAAATGGAATCCCCCAGATCTTCTGATTTACCTATTCATCTTGAAAACCAGCAAAATACTAAACTAAGCGGTAACATAGACTCTAGAGAATTACTAGCCTATATCATCCCCCTTCCTATTTAAAGAATGAAATTCCCGTAATTAGGCTAATCTAAATTTTTGCAAATAAAATCTCGCTACTAAGCGCCTCTTAGATCATAAATTAAATTCTAAAATTTAAATGTTGTTTCACCCTTTAGAGTTTTACTTTATAAGCCAAATAACTAGTTTTTGGTAAGTAACACTAAGATATATTTTATTGCTCTTTTTACGAGTTCACAAAAGAAATGATCCAAAACATATTAAAAAAGTATTATTTATACTTTTTTAAAACTTTTTTTTTTAGTAAAATTAGTGTTCTAAATTTTATTTGGTTACCTCCATGTGGGTAGACTGACCAAACTTGTATGAGATTTAGGCCACAACGGCTATGTGCCTCCTATATATAAAAAAAAAAGACAACCAAAAACTGATTTCAGCAATTTATATCCTAATCCTTTGAGGTTTTGCGTAAAATTTGGAGAATTCTGGAAATGCTCTCTCAATGGAAAAAAAAAAAAATCAGCTGTATCTCAAAAGACGAAAAAAAAACCAAAAGAAGTAATATAGTATAATAACATTAATTTTAACTAAAACGTAATTACGAGATGGTTTTTACATTGTTCTCACACCGTGCCAGAGATAATAAATGTTTCTAGCAAGTTAATTTTATCAAAAGAGAGGAAACTAATAAAAGAACTATTCTATTTAATGTTACTAGAGACTATTATGGGATAATACTATGGGACGTAGATGATTGTCAGCAGGGCTGGTAATTCATGGAAGTTTAGGGATGGGGAAAGGCTTCAATCAATTTTTTTAATTAATATACAAAATAATGAATTTTCTTAAAATCCAGGGGGAGCTCATTTTTTTCAATGGAAGTGCTGATATAAGGTAATTATCAGAATCTAGGAAGGTGGCAAAAAATTGAGGGGTCAATTACTCTTCTTTTGCCCCCTCAATTGATGGTCCTGAATGCAGGACTACCATCTTATAAAAGTTAAACTGTTTGGACAAGCTCGTTGACTGAAGAAAGTAAAATAGGTTAGGAATTTTCAGAGGGCAGGTTATGCTGACCATAAATGTTAACTTCAAATATGACACCAGAAAAGTCCACAGAATTGGAGGTGAGGGTGAAATGGAACTATGATGCCTGCTTAAGCAATTTGACATCCCCTTATCTTAGCTGAATCAATTGAGCTACGCTTTAGGTAAAATTAAAACATACAAATAAACAATGGTCCTTTGGTCATCATTTTGGATAGATCCAAACCTCTCTATCAAGGGGCTCTTCCACTTATCTGAAACTCTAAAATTTATGTCTCTTTCTACCTGTAAACTATTTCTTGGCTTGATTTCATTGTCTTATGTCAACTAAATTATGCATAAAACTGGCTGTGTATTATTTATTTTTCCAACTTTAGACTTATTTTTAGTTTAAATGTTGTTGCTCTTCCTTAAATCAAAACGTGGTAAAAAAATAAAACTAAAATAGGATAAGATTTGTCGATTAGCTTTTCTATGGCATAGTTTTTTCGTGCCACCTCATCCTCCCCCTTACAGCCAAGAAACTGTAATATACAGATAAAGCTTTATTGAAGAATATGCACAGTCAGTAAAATAATGTTGACATAGTAAAAAGAGATGCGTTTCTCATGTTTTTTTTTTACCAGCTTCATTATATGGAGCCTGGTGGGTATAAAAGCTTCAGAGATGGCTTATTCGATGCAAATTTAACATGTTAGTGCTTTTTTGTCGGTAAAACCAACCGAACGGCAACTTGGAATTGATTTAGGCTCTTTTGATTGCTTGGATTTGCTTTAGGTTCAAAACTTCAACATAGCCATTTTAATAGGAACGGTCAAAAGTTCCTAAGAATCACTATCCCATTTACGCTAAATTTCCAGGTCCAACGTGCATACATTCTGTTTCGGGCTTTCATTTAATAGTAAATCCAGTCTGTTTCTAACCCCCTTTGGTCAACTCTCTGTATGCTTTGTCACCAAGCGGTGCATTTCTGACCCCTTTTGGTCATTCTGACCCCATTCGTTCCATGTCCAAACGCCTTTGGACGGAATTTCCTATGCTTCTTCTTCAACCACTTTTGGTCAACAGTTCCTACCCTCCGTCTTTGATACCCATCAATAGTGTAGAATTTGTACACTTCGTCTGTGGTCTCCTCCGATCAACAGTTTGCGTTCTTCGCCCTGGACCTCTTTGCTCAACTTTACTACTACTACTAACAACTCACCGCAGCACCAAGCCGCCTGAGGCCAACACAGCTACGCACGCTCCTCCTCCACCCTAATCTATACAAAGCCTCCCTTTTTACACACTCCCAGGAAGTTCCTATTTCCTTTAAATCTTTCTTTATGACATCCTCCCACCCAGACGGGGAAGACCTGCTTTCCGTGGATGACAACACCCCAACATCCCTTAGGACAAAGGGTTGTAAGTTATGCCCTGGGGGTGAATAAGACCTTTTATAGAAGGGGGGTCACATAAACTTAAGAACGGTCTCATTGGATTGGTACTCAGGAATTCTAGTGCCCTTTTTAAAAGTCAAAGTGACCGAAGGGCAGCTGCCCCCCCCCCTCCAACACGCTGCATTTTCCTGAAATACATCTGATAGACATTTTGAGATAGTCCTTTGTTCAAAAACAGTCCAAATATCACATAACAAGGGCTTTGGTGTTGACAAAACTCCTCCAGAGTCTGGGTGCAAGGCTTGGTAGCTATGCCCCGGGGGCATATAGATATTTTATGGAAGGAGTGGTCGTGTGAACTTTAGAGGTGGCTCATTTTATTAGAAATGTATAGTTCTAGTTCGATTTTAAGAGTCAAAAATTACGAAGGACAGCTATCTCTCCCCTGACATCCTCTTCTCCCAAAACGCATGCGAGCGAAATTGGGAGATAGGCATTTTCTTTATAATAGACCAAACAGTATAAAACAATGTCTTCAGGGTGGACACAACCCCCCAGAGCCCAGAAGCAAGGGTTGTAATTTATACCCCGGGGCATATAAGGTTTTTGTTGAACTGGTGGTCGGATAAATTTTGGATCGAATGGGGCTTATTTGATTGGAAATTGGTAGATCTAGTGCCCTTTTTAAGGGTCAAAACTGAACGAAGGGCAACCACTTCTCTACAGCCTATCAATTCCAAAACCCCATCCATTCAAAATTTGGGAACGATATTCAGTTTTATTGTTCAGATCAACATGAGGAGGTATAAAATCAAAATAAAAAATATTATTTGTCTCAGGATTAAAAATCCTTAAAAGTTTCTCCAACAAGATATGAAATATTATTATTTTTTCCATGAAAAAGACTATGTAAAAGAGGAACAGAAATAATTTGTTAAGGCTTTTTTCACAAAATAAGTTTTTTTAAAGAAAAGTAAAGAGCTCCATTAAGCCAAATATGAGCCCAAATAAAGTCAAATAATCTTTCAAACGTAAAACTAACACAATCATTGTCAATAAAAATATGAAACTCAAAACGAACAGAACTTACAATAAATAACCGAGATAAACCGAAAACGAGCAAAAATTAACATGAGTACACGGTAAAAAATCTGGTCGTACTTTTACGCTAAATTATGGTGCAACATGTGGACCTTATGCCAAAAAAGCGTACTTCTACTAACGGACGCTAATTCGGCGTTTTTCAGTCAGAGAGTTAAAAAGAAGGTCTTCTAGCGTACTTTGTGACTGATTTAACGTTATGGGTGGACCCACTGTATTCGTCACAGCCAATTCCTGTGATCCTGAAATTACAAATTTTCAACGTAAAATGATTCCCTTCTGTTGCGAAAATACAGTCATTTAGCGTACTTTCTCGTTGTTTTGGCGTGAGAGGCGTGGCCTTCCAGTTTCATTTGTACCAATCAACGAGGCCTTGGCGTCTCGATTTTTTAGCGTACATTACACTTCTTTAGCGTAAATGGATAATGATTAGCCTTTAGGGGCGGGGCAATCCATACAGGTTTTTTATGGGAGGAGGGGGGGGGGGCGCACGTGATTTTGCGTGGTCGGGACAAAAAAATTTTTGGAATGGGGAGGGTTCCGAGATGAAATTTTGAATTGCAGCTATCACAATTTGATTAATGGACATCGATAGGAATATGTACAACTATTATTCAAACCAACATTATTGTTCATTAATAGGTAAAAGTAGTCGATAATCTAACAGCTGTATTACAATTAAATCGTTTCCAATAGCAAACGGGTTGTCAAACGACTGGAAAACAAGTTTGATAGGTGTACCACAATTGAATCCTAATGTATTAAATAAAAAACAAGCTTTTTCAACTGAAAGTAAGGAGCAGCATTAAAACTTAAAATGAACCAAAATTATTACGTATATCAGAGCGTTTGCCCCTTAGTCAATACCTTGCTCTTTACGCTAAAGTTCGAATGTTGTTCTAATTCTTTAAGAATGACCCTTGAATCACAAAGGCCGTTTAATTAGAATAGATAGCTCTATTGAAAGTACTAAAAAAAAGTTTAGTGTAAAGAGCAAGGTATTGACTAGGGGGCAAACCTCCTCATATACGTAGTAATTTCTGTTCGTTTTAAGTTTTATTATTGCTCCTTACCTTAAATTGAAAAAACTTGGTTTTTTTATTTAATTTCTCATCGTTTTTTAAATAATACTTGGAAATCTGGCACCCCTTTCTTAGAAATATCCCTTCCCCTATGAAAATATCCTCCATAGAAAGATCCTCCCACTTAATCCCCTTCCCCGACCCTTGCCCTCCATCTAAGAAAATTCCTCCTGAAAACGTCTGTATACTTCCCAATTACCAATACTATATGTAAACAATGGGCAAAGTTTATAACTTGCAGCCCTTCCCTGGGGGCTTTGGGGGATAAAGTCATCTTTAAAGACATAGTTATTAGATTTTTGACTATGCTGAACCAAATGGTTATGTCAAAATTTTCATCGGGTGACTTTGAGAAAAAAGTTAGCATGGGGGGCCTAGTTGCCCTCAAGTTTTTTTTTCATTTAAAAAGGGCGCTAGAACTTTTAATTTCCGTACGAATGAGCCCTCTCGCAATATGCTAGTATTACTTGTTCTATACGATCACCTCTGAAAAAAAAAACCCACATAAACACGCATCTGTGATCTTTCTTCTGGCGAAATATACACAATTCCACATTTTTACAGATAGGAACCTAAAACCTCTACAGAAGGGTTTTCCGATACGCTGTATCTGATGGTGTAATTTTCATTAAGATTCTTTTCACTTTTAGGGGGTCTTTCCTCCCTTTTCTCAGGCTCGTAACTTTTGATGGGTAAGATTAAACTTGATGAAGCTTATATATTTTAAATCAGCATAAAAATCCAATTCTTTTGATGTATCTATTGGTATAAAAATTCCATTTTTTAGATTTTCGGTTACTATTGAGCTGGGTCGCTCCTTACTTACAGTTAGCTACCACAAACTGTTTGAAAGGCTGGTTTTGAAAACACATTCAGATTTATGGGGAAAATATCAACTCAAATGGCAGTAGGAAAAAAAGTGCGAAAAAACCTTGATCCATCGTACCATACAAAGTTCAAATTCGAAGTGAAACTTTCCAAGCGAAAGCTCTACTATGTCCAACGCAGTTGCTCCTGCCCCGTATACTAAAAACGGTCCACAAAACCAGCTACATGACGAGAAAAAAACACTAACAGTTTCGGCCTAACACTTTTGACTAATTGATATCAACTTAAAATCACGACCATCAGGCCAAATAGTACGGGAAGAGACAATCAAATCTAATTATTTCTTTATTATTCAATATAATAAACATACTTATAATAAGTTATATAACAATATAATAAGTTATATAATAATATAACTCAATATAATCAATATACCCGAATAATTTGAATAAAAAATTACAAAAAAAGACAAGAAATACAGTTTGTTTAAAAACACTCTGACTTTTGCTGGTAGGTGGGCTTTCTTCATAGGGTCCATCTTGGCAGTATACCTGCAAAGAAAGTTCATAAGGTTACTACAATCATGAAGGGTTCTTCGTAACAATAAGTAATTCTTCAGTGGCAGAATAATGTCAGTATGTATAGCATTCAGGTTAGGTCAAGCTGTGATTAATATTACTTTGACAACAATTACGATCAAAATCTCCAGCAACGGCAGTAGCGTAGGCAGGATATTATTTTCGGAGGAAGACCTAGAATATAAAAGAGCGTTGACTCCTTGGTCACGTCAAGTAAAAGTGATTTAAAATTATTGTGGGCTAGGGTAGTTTAAGCAAGATGGAAGTAGAATAGGTTGCAAGGTTAGTCCAGTAGTGTTTAAGGAGGCCAGGAAAAACAGCATTAATAGACCCGAAAAGATAGCTCAGTTACCCTAAAGTTTTATGCAGGAGTCAAGAAGGAATGGGGTGAGGGTTTTTATTTTAAGGTGGGACTTACGAATGATTTATCAAACTTTTGGGTGGAGTTAAGGTCTTGCTTAAACGCAAAGGATTGCATGCTCGAAACAAAAGTTACAACTTGCAAAATTTGAAGAAATCTAAAACTGATCAATAGGATGTAAAAAAAAATACTTGCTTCTTTGCGTAAACAGTAAAACTTCGTAGTGGAAGCCCATCTTGAGGCTATTGTTAGATCCACAATTTAGAAAAATGAATAATTCCACCAGATTTGCTTTTTGTAGGTATGAGCACTATTTGAGTAGGCTGGAAAACTTGCTTGAAGAAAAATTGTATGTTCATAGATGAAAATTCTTCTATTCAATTAAATTTATGTAACGAACCTATCCATGACGGCGAGTAAGCCTTTTTGAGTCCCGTACTCGATGCCAAAAACCCAGTAAGACATGTACCATGTAAGTAGGGCCTCCAGCATTGTTTTGCATTCGCAAATCTCCACGAGGTCTACATAAACGACGATCCTGCGTCGCAAACCCTGTTGACCTGAAAGAAAAAAAGTTTTGACCGTCTGCCAAGCTTTAAACAGAGATGGTAACAGGGGTAAAACATTCTTTACCCTAAAAACCTTATGAATGAAAAAACTAAAGGGCAATAGAACCTGTTTTACCATTGTTTGCAAAAATAAAAGCAGGAATTCTGAAGTAGAAAAGTACACACGAATAAAAATATATATTGGTGGTTTTGCGCAGACAAGTCTTTCGCAATTATTGTGAGGTTAAGGAGAAAATCACGAACAAATGAGGAGGAAAACAAAAGTTGAAGAATCCAACCACACCTAATCAATCCAATTAAACAAACATACTGACTGACGGTCAATATTCATCAGTAACATAATTAAGGTAAATCCGGCACCAGAAATATTTCTACGGCATCAATGGGCCCTTAATAAAATTGGGCCGTAATTAATAAAAGTATATGTTTTTTCAACTGAAAGTAAGGAGCAACATTAAAACTTAAAACGAGCAGAAACTATTACGTATATGAATGGGAATGCCCCCTTCTTAATACTTCGTTTTTTACACTAAAGTATTTTAGTGCTTAAAAGAATCTTCTTATTGTTCTAATTAAACGACCCTTTTCTTCTTAAAGAACTGAAACAAAATCCAAACTTGAGCGTAAAGAGCAAGGCGTTGAGGAGGGGCAGTCCTCTTCGTATACGTAATAATTTCTGTCCGTTTTAAGTTATAATGTTGCTCTTTACTTTCAGTTGAAAAAACTTATTTTTCCTGTTTAATTTCTGATCGTTTTTTAAATAATGCACGGAAATCTGGCCCACTTCCAGTCAGAAATCCCCCTCCCGACGGAAATATCCTCTAGACAATTCAATCCTGGTTGCAATTTACCCCGGACAATTACCATTTAGAACTTCACGTGCAAAATTGGAATGGAAAAGAGAAAGCAAGGCATATAAAAAGAATTTTGTAGAGGGCTGACAGCCCCTATGCCTTCTCAAGACTAAAATATATTTTAAACTTTACTAAAAACAAAATAAAGTTTAATTTTTTTTACATTTTTTACTTTAATAAAAAAAAAATATTAAAACTGTGAGGAGTAAATATAAGTATATGTATATTAACCTGACAATCCACGATTATTTCTTTTTTCAGTAAAATGCAAGTTATGAGATCTTGAGAAGGCATAGGGGTTGTCAGCCCTACTCATTTTAATTTTTGCTCGTTTTAAGTTTTACTCAGTTGTTTATTGTAATTTCTGTTAGTTTTAACTTTCATTTATTTATTAGTGGTGATTTGTGGTAGTTTTACGCTATGTAAATTGTTTGACTTTATTTCTGCTCATATTGGGCTTAATAGAGTTCTTTACTTTTCTTTGAAAAACTTGTTTTGTGGAAAAAGTTAAAAAAATTATTTTGTTGTAAAGTCGGTTATCGCTTGCTGCGGACCGGTTCATCCAAGTGGCAACTCTTAAATAACGGGTAGATTACTTGAAAATACGACAAATTCAAATGGAATTTTATTTGGTAAAGGTTTCACTTGGGTAGGGGTATAATCGTCAAAAAAAGTAAAAGAAATATGAAAGCGTAAAATACTATTCATTTGAAAAATTCAGTTTATATACTGAATGTTAGTAGGCCCTTCAGTTTATAGGCCGAGGTGTTGAAACTATTACCGGTGCACCGACGTTTCGCATTTATATCTGAACATTTATACTCCCTTTTGAGGGTTTTTAGAGCCAGAGAATATAACAGTACGATTTTCACCGAGATTTCATCCCATTTAGGGGGTCTCGTCACACTTTTTCTAACAATAGTCAAATTCTTTTGTTAAGAAATTGTTGATAAACAGTTTAGTGTTGATAATTGCCTCACATACTTGGGAATCATTAGAAATTAATTATAATAATTCGAACTGTAATTCCCATTTGGCTTAGAAAGGAAAAGCATGAATCTTTACAAAGGTTTTATGATGATATATTTTATTCTTCTTTTTCAGGCACAATGTCTGCAACCAGATTCGTAATAGACGTAGACCCTTTTATTATTGAAGAAATTCAACAGAACTGCCAAGCTATGCTTGAGACGGAGGATAAACTTGATGGTAAGTTAATTCTTTGAATTGCTAAGCACTTATCATGCTAGGTAGTTCCAGAAACAAAAGTATACGTAATGAATCATACAGAACTGTATTAAATTTTATTTCACAAAGAGACACAACAAGATAACAGAATATGCCATGGACTATAGAAGCTTATGCTTCTCTGAAGAGCCCATGACCCGACTTGCAAAAAGCCACTTAACTTAAGTAACACACGGAATGAAAACAAATAGAAAAAGAACATAAAAATATAATGTCGATTCACGATATAAAGAGAAACAGAAAATAAAATGCAACTTCTATGATTACCGTCCAAGGCAAAAACAATCAAAAGGCAAACAAATGGCAGGTGATGAATATAAAATATGTATTTATAATATTTGTTTATAATAAAGTGTCATCTAATTTAGTATAATCACTATCAGTTGCACTCAATAGTTTGCAACAACAGAAGCAGCGAGGGGACCCCTGTTTTAAAGGGAACCCTCTCCTGCAATACAAGCGGTGCCAACCTTTTCACGACAGCCAGCAGGTGCGTGTTACAGCATAGGAAACTAAAAGACGCAGGTGCATGATACGTAATTGGGGTTGAGGGTTAAAACAATCCTGCCTGACTTTGCTTCAGTATTGAAAAAGAGTTCAGTTTGTCATCATTGAGGACATTATTCTTTAGTAATATGTGCTTTTACTCTATTGGATATTGAAGGCGCTAACAATGGCAAAATGAAACCTAGAGTGCCTAATGCTGTAGTAGAAATTACAAGGATCTGCTAGCTAACTCCAGAATGGAACGAAATGTTTGTGCCCTATGTTATATAGTTAAAAAATCCAAGTCGGAAGAACAGTCATGCTTTGCACCAAAAGTGAATATAATGCATATACAAAGATTACAAGATTGATTAAATGTATTAGTGAAGTATATTGAAGACAATAATCTGAATCAATATATGAAAAGGTAATGAGTTTGTTACTAGTGAGATCTAATGTTAGTTTATAATTGGTAGTGAGAGTGCGTCAGGATAAAAAATGAATGGATTTTAGAAGGGAAAAATCATACGAAATTTAGTAAAATTGGAAATTTGTTTAATTTTAGATGATAATTTTATAAAGTCTTCTTTTTAATGGAATATATTTTCTCAAAGAATGCTTAACAATATACTGAGAAATGAGTCTCCATCTTTGGACTGTTGTATGAAAGTTTTAAGTCGCGGATCAAATGTATTTACTCAATTTTTGATATATTAAGGAAACAAAACAAAATGATATTGTGATTATGCTTTTAACCACTACCTAGACAACCACTTTGCAAAACAACAAGAAATAAATAGAAAAATCTCATCTAAACAAGTTTTGTGATGTCACTCTTCCTCCTAGAAGCCCTCCTAGAAGTTTCTTTTCGAAAGTGAGACAGTTAACATTGAAAAATTTTTAACACCTGTCCATTATGTTGGCATACACTGGGCGGCTGGTAATCCTGTGAGAATTGAACTTCTCTTGATAACTAAAATGAAAAGTGTATATTACACAATCCATCTAAATTGAATTGAGAATACGTAGTGCAAATTAAAGATTATAATTCCTTTCTTGAAGAGATTCTAGACTCTCATATTAGAGGTTTCCTATGCTCCTATTTTCACTATGATAAATGTGATCAATGGGAAAATACTTAACCTGGTATGATTGCAAAAAGCCCCAACCGTGATTTGAGTTTACTTTTAAAAGACTGGTATCATCGTGGTATTAAAAAACATAGGGAAGAAGAACCTGGTTTTTTCTTCAGTTGCAGAAATAATAAAAGAGTATGGTTTTTACGAAATCGAAGTGAAGATACAAGCTACTGTGATTATAAACCTACAGACTTTTATTTAGCTGTTACCAAATATAATTCTTCATATGAGAATATCGTATGTGACATTGCTTCAAATAAGCAATTTGAAACACGTGAATTTTATAACACGAATCAAAATAGCATTATTGGCTTTACGAAGAGATATAATAAAAATACGTAGAAATTACGACCCTGACTTTGCATGCCAAGATGAATACAAGTTGTATCTTTACAAGCTGCTGCTACTTATCGTTTCCGACGATTACCTATACATGGAAGAAGAAATCTAAACGACACAGTCTTTTATACATACAAGTTTAACTATTAAACGGATTTACAAATCTTTTTAAAGAATTTCACTCTTAGGGCACTGAAATTAAAGTTATACAGATAAGAAAGAGTATTTTCAACTAGAGAGTCGTTCAATCGACAATTGTCACCATAAATACTAAGAAATTCGCTGTAAGTATATCCACGACATCGGAAAACAAAATGCAATAGTGCTTGAAAACCACAGCTTTTGTTTGATAGATCTTGTACTCGCTTCCGATTTTGAATAATAGTTTTCCCAATTCGCTCAAGAAAGTTTTTATGGTGAGGCACGTAGAAGGTATAGGGTCGGCCAAGAGGATCAAAAAATTCAATATTCTTCACTGTTTGAAAGATGGATAGCCGATGCTCCGTATTTAGAGTTGACGGGCTACTATTAACAATGATAAGGGTATTGTAAACGCCTTGAATATGCTCAAGAAAATCAGAGCGTATGCCATAGGATTTTTATTTGGACATGCAAGGATCCAGATTGGATACATTGATTATTTGATTTGTGTCTATGGTACCAAGTCTAATAAAACACTGCAATCAGGGGCAATTTCCCAATAAGTTTCAAATTTTTTTTAGCCCGTTTGATGCAATACTCTCCTCCAGTGGTTCA
Source organism: Artemia sp. Qi Xiang Cuo (assembly GCF_049724085.1). NCBI lineage: Eukaryota > Metazoa > Arthropoda > Branchiopoda > Anostraca > Artemiidae > Artemia > Artemia sp. Qi Xiang Cuo. The sequence goes on along the minus strand of NC_142797.1, from coordinate 70,999,856 downwards.
GGAAAGGTATGCTCTAAACGTACTGTGCCTGTTCGGACGATAGTCTTATCCCGAGTACCGACGAATCCAATACACAGATACCATAAGTTTTTGCAAACATTTCTTCGGTTGTACCATTTTCAAAAAATTGTGAATCCTGATCTAGGGACTGCATTGTCAATTCATATAAGTTCCTGCAGGATTTCTCAAAGGATAAATTGTAGAGTTGAATTCCAATTAATTTACATACAAGAGATGAAATTCCAAACATTTCAAATTTATGTGGAAAATTTTTCGATGATCCAACGGCACAAGCACTTTTTACAAAAGCCAAATCAAGTTTTGAGGGAATTTCACGATTGATTAATGATGAATCAGTGTAGGTACATGTACCCGTACCCACATATCTTTGATTCCTGATTGTATGAGTCGCTTAATTTTTCATTCACCAAAGCAACAGAATTCATGACCTGTTGTTTTCACACATGAAGTATTGCCGAGGTGACAGAGACTGTTACATCGGGTGCAGTGCCAACTACTTCTTTCAAAATAAAATTGTATGGAGCAAGTTGTAAATTTATATACATCTTTACATGGGGGGGGGGCAATCATTGGAGCATATTAAATACAAATTCTCTAATACACAATTTTCATTGGATAACCCACTTGGCTGCACTTGGTTTTTCATTGTTAAATTTTTTGATAATGACATGCTAATCTATAAAATGTGGAAGTCAATTCTATGGAATAGTCTTCAATGGAATAAATTTGAAAATGTACGTTTTCTGAGAGAGGTTATTGCGGATAAGATTGCTCATAGTAATTATGTTTTACGCTCACATCAACATTTCTTTAGATTCTTTATCTGGTAAATATGCCATTTCTAGGAAATGAAATATTTTTTCAATCTAACAATTTTACTTTCTTTTTCTTCTTTAATAAGAGCGATATTTTACGCTTCCGGCCTGAGTTGAGACTTATGAGTGATGAGGTGTTTCTTGCCATCTTTAAAACTTTTCAGCTTTGTCATGATTTCAATCGCTCGCCGAGGGATCGCACGCTTAACCTGAGATTTTGTGGAACACTTTCTTTAAAATGCTTCCCAGAGCCCCAATCATGTAGGCCTACTGTGGAGGACGCAAAATCTGCAGCAACCAGTGCAATATATTTTTTAACCAGGTGTAGTGCAGAGCGAAACAACTTAGCAAACTAATTGCCAAGACCATAACAGGACATTGACGAACAAACCCTGTAATAGTCCATTCCATGATCCAATTGTCATAGTTCAGGAATAGCAACACAGCAATTAATATCAAGACAAATAAAATTGTTTTTCTATTAGCCATCTCACTGATTGGGTCGAAAATAACATGTAAACACAGTCAAACCTTTTGTTATTACTAGAGGATCATCCAACTTATTTCTTAATGGTAACTGAAAGAACCCCTAATACGAAGTGTGGAGTGGAATGTATTGAAAGTGCTTTGTATTGTAGAGGTGAATATGTTCGTGACTGCTTTTTCGTTCAAGAATACGTAGAAGGGGGACATTGGTATTGCCGATTCTCGATGTCTCAACAAAGGATGCATCAAGAAATATACAAATGTCTGATGAGAAGCCGGATGCCTAGTCTGCATAAATAACATGATCCTTTCCATTAATATTTTTTGCTTTTAATAGTACGATCTTTAAAACTGAGAAACCCACGTAAATCCTCATTGAGAAAAATTCTTCATTCTCAAACGGATTGGTAATGTAAATTCTCCTCTGTTCCGTTGAATAGTTGAATGTGGAGCTACCCTTTTTTTAACTTGCAATTTCTTTATTGATAACTCAACACAGCTCATGCATATTGTTGTATTCCTCATAGGGTATAGTAGCGAAAGGGTAATTATCAGAGTTAAAATTGTCACCAAACCCTCGTCAGAGAAGTCAAAGGATCTTACTTTAATCTCATATGGTACGATCCTTTCTCATGATATTATATGTATTTTTAAGAATACAATCAACAAGAGCAACTTCATACCTTCCCTCAAATTTGATTCCTAGGGAGAGTTTTGTCCAAAAATTACTTGTTCTATTCAAATCGTCACAGATTGGGTCAGAAATATTGGACATGAATGTCACATAAAAATCATTAGACATTGTGAATGTCTTCAGTGACATTCCAAAAATCAAAATCAGAGTTGTATCCTAGCCAGCGAACAAGTAACTGTCTCTTACTCCTGCGAGTTATATTATTTAATTAATTAAAAAAAGAATTTTCACAAAATAAGTTTTTCAAAGAAAAGTAAAGAACTCTATTGAACAAAAAATGATCAAAAATAAAACCAAATAATCTACCAGGCGTGAAACTACCACAAATCAGCATCGATAAATAAATGAAACCCAAAACGAACAGAAATTACAATAAATAATAACCGAGTCAAACTCCAAACAAGCAGAAATAACATAAGTTGGGTGCAAAACCCCTATGCCTTCCCAAGGCCAGAACAAAATTTGCACTTTACTGAAAAAAATATAAATGTTTTTACTTTTATAACTTTAATAAATAAATTAATTTTAACATGTTGATTAATAAATATCAGTATATTTATATTAAACTGACAATGCACATTCATTTGTATTTTTTCAGTAAAGTGTAAATTTTGTTCTGGCCTTGGGAAGGCACAGGGGTTTTATGCCCAACTTATGTTATTTCTGCTCGTTTTGACTTTGACTTGGTTATTTACTGTAATTTCTGTTCGTTTTGGGTTTCATTTATTTATCGATGCTGATTAGTGGTAGTTTCACGCTTGGTAGATTATTTGATTTTATTTTTGATCATTTTTTGTTTAATTGAGTTCTTTAATTTTCTTTTAAAAAACTATTTTGTGGAAAAAGTTTTTTTTAATTAATTTCTGTTCGTTTTATATTGACATAGTCTTGTCAGGGAAAAAGAAAACAACACTTTAAATCTTTTGGTTTTTTACGACTTTATAGTTTGGCCTGCTGTTTGTATGCTGGATAAAACTTTTTAGCAATTTTTAACAACATACACCCTTTTAAAAATCTGGACACAAATAGTACTGTTTAATTTAGTTTCATACCTCCTCTAGTTGACATGAAATGGAAAACTTGATACCATTCGCAGAAAAAATTTTACTTTCTTTTATAGCTTGATTACACTTAGCCTATTTTGATTTAGTTAAATTTTAAGAGCTGCAGTAGCCTCGAAAGTTTGAACATAATACCCTCAGTCGTTCTTGGGATACTGCTGAGATGCCTTATTGGGAAATAGCATTATCACAGTGCATTTTGATTTAATCTTAAGGCAACATTTAGTTTTTAAACATAATGGGAAATTGGGAGGTTGGGCGTGGGAGGGTGGGAGTGGAAGAGGAATTAGTTGCCCTCCAATCACTTTCGACTATTAAAAAGGGCATCAGTCTTTTCTATTTTCAATCGAATGAGCCCCATTCGAAGTTCCCACGACAACTCCCTCGATACGAAGTGCCCTGGTCTAAACAACAACAACAACAAAAATATCACTAATCACTTTCGACTATTAAAAAGGGCACCATCCCTTTCAATTTCAAATCAAATGATCCCTTTTCTGAAGTTTCTACGACAACGCCTTCTACAAAACCTTATAAACCCCCAAGGCATAATTTAAAACCCTCGCCCTGAGGACTGTGGCGGAGTATCCTCCTCAAAAACATATTTTCTATCGGTAAATCAACTACGCTGAACAAAGTTGCTATCTCAAAATTTTAATTGGATGTGTTTGGGGTACTGATGGGTGTTTGTGGGGGGGGGTTAGTTGCCCTCCAATCTCTTTCGACTATTGAAAAGGGCACTAACCCTTTGAATTTCCAATTGAATGACCTTTTTTTGAAGTTTCTACGACAACGCCTTCAATAAAAACATTATATGCCCCCTGGGCATAACTTAAAACCCTTGCCCTGAGGGTTGTGGGGAGTTTCCTCCTCAAAAACATATTTTCTATCCGAAAATCAGCTACGCTGAACAAAATGGCTATCTCAAATTATGATTAAATGTGTTTGGGGGAATCATGGGCGTGGGGAGGGGCTAGTTGCCCTCCAATCACTTTCGACTATTAAAAACCGCACTAGCCCTTTGAATTTAAAATCGAATTAGCCTTTTTTGAAGTTTCTATGACAACGCCTTCTATAAAAATCTTATTACCCCCAGAGCATAACTTAGAACCCTTTTCCTGAGGGTTTTGGGGGAGTGTCCTTCTCAAAAACATATTTTCTATCTGGAAATCAACTAGCCTACGCTGAACAAAATGGCTATCTCAAAATTTTGATTGGATGTGTTTGGGTGAATGATGGGCAGGGGGGCTAGTTGCCCTCTAATCACTTTCAACTATTAAAAAAGGCACTAGCCCTTTGAATTTCCACTCGAATGAGCCTGTTTTGATGTTTCTATGACAACACCTTCTATAAAAACTTTATATGCCCCAGGGCATAACTTAAAACCCTTGCCCTGAGGGTTGCGGGAGAGTGTCCTCCTCAATAACCTATTTTCTATATGGAAATCATAACTTAAAACCCTTAGCCTAAGGGCTTGCCCTAAGGGAGACTGTCCTCAAAAACCTAATTTCTATCTGGAAATCAACTACGCTGAACAAAATGGCTATCACAAAATTTTGATTGTATATGTTTTGGGAAATGGTGTGCGTGGAAGGGGTGTTAGTCAACTTCCAACCACTTTCGACAATTAAAAAGGGCCCAAGCCACTTCAATTTCCAATTGAATGAGCGCTTTTTGAAGTTTCTACGACAACTTCTTCGATACGAAGTGCCCTGTTCTAAAAGAAAAAATTAATAAATAATACATTGTGCCAACATCGTTCTTATATTCCCCCAGGGCATAATTTAAAACCCTTGCCCTGAGAACTGTGGGGGAGTGTCCTCCTCTTTACTTAGTCCCCAATTCTTGTCTCGTTCTCGAGTGTCCCCGTTCTTTACTTAGGCATCACGATCGCGCTGCCTATGATTTATGAAACAATTTTCTATATAAACCTTATATGCCCCAGGGCATAACTTATCTCCCTTGCACTGAGGGCTCTGAGGGGGTTATCATCCTAAAAGACCTAATTGCCAGAACATTCAACGACGTTGAATAAAATGGATATCTCAAAATTTTGATTGGATGTGTTTTGGAAAATGGTGGGCGTGAGAGGGGCGTTAGTTGCTATCAAATCACTTTCAACTATTAAAAAAGGCACTAGCCCTTTCAATTTCCAATTGAATGAGCTCTTTTGAAGTTTCTACGACAGCGCTTTCAATAAAAACTTTATATGCCCCCAGGGCATAACTTACAACCCTTGCCCTGAGGGCTTTGCGGGGAGGGTTGTCATCCTTAAAGACCTAATTTCCAAAACTGTCAACTACGTTGAACAAAATGGATATTTCAAATTTTTAAATCAATGTGTTTGGGAAAATGTGGGCATGAAAGGGGGGTTAGTTGCCCTCAAATCACTTTCGACCATTAAAAAGGGTACTAGCCCTTTGAATTTCAAATCAAATGAGCCCTTTTTCAAGTTTCTACGACAGAGAATTCAATAAAAACTTTATCTGCACCCAGGGCATAACTTATAATCTTTGCCCTGAGGATTGTGGGGGAGTGTCCTCCACAAAAATATGTTTTCTATCAGGAAATCAACTACGCTGAACAAAATGGCTATCTCAAAATTTTAATTGAATGTGTTTGGGGAATGATGGGTGTGGGGGGGGGCTAGTTGCCCTCCAATCACTTTTGACTATTAAAAGGGGCACTAGCCCTTTGAACTTCCAATCGAATGAGCTTTTTTTGAAGTTTCTACGACAACGCCTTCTTTAAAAATCTTATATGCCCCAGGGCATAACTTAAAACACCTGCCCTGAGGGCTGTGGGGGAGCGTCATCCTCAAAAATATGTTTTCTATCTGGAAATCAACTACGATGAACAAAATGGCTATCTCAAAATTTTGATTGGATGTGTTTGGGGAAATAATGGGCGTGCGGGAGGGGGGGGGGGTGGGCTAGTTGCCCTCAAATCACTTTAGACCATTAAAAAAGACATTAGCCCTTTGAATTTCCAATCGAATGAGCATTTTGTGAAGTTTCTACGACAACGCCTTCTATAAACACCTTATATGCCTCCAGGGCATAACATAAAGCCCTTGCCCAGAGGGTTGTGGGGGAGTCTCCTCCTCAAAAACATATTTTCTATTTGAGAAATCAACTACGCTGAACAAAATGGCTATCTCAAATTTTGATTGGATGTATATGGGGGAATCATGGGCGTATGGGGGACTAGTTGCCCTCCAGTCATTTTTGACTATTAAAAAGGGTACTAGCTCTTTGAATTTCCAATCAAATGAGCCTGTTTTGAAGTTTCTACGACAACGCCTTCTCTAAAAAAAACTTATTTGCCCCCAGGGCTTAACTTAAAACCCTTGCCCTATGGGTTGTGGGGGTTTTGTCCTCCTCAAAAACATATTTTCTATCTGAAAATCAACTACGCTGAACAAAATGGCTATCTCAAAGTTTTGATTGGATTTGTTTGGGGGAATGACGGGCATGGGGGGCTAGTTGCCTCCCAATCACTTATGACTATTAAAAAGGGCACTAGCCACTCCAATTACAAATCGAATGAGCCCTTTTTGAAGTTTCTACGACAACTCGTTCGATGCGCAGTGCCCTGGTATGGAGAAAAAAAACAAAAAAAATACATTGTGCTCATATCGTTCTTTACTTAGGCAGCGCTAGCGCGCTGCCTATGATATCTTTTCAATTTGATACATTCCACTATTTTTAACTTTTTGCAATTCATAATCATGAAAACCACCAAGAATCTCATCATCTTTCATATCACGGAGACGATACATTACGGGTTTAGTGTCTAAGACCTTTGACACTTTAAGAAGTTGAGTGAACCATAAATAATTCCCCTTTTCAAAAACATTACTTGTTCGATAGATTCAGACAGTATCTCCAACATTAAAGATCTTCTTCACAACCTTTTCATTAGAATATTGCTCAAAAAAATTTCATGTGTATCGTTACTGTGATTGATTTCAAGATGACTATGATTGGACAGATTATCTAAATCTAGAATAAAAGCAGCAATGTTTTTCAATGTTTAATACCTTGAAACTAAAAGCCAAATTTTTCATATCAATCGTTCAGCCAATACCGCCTTTATTGGATTATGACTATGATAGAGTATTGTATTATATTTCAATAAAGCCCTTTTTACATGTAACATAAAAAAGTCACTATCCCGATCTAGAATTTTTCTATAAGAACCTTGTTCGAAGATAGATTCATGGGCTCTAGCAACTTAATCGCCTCTCTTTGAGCGCAATGGAACAGCATATGCATAGCGACTTTAAACACTGATTGCAAGTAAAATATATTTTACCGTCTATTATGACGTCTCAAAATCTCGCCTAGAGTAAAAAAATCTTCTTGTAATATATTCAATGGGAAAAAGGCTTTAGTTTTTCGATACTGATTACCGTGAACTCTATGGTTTAGATGAAGAGTGTAGCTCGTTTCATTCTGTAAAGACTCTCTCGGCAACTTCTTTCCAGCTCCAGTGACTTTAGAAAGTGTAGTGGGGGAGCATAAACTTTCCACTACACCAATATTCTCATATACTTGTTTCCAAACTTAAGCCATTTTGAAAGTAAACGTTATGTGAAGGGTCCACTACCCTTTTACATACTAAATGCGGTGGAAATACGCTTTTATTTAATATATTTTAAATCATCACACGCACTTGGCATGCTTTCTGAAAACAGTATTGCTTTTGATAGTTCTTCATATTTCCTTAATTAATTTAAAACATATTTATTCCCTATAAGAAGTTTTGGAAAATTTGGTGAGTTTAAAAATTTATATAAATCACTATCAAAAGATTCAAGTCTTTTAGGATTTGCAATCAAAGCCGATATCAAATCAATTATATTTTAGGGCTTGCCGTGGATTATAACTTGTTCTTTTTGTCGTCAATTTCTACATGTTCATTTTCAGCGAGATAAGTATTTACTTTGTTCACGATACGAATTACGCATCAGGTGTAAAACACTTGATGAAGCTTTAGATAAATCTTTTTCTTGTTTTGGCGTTTTCAATGTTTCAGAACTTTCAGAAGATGGAGCTTGATCAATGACATTACTTTGAGTGGATTTTCATGGTAATTTTCAATCTTTTCGACATGCCAAAGGGCATTTTGAAGGAAAATTAATTTTTCCTCGTCGGCAATTGTCTCATTGTTAATAGTTTTATCAAGATTATCTTTAACATTTTCTTTTTGGTAAAAGAGTGAGTTCAAATGGCATTACTTTGTTACTCTAGACAGACATGCCTTTCCAAAAACTAACCTTACAAGTATGTGTCCAATAAGAGAGTCATGCATACTCCTGCCATTTACCCATGCCCCAGCCATTTAAAAATTTGCCTCTGAATTACTTGGACTATCTGTCTTGGTTTTTCTCTGTCTACAATTACCCAGCGTCTTGATGCAACCTATGCAACCTATTGCAAAATACTTGATAACTTCAATTCAAGTTTAGCCATTTCTAGTAATAGTGTTTACAAGTCCTGCAATTATCGGCAGTAACAGTAAAAAGAAACTACCACCCCATTGAACAAGCTGTTTTCTATTAAAATCTTTTCCTTTTTTTGCAATCTAGGGCACATAGAAGTGAATGAAGTTGCTTTTTCTGTTGCTTAACGTCTTCTAAATGTTGAACATTGCCTTCAGTAAAATTTAAAAAAAGCTCACATAGAAGATTAATAAATTCATTGTTAATACCATGCTTGCGTATAGTTTTCCTAGGCCGTGGTTTTTAATTACCTAGGACGGAAAAAAATGTCTGTTTTCATGTAGCATCTTCAGCGGCATAATGCTGACTAATCACCTTTTTTACTATTCAAAGATAGATATGTGGTAATTTTCATTATCAAAGATGTCCGTGACTACGCGTAATTCTTCGGGTGTTTTTTATTGAGATCCAATAGAATGTATCCATAACGCTTATTAGTAGCATATTTGTGGGCCGAGACAAAACATTTCGGTTCACCCGGATATATTTGCTTGTTCAAAGTTATAAGAAAACTTGAATCACAAACAACCTTATTGATTATATAGTAAGTACATTTCAAAGAAAGTGTTCTCATACATTAACTCTGAAAAAAGCTATTATGGAGAACAACAGTTATGGAATTTTTTGTGGTGAAATTGGATCGTGAATAACTGTAAAATCTCTTGAGACCATTCTTCAATGGATTCAGCTAAATCATCAATAATCAACGACGAGTTTGGTTCAAAAATATTAAACACGTCAAGTCCCCGTATGAATTTTAGGTCGTGAGCAATATTCTTTATTTTATCATAGGACACTTGCCGCAAACTATAGCAATAATAGATATTTCTCGGGTTTTCTAAAAACGTTTGATCACGATTTTGTTTTATCTTCGTTAAAAGTTTTTTTTTACAGACATTGATTGTCAGCAAAGAAATGATCCGAATGGAGTTTTAAATTAATACATACTCCTCCAATCTCAAAATACAACAAACCGAAACTAATCTCAACTTGTTGAATAAATACTACAAAATAGAATACATGGTCTCTTCAATATATAAATAAATGCACTACAATGTTTTAAAAACATATTTACATAAAAAGAACAGTTGAACATATTAACAAACATTTAAATCATTTGAATATATTTTATATTAAAAAGCAACTTTGACATTAAACCTGCCAGCGTGGTTACTGCTGCAAGCTGCCGAGCGGGTGCGGCCAGAAGACGCAGTGGCTAAGGGGTCGAGGCCTGGTCGGTTATGGTAAATTCATAGTATAATATTACCCACTTCTTAAAACAACGATTCCGCTTTGCACAAATAAAATAAATAAATAAAACATTTAAAAACACTACATGTAAAAATAATAGACAACACACATTGCTGAGGTGGTTAATTTCAGGGGTAGAAAGTGTATGGATCGAAAAACGGCATTCCTCCCACCATCTATTGAGCTTTCTCCAAACCGAAACGCCGTCTTTAATCTATATATACACCTCGATCTGAAGTAAGGTAGGACCGTGTGGTAGTACCTTCACACCACCCGCACATACATAGACATTGTCTGATATAGCTGTCATGGTATTTGTCTCTCCTCTAACTGTATAGTTCTCGAATTTTAAAGACTAAATAGCCATGACCTTAGATCTTTAAACTAAATTATTCCCTACAAAGTTTCTATAAACACTCAAATTTTAATTTTTCTTTACATAGTGTGAAGGTACCCCCTCGCATACTTCTTTGATATCTTCATTGTGAGTTTGCCCAAAGTACACCTTTGGACCTGCAAATACATATTTGGATATCAAGGTCCCAGTCTCGGATTTTAGAAATAGCTACTTATTTGGGGCCTGGATCTTAACTAGCTCCAGGTAAATGAACTCTCCCAGTTGGTGTAGTCCATTCGATACCTAATGTGTGTATCATTTTCAAAATCATCGAAAAAACTGTCTGTTTTAATTTTTAGCAATAATGAATCGTTGTCCACATAATAAGCTTGAACTTGTCCCTTCCCCAGCCATTGGAGCTTACACTCATTCTAATAAAATTCCAACCTGAGTCTTTTTTGTCTTTTCAATATGGCACAGCCCGTGGCAATGTTTCTGTTTAAAACCTCGTTTCTTTTTTTCTACGTAAAAGGACCATATAGGACTCTATGATCGTGAACGATATGACATTTCGATCTGTAATGATTCGGGCACATTTTTTCGGGTCGGTTACAACGTCACAACGACTACTATTATGCATACCCTCGCAAATTTTACCAAAGGCCGAATTTGAAATGAGTTTAAAGATTTCTCTTTCGACCTTTGCTTTTGCCCAATATGGTTTCTTCCCAAAAGTTTCAACAAAAGTCTTCCTATTATGCTTCTGATCAAGCTGTAGAGCTCTATGGATTTTTATGACATTAAAATCGTAGGACAGCATCCACCCCAAAAGAACGTGATGTAAAGTAATATTCTGCTTCATGGAATGAAGTTCGGCAATAAGCTTTTGGTTTGAAGGTGTGCAGTAAATAACCCAATCCTCTACCAAAGATGAATCTTAGGAACTAAATGAGTCTCTAGGCACCGATCTATTTATTCACGGGCAAAATCCATCACCGAGTCATAAGGTTCCACTGGTATTATACCATCAATTTAAAAAAAACATCCTTCTGGTCCATTCGCCTCAGCAGTGTAAATGCTGGGATAATTTGGAGTACAAGGATCGTCCAGCCATTTTTAAGTCCCACACGACAAAGAGAAGTAAGACATTGCCAACGAAAAAAAGGTATTCATACCCAAGAAAACCGCATTCGACTTTTCACCTGTGCTTTGTCCAGTCAGATTGGTTTCCAGGATAAGATCTTCATGGAAAACATATCCTCCCCGTATGGATCTATCTACACATTTGTGCTGATCCACGTCGATAATCATATTTATTTTTTCATCACTGCTTTTAATAATTAAATCCATCACCGGTGATAAGTAGACAAATAATATCCCAAATCCAACCTAAATTTCTCGTACAATTTATCCGTATATTTTACAGACAATATACAACAACGTCAATACATCACTTGCCAGGTACATTTTATAATCCTCCCCATTTTTACACCCTCCCTTGATCCAAATTTTTTATCAAATTCATAGTTGACAGTGGTGCATTGATGATCGTGAAGTCAATTATAAAACGATTCCATGAGTGGTAATTTTTTTTCACGTAGCCTCGAGGTGGAGTTGTAGTACTCATACGGATATATATACCCTTACACGTTAATAAATGATACATTTCATCATCCGAAAAGTGCTGTTTGAGGAAGGGAAAACTATTAAAATTGTCGCTTTTCTGTACTTGGATGAGCTGACTAAGGAATTTGGGTAAAGAACTATAGGAATCTAAAAAACGGATTTTATTCAAGTATGTATTACGATTTTCAACTGTTGACCATTTTAATTCTAAGAGCAGCAACTTCTCAGATGATTTGGGTCGGATGCTATAAGAAAAAGACCCATGTGCCATCTACAACTTCACCTTTCTGCTAACCTGCCAACACTAGTAATAGAAATTTCAAATCTTAGTTGGAATTGTGAATGTAAACTGGTAGAAAATATTGTGCCTAACATTTAAATTAAAAATTTTATGCATTACCCCCCGAAAGTTACTCTCCCCGGATAAAATGGGATTAATAAAATGATCATGACCACGGACTCTCATATTCCAACTACCCTCAACATATTTTTCCTTACAAACCACACACATATCTTTATTTTTAATTGCCAACTCGTCTTCCGGTGATAGATTCATTGGATAATTTATATTGCTTAGCCGTGAAATTGAGATATTGGCTGTTTTAATAAGTGCAACCATAGCTGCGTCTTAACAATCCTCTCCACCCAATGTCTTAAATACGTCTACGAATTGCACGGTATTACTCGGGGCTCTTTACCCATGAGCAAAAGAGACTGCAATAGCTTCTTGTTCTTTAACACGATTCAAATCTGATAGATAACACACGTCCACGAGTTTAGCCTCTATATCTAACCCCACCTTGTCGCTCTGCAAGAGATAATTTCGAAAGTATTTGAACCACAAGATCCATGACGGTTGCAGGGCTTCCAATAATGTTTCAATTTAATTCCGTAAGGAATCCTCATAGATACATTGGAGGACAATGACTTGAAGTTTAACCATTTCCTTGACCATGTAACCATGTAAAATTTGATTAATTTTTACTGGCAGGCTCGTAAACAAGTCATAGCCAGTGTTTCACCGATTCAATGGACGGAGCCCTTAATTAATATAAAACCCACTTCTTATCTTTAAGTTCCCCCTCTTCATATTCTATATCGTACGATAACACTGAAACCCCAATCTTTAAATGTTCGTTGGCCCCTCAAAAACGTCTTTCCCCTTAAGCGTTACAGGATATTGCCCATTTAAACATTTAAAATGAACTGTAGAAAACCGGTTCCCTCCCCGCGTCTGCCACTTTGTCCAAACATGTCTTACTAACTGCATCTCCCCACGGTTTATGCCCAGCGACAGGGACCGATTACTTGAAGCATTCTAAGCCCGTACCGAAAGAGAAGTGTTGTGCACCTCTACAGCCCTTTAAATCTGCATTATATTTTCTAAAATTCTTCTTCCCTGCAATACCCCTAAGAAAATCCTTTTTAAATTTTGTAATATTAAAATCTAGATTTTCTACACATAATACAACTGACCCACTCCCATTTTTGTTGTGATATTCTACACGATTAAAAATAATTCCCACCAAATCTGAAACACACCCTACAAATTGTGCAAGTCTTGGTGAAGTGTTCGCATTTCAATTTGTATGTAATGCGAGTACACATCAGCCGTCTTTTCATTAAAAAAATTGCGATGGATGCTTTCACGCTGTCTCGCCCTCCCGCCTCCCGAATGTGTTTTTCAAGGAATGCCAGAATCTTGCTGACATATGAGTTTGCTAGGTCTACTGGAACCGTATGGATGCTACCACTTGTAAAGGAGTTAAAGGGATCTCCAAACTCAGCTCTAAAAACATAAATATTGCACAAAGAGAAATCAACTAAATACAATTAAGCCAATACAGGGGGTGAGCTGGAACCACTTTGTCCTGGTTCGCTACCTGTTTCCAGGTTAGAAGCTGATGTTTTCCAAGTAAATAACGGCGATTCATTTCCCATGAAATCAATAGTCCCCGTTCTCCATATAGAAAATGGCCGCAAACTTGGTAGCTTAGAATGGCGGAGTATATTAGGATGATGTACGGACCATATTTTTTCACAAGGGGGGGGGGCTGAAGGTTTTTTAAAGAGAAATCGTGATTTTGCAGGGGTTTCGAAAGTTTTTAAATGGGGATCTAAATTTTTAACAATCCTTGGGTAAAGTTGAATGACTTTGCTTTGTCATGTATTACATATATATATATATATATATATATATATATATATATATATATATATATATATATATATATATATATATATATATATATATATATATATATATATATATATATATATATATATATATATATATATATATATATAGTGTGTGTGTGTGTGTGTGTGTGTGTGTGTGTGTGTGTGTGTGTGTGTGTGTGTGTGTGTGTGTGTGTGTGTGTGTGTGTGTGTGTGTGTGTGTGTGTGTGTGTGTGTGTGTGTGTGTGTGTGTGTGTGTGTGTGTGTGTGTGTGTGTGTGTGTGTGTGTGTGTGTGTGTGTGTGTGTGTGTGTGTGTGTGTGTGTGTGTGTGTGTGTGTGTGTGTGTGTGTGTGTGTGTGTGTGTGTGTGTGTGTGTGTGTGTGTGTGTGTGTGTGTGTGTGTGTGTGTGTGTGTGTGTGTGTGTGTGTGTGTGTGTGTGTGTGTGTGTGTGTGTGTGTGTGTGTGTGTGTGTGTGTGTGTGTGTGTGTGTGTGTGTGTGTGTGTGTGTGTGTGTGTGTGTGTGTGTGTGTGTGTGTGTGTGTGTGTGTGTGTGTGTGTGTGTGTGTGTGTGTGTGTGTGTGTGTGTGTGTGTGTGTGTGTGTGTGTGTGTGTGTGTGTGTGTGTGTGTGTGTGTGTGTGTGTGTGTGTGTATATATATATATATATATATATATATATATATATATATATACATATATATATATATATAATATATATAATATATATATATATATATATATGCATTTTGTTATGTTCTATTTTGTTAAGTAACTTAAACTTAATAATAATAATAAAAAGAAGCCCCTGAAGGTTTCTAAACAACACTCTTCGAATTCCTGGGGTAAAAAAGCCCATTGAAGGTTTTCAAAGAACAATCTTCAAAATCCTGGGCTAAAGAACTCCTCTGAAGGTTTTTAAAGAATAATTTTAGAAATCCTGGAGTAAAGTAACCCTCTGAAGGTTTTTAAAGAACAATCTTGGAAATCCTGGCGTAAAGAAGCCCCTTTGAAGGTTTCCCCTACATTCTTAGGTTTTTTAAACATAAAAACCATAGAAAAAAGTTCCCTGTTATGTAGCATACACCTGCGTCTCTTAGTTCCCTATGATGTAACACGCACCTTTTGGCTGTCGAAGAATGACGGGCACCGCTTGTATTGTGGGATAGGTTTCCCTTTAAAAAGCAGCGCTCTCATTAAAGGCAGGGATAAGGTTCCCTTTAAAACTGAATCCCCCTCACTACTCAGAGAAGTGTTAGAAAATGCAGAACGAGTAAACTCCAGTTCTGATATACAATTTTTAAATCTCCACGTGAATCATGAGGATGGAGAGAAGATCTTGAAGTACGAGCAAAACAGGGTCGACATCAGTTAAGAAAAAAACATACTAAACTGTTAATACAAATATAGTGATTTATGTACCAAACGAGTCTTGTAAAAGGCCTATAGCCCAAAAAGAGGTGGTACATTAAGATTTTCAAAATCGTTTCTTACTGATTCTAAACCTCAACTATCTGACTAATCTGAACTGTTTAAAATAATTCGACACAATTCAAATGTCATGTTTGTTTCTCGTACAATATTTCGGCCAGTCAGGTTCGGGTACAAACCTGGTGGAGCATTATTCAAGAAGAGTCTCATGATTTTTCTCATTATTTTTAAAACCATATTTGTATCCTGACTGAAAAATTATACCCCCCCCCCTACTTCTAATCTGTCCCAGAAAAATCCTGTGACAGCTGTTTTAAACTCCAACAATGGTAACTCAGTCATTCCTACTGCAATAATAAAGGAAGTATAGATGTACGAGAGGTGAGCCAACCAAGGGGGGAGGAGGGGAAGTTTCGACCTTTCTAAATTTTTGAAAATGTATGTTTTTTGTGTTGAAATTGAAAAAATTGGCCCTTCCAATTGGATTTTGAAAAATAGTTTTATTTTGTAACTTCATTAAAAAAAATTAGAAAGCAACAACAAATCCTTGCACCTCTCCTAAATTTCTGTGAATTGGCCAGAATGGTTGCAAGGCTCATGGTCTTGCTCCAGGAGGGGGTTTTGGCTAAGCCTCTTATTTGGCATGGTTGATTTTTGATTTCAGAGTACTAGGGTACTTTTTTGGAGGTCAGGTTGGGGAGGGGTAGGGGTTTTCAACAGAACAGAAGGAACTTGAATTTAAATTGAAGGGAGTAATTAACTCCTTCAAAGGCTTACCACTTTTTTTGGTTTACATGGTGTCTAAGTAAATACTGGCGACACAGAAGGCAAGAAAGTGATTAGAGAAGTGGCAGAAAAGTACACCGTACTGAAAGTAAGCAGGAAATCTTGGGCTGTTTATAAAACAATAATTGAAATAACAAAAAGTTTCATCAAAACAAAGAGAACTGGTAACATCACGTCCTGTCGTCTGTATCAACAATTCATAATCAAGTCTAAGAACCCCCAATCAAAGATGTACACTGGCTCAAGAGTAGTATCTGTATGGAACAAAAAAAGTTAAAAATTTTGGGCTCGTTTGTCCAAAGATTTATCAATTGAGCAAAAACTTATGAAGTTAATCAAAGCTACTGGAAATGAAATCCATGGATGAGGTCTCAGTGAACCACAGCTTCTAACAGCCACAACGAAGGGCAGCCAATGTGCGTTTACTTTGACAAAAAGCAAGTTCATGTTACCAAGTTGCCACCCCATGCATCCCATGTTCTGCAGCCCCTTGACAGAGTTATTTTCAAAGAACTAAAATAATCCTATGAGCAAAAGCTCGTGAACTGGCAAGAGCACTCCTAGGTGACGTCTTACTAAAACAAGGACTAGTGAAAATTTAATTCCACATCTGGGAGACTTATTTTACCCCTCCAGTGATTAAAAAATTATTTCAAGCGAAAGGAATTTATGATTCTGCTATTCCAGCACGTATCTACTGCAATGTGATTAACAAGGCAAAATTTGGTCCAGCCAAGTTAAAATGATGTGTTGAGACAAAGAAATCAGAGAGTCAGAATATAACAAGAATGACAACCAAAGTAAAACTGCAACTGATCATATTACTATTTCAGTGTTGGTTAGTCCAAAAAAGATTCGTACAAGGGAGAAATCCTTTGAAGAGCTTCTCTTGGACTCAGCAAACCGCCCTCACCTTGAGGACTAAGCACCCGGGACATCCGGCAGGCAGAGAATTCCTCGGGAAGCTTAAATAATCACTTCTGTAGATTCTTTGAGAGTGCTTAAACAGACAGAGAAAGAGAAAAAAAGAAAATCTTGAGAACAAAACAGGGAAAGTAAAAGAGGAGACAAACAAACCAAAGTTGAAAAGGAAAAAGAAAGATGATCTTTCCAGTGAAGATTCTGACACATCTTTGGGTTCCTCAACTGAAAAAATATACTTATGTTATACTTTGCATAAAATATCTTTGCTTCCTGGACCTAGCCGATTATTCATATGACTGGCCAAAAAAAGTGATATTGCCGAAGTTGAAGAAGAATACATCTTTGCAGGACCACTAAAGCTTTCTTGAGCTGGTCCCTTTACTCTACCATTATTCCAAATTCGGTGTGTCATCACTCTGTACAAGAAGCACACTAAGAAGCACAAGTGATCAAAAGTTTGCTTTGTCGACTCCCTCTGATTCCGATTGACATTGTTTTTTCAATAAAAATTACTTTTTTTCAACTAAAAAAAAATTATCTTACACTAATTGAATTACAATTTTTCTCTGTTTTTTGAAGTACGGTGTTACCTTTTCCATATTGACAATAAAAATTTGAAAAATACCATTCTTAGAGACTTCTACTGTGTACGGGGTAAGATGGGCACTGTCGGAATTACCCGCAGTAAGCAGAAAACCCGTGTTCCTCGGTGGCATATACAAACTATTAACGAGAGTTTTAGTTTTGTATGAGTTCTCTGTACATAGAGGCATCCTCTATCATGTCTGAAGTTGACAGAATTTGTATCTCTGCATACGTAAGATCTGCCCAGGGGTTTCAGATTTACACCAGACCAGGGGACAATTCTGCCCCTCTGAGATGGGTGCAGTAAGGGCTGTAAGCCACAGAAACAATAAAATTTGTGAACTTTTTAGATTGTGAAGAAAATTACTGCTATGACCAAGAACCACGTCAAGAAGTTTTTATTGTGCCAGCAACTGCATAGAAATTTTGGGACCATATTAAGCTAAAAAAAACTCGATAGTGGGTCGGAATTACCCAAGTTCACCCTATAGTTTATGCATTTAGTACCTGCCATATTCTATTAATGGTATAAATCCCAATAGGATTAACGTTCATCTTCACAACACTCAAGCAGGATATTCATATTGAGGCTATTTACCTGGTTTCAAGCAAGACTACTTTTTCAATTTATAATTTATTGCGAGTGTAAGAATAGCCCAATCGAACTAGTTATACCTTCAAAATAGATTGATTTAAATTATTGAATAGCATTTGGATTCTCGTATGGTTATTATTAATTTCATTTTGGAAACATCTTTAATAATTTTTTTAAGCGTTTATTTATACAAATGAAGTACAAATGCAGTATTCATTCCGAGTTAAACGCGAAAACATCTGTTTAGAATTGGATATTAACTATGAAACTAGTAGTCTTTTTTCAGTGAATTTTAATCTCTGAGAAGCTTGTTAGATTTCGCAATATCTGCCAAGGGATTACAGACCTGCATAAATTTATTACTGAATTATTACTCAGCATTTCAACAAGTGAATGATAATTCTACGGCAATTACTGTCAAATTATTTTGATTGATTAGTTAGTTATTATCGCAAATTCACTAATAAGCGAGCAGAAGAGGGGAGGTAATCTGTGGCACGTGTTGTAGTACCTGCCGGAGGTGTTTCTCCCTTAAACTGCCGGGAATATATATCAGGAGCCTACGCTTCCCTCACTTATTTGTGCGTCTATGTATCTTGTTATTTTTCCCACCGATACCGACTTGGACTGAAAACTTGGACTGACTTGGACAATTCTTTTGGAATACGGTGTGGCAATGAGTGGTGACCTTTTGCATAATGCTTTGCTTAATTACATCACCCGTTCAACGCAGACAGGAATTAAATCTGACTCGTTGGTACGACCTTGCGTGCTGTTTTTCGAGAAGGAGGCTATCCTGGAAGCAAATTAGATTTGATTTGAGTTGGTTGTTTACGAAGAACGTTTCGCAAAGCATGTGAAAGAAGAAGACAATGTGGTAGACATTGGAAAAACGCTGCAAAGACGTGCTAAAGACCGCAAGAGTCTAAGTTCGTAATTTATGTTCCTGTGGAAGTTCCAGCTTCGTCAGAATTAGTAAGTTATACTCTAAGCAAAATTGATGAGATATACAAAAAGGTTGAGAAAGCGGTTATGCATATGCAGCAGCTACCTGTTCCCGTAGACCACATCCCCGTCGAGAAATCCGGTAAGGTTACCCTTTTTTACTCAGTCGTTGTGAAGAATCCCCCCAAAACCCTTAGTACCGCTGAGGCTAGAAAGTCTGTTATAGATTCGGGTTGTGGTACTATTCCTGATAAGTCTACTAATGAGATTCGAAGGGGCAGATCGGATTTCAAATTTCTTATGGACAGTATACAATTAACAGAGACAATAGCCAGTTTGTTTAAATCGAGAGGTAGCTGTCAGTGCGCGATATAAGCAATTCATAGGTACAATCAAGCAAGCCCCCCGGAATTTGAAAGTGAGCTACATTCAGCCGTTCCCCACTGCACCAAGACTAAAAAATATGGTGAATCCCGCGCATTTAAGCTGTTCTTTTCGTGGGAAGCTGATCTAGATAATGCATTATCAAACCAAATTAAGATCGGGTATGATTGACACCGGGTTGAACTTTTCTATTTCGTTCCTAAAAGATGCTACAATTGCCATCAATCCAATGGACATTTGGCGGAAGACTGTAGCAACGCTGAGGTTTGCTCCCGTTGTGCTCAAAGAGGTCATAGATCCTCGCATGAATCACCATTCCGTAATAAAATTCGTTTCATCTCCTGTAAGTCGAAGAAGCACAATTGCTACTCGTATCGAAGTCCTGAAAATCGTAAACTATGCTAGAAAAGACGCGAGGTAATAACATCACTAACCATGTCTAGTTGTACTGATTTATCTGGTTATATCTTGGAACATTAATGGTGGAGTGAGCCAAAAGCTCCCACTTATTGAGACTCTCGTTCAGAATAACGGGATGGTGTGTCTGCAAGAACATTTCCTTTCGACAGTGCGACTTTCTTTATTAAACGTGCAGAATGCGGCGTCAATTTCCATCTCAAGTGAAATCCGATGCAAATCTCAAGACCTTCCAAGCGGTGCCCGTGCTATACTTAGTCGGTTTCAGGTTCAAACCATTGAACTCAGTGATCGTTTTATTGCAGCTGTCATCAGTGATTTAGCAATAATAAACGTATACCTACCGACTAATTATGGTGATCAAGCATCTGACGCTCTTTTTTCCTCTGCTTTTCATAAATTGTTCAAGTGCGCTAAGAAGATACTTAGGTTATACCCGAGAGTCCTGAACATCGGAGGCTTCAATTGTGATCTTAGACGCATGAATTGCCCACGTAGTGAATTAATTAGAGTTATGCTACCCTCTATGTTCTCGGTACTAAGGAAAGATAAAGACTTTGCGTTGATTTCTAATGCTAGTTTGACGTCTAACCTGGATCACGTGCTGCTTTTAAGAAATTTATTCCACCATGTAACTCTGCTTGATGACCATGGTACCTGTGGTGACCATCTTCCTATACGTGTTTCTATCCCATTGACCAGCAAACAGGACAACCCAGCCAAACAAATAGTATCAGCGGAAAATGTGGAAGGAAATGAATATGCCACTGTTTAAAGCCATGTATGATCATGTCTTAAGTAAGATTAACGTTCCATTTCATCTTCCTCAAACAAATACGGGTTTCAGCAATGAGCTACGACTACAACTTAACACCAACTGTGAGGAAATTATTCATGCTCTTAAGTGTGCTGATAAAGTGGTAATTCCCGTGAAAAAAAGTTAGAAGCAATACTGAAAAGTCCGGCTGGTCAAATAACACTTCTCTCGCAAATGCCTGTTCAAGTGCTAAGTAGTGGCTGCGTCTATGGATTGAATTTGGAAGGCCTAGATCGGGTGTACTGAACTCTGTGCGACTATTTACAAAGAAAAGGTACCATAAGGTCCTTGAAGAGCATCTAGCTGCTATCAAGACCGCAAACGTTGAAAAAGTTTTAAATGACCCACAGTCTCTTTGGAAATTCCGGTTTATCAAAACTGTGCATTCTGGTGATGGTCCCCAATGTATACCAGTTCCAGAATGAGTTTCCCATTTTGAAGATCAGTTAAAAAGTCAAATAGTAGAGTTTAAAGTGTTTTTGATGCACAGTTGTCCAAGCTTCTGGTTTCCAAACCTAGACCTAATGAGGTAGTGGTTACACCGTCTGGCTTTAAGGCGATAGTGCATAAACTTGTGAAAAAATTGTTTTCTGCAGGAGCAGACAGTATATGTGCACAGCACCTTACGGCCGGGAGTGATATGTTATATAGTCTGTTTATCATTACTTTTTCGTATTATTTTTATTATTGGTGTTGTTGCTGATTGCATGTGCCTTGGTGTCATAACACCTATCCTAAAAATGGTAAAACCACATTCTTCTTGCTCGTCGTATAGGCCCATCACGGTTTCTAGTGTTTTTGCGAAGCTTTTCGAGTTTTTGAGATCAGGTAAATGAGCGTTGTACTATGCCCCATTTCAGTTTGGGTCTCAGTTGGGGCTACGATGTTTCCATGCTTTACGAAGTTTATGATATATTCTTCAAGACACGGTGGCGTCGGCGAGTATGTTGATTTTAGGTGAATATAATGTGACATATGCCTTTGCGTCACTTCTCCACTCTCAAGCAATGCTTGAATTGTATAACCGCGGTGTTAGCCTGGACGTTATAGTGCCTCTTCACTACATGCATCACCATCTGTAAGTCCGGTTGAAAGTTGGTGACTTGTTCGCTGAAGAAGACCTCCCAGTTTACGGTGGTATAAAACAAGGAGCAATAACTTCCCCGAAAATTAATAGTTGTTCCGCTCTCCCTGCCCCTCAGGTTGATCTTCCTACTAGCTGCGTATCTAAAGGTGTTGATACATCTTTACTCTGTTATGCCGACGTCCTATTGAACCTGTGCCGTTCCATTACCAGTTTACAATGTAATTTTGATGAGCTTGCAAGTCGCTTAAATAACCAGAAAATTCCAGAAAGTGTACGTTAGTTCCAGAAAGCGTACGACTAAGTTTTTCAGATATTGCCCCTAAATAAGAGCTAGTTTACCCTGGTTTACCGATTAGGTCTTCCCTTAGGAATAAAAGCAAACTCCTTATTTATCATGCTGAGAGAAAAATACGTGCAGTATATGCTAGTATTGTTCATTCGCAAGTTAGCCTTAAACGTAAGCTACTGGCCAAGTTGTACAACAGTATCGCCCTTCCACATATACTGTATCTAACGCATTTTTGAGACGTTTTGACCAATGTTGATAAGAAATCTCTGCGCAAATCTTACTTTAAGTTTGCGAAGTACCTTCTACAAATCCCTAGATGGTTAAGAACCGGTTATGTGGTTCGACGTTTCAGTGTTACGGAGGCCCTCCTTGCAGCGGACTCTCAGTTTGAATGTTTATCAAACCAGCCATCTTCACGCCTCTGAAAAATGACTGAAAAATGAAAAATGATTCTAATTTTGTTTTGATATTTATGTTATGTGTTCATAGTTCATTCTTTTTCTATATTTTATTTTCATAATACTCCATCCTATTTTGTTGTTTAACTGGATAATGGAAAATAAATATTAATTCATTCATTCAATATATTATTATTTTAGTGTAGCTTCAGGATCATGGCATGCAAAGTAATGCTATATGATAGATTTCATGTTATATGTTATTATGTAATTCTTATATGTAATTTAGAAAACCTTTTTCTGTCTTTTTACAAGGCTTCACTTTCGATTTTTTCGGTTTTACAATTATTCATTTACCGTAGTTGTTTAGTTATGTTTAGCAGTATACTCTCGCAATTTATGCTTTTCTGCGCCGCAGATTGTTTTTATTGTATTTTCTTGTGATAAATAATTTCTGATTATAATTAGCTATTTGTGATTAATTTTCACGTTTTGGTGTGGCAACACTGACAATAATATGATACTGCTGCAAAAACATTTTTTCGACACATCCAAAAAGAAAATCTTACACGTTTGAAGCTTTAAGGTGTAAATAAACCTAAGATTTGTCGAGGGGGAGGGGGAAATATTTTTATTTGATGTCATTTGTAATTTAAAAAGTAAAAAGAAATACAAGGTTTTAGATATTCAGTCAATTCTATTTTACTTCTGGAAATTTCTGGAATAGCATCCCTCCAATCGTAGCCGCAGTATATCCTTTTATTAATGCTAAATGAGAGATATGAAAACATTTTAAGAAGTAATAAAATTTACAGTAACCGAGAAGTTCAAACCAATCAAACAACCCACTAGCGGATAGCCCGTTAGTGGGGTGTTTATAATCATATGTCATAAATAACTATTACTATTTAGGCAACTAGGAGGATACAGGAGGATAAAGATTCAAGCGGACTTAATTTTTTACCGAGTTATCGAATTAGATAATTAGCCGACCAAAAATATGCTTATCAAAACTCTAATCACTTGGATAGTTTAAAAAATATATATATAAGGTAGGGAACTTGACAAAATCATTCAATTCATTTATTTTTTCTTGAATCCATTCATGTACTGTCAGCCTATACTCCACAGTGGAATCTTATCAAAATTACCAGGATTCCTCTGCTGCTGTTGACCTAGTGCGCCCGGGTCTAGGCGTTTACCCCCCGGAAAATACCCGACCGAAATTAACCCCCCTCTGGAGATATCTCCCTCCAAAAAATCCCCCCGCGGCATATACCCTCTATGGAAAATCCCCCAATGGAAAATTCTCCCTTCATTGCGGAAAATACCCCTCCTGAAAATTTATCCCCGCAAAAAATTACCCAAGGAAAATTTTCCCCTGAAAATCCCCTTCCCCCTCGTGGAAAACCTTCCCTGATAATCACCCCATGGATAATTCATCACTCGCGAAATTGAGCGGCCAAAGAGAAAGCACAAAATGCGTACCTCAAAATTTCGATCAGATGTCCTAAGGGGTAACAAAAGGACCAGATATCAAAAACTGTTGTAGGACAGGGGTTGGTTAGTAGTGATGCCATAATTACTTCTACCGGCCTAATAGCAGATTAACATGGGATTTCTACTGGCCCATTAGGGGTGTACAAGTGAAGCTCCTAGTCCTTCGCACTTGGGCAATGGGGTCACCTGTTTCTACAGGTCGGTTGGCAAGATTCCCATGACAAAACCTGTTACGTCACGACATCCCTGGCAAGAACTGGAGTGCATGCCCTGTTTTTCAGGTGCCCCAATATTTCCCATAGCAACCATCATTTTTTCAAGATTCATATCAATTTTTGTTATAGAATCTATTGTTTTTCTGGAAGATCTCTGATTTCCTCCCTTCCTCCCTCTATAAATGAAACCCCATATACGAGTCTAGACGTCTATTGTTTTTTCTGGAAGATGTCCCAATTCCTTCCCTTTCCTCCCTCTATAAATAGAAGTCCCATGCTAAGCCTTTGTGTCCCGAATCACTATTAGACAACTAGCGGAGATGGGGCTCCAAGTGGAGCTACTAACCCCTTGCACCTGTAAAATTCGGTCATATGGCAAAATTCCAATTACAGCCCCTGTATCCGGGTATAATATTATTAACGAAAATTTATGTAAAATCGCGTCAGAACCCATGGGGAATCCCCGCTTGTAACTGAATACGGCAATCACTTGGGCGTTTCGTAATGACTAAGTCTTATGTAAGGACGGCACAAACTGTTACTTCTTTTACCTCTGATGATAACTTATCGCAAAGAAATATTAAAGTCAAGAAAGACTGGGCGTTCCAAAAAAATCATTAGGTGCTTATCTACAAAACAGGGTCAATCCTAGAAATCCAGACCAAACCATAGAAATCAGGATCAAATTATAGAAATCAAGACGAAACTGCAGAAATCTTGGTCAACCTCTATAAAAATCATTACCAATACAAAGAAACCCTGACAAACTCATAAAAATCATGAGTAAACTGTAGAAATAAGGAGCAATTCTAGCAATCCAGACCACTGTAGAAATCATGGGTAATGTGTAGATATCAAGACTAAGCTTTAAAAACAATCCTGACTAATATATAGAAATCTCCTACGAATTCATAAACATCACAGCCAATACATAGAAATCCGGAAGAATTAATTGAAATCATAAGTTTTGTATGGAAATCCTCACAAATTTGTAAAAAATCAGGATCAACCCAAAGAATCCAGACCAAACCAGAGACATCAAGAAAAAAAGTTGTAGAAAACATAACCGGTCCGTAAAAAACCAGAGATATCCTCTAGAAGACATAATAAACGTAAGAAACTCAGGAAGAATACACATAAATCGTAACCACTGCCTAGAAATCAGTAGTAACCTATTACACATTTTCAACCCTACATTCAACCCTACAAGAATATGGTCAAAAGTATAATAGATTGAAATCGTACATTCAACCCTACAAGAATATGCTCAAAAGTGTGATTTTTTTTGTTTTTTTTATAAGAATTTCATAAGAATGTACGTCGTGAGTTTACGTGCACATTTTTATTTAAAGCTGGTATGGTATAAAGTAGTCAAACATGTTTTGGGGAGTATGCACGAAATTATGTAACTCAACCAGAGTGGTTGTTCGAGGTAACATCTGTTTTTATTCGTCCTTGAAATTCCGTATAAAATGTTCATGCATTAGAATTTAATTTTCATTATGTTTTAACATATCAAACATAGTAGCCTACACTGAACATTATTAACGTTGAAACAATGGATATTTCTATTTTCAACATGAGTACAGTTTACTAAGTTTCTTAATCTTTTTCAAGATAAGAATCATTTTACCAGTAAATCCAAATTTCAGTCAGAATTAGCCCCCTCCCCCCTCCCACAATAGAAAACTGAAAATATTACGTATATAATCCCTAGAAAAGGCAAAGCACGCTTTTTTTCTATTATGTAAAACAAAAACCCCTTCCTCCATTGCTTTGTTACGAGCAGAGTTCTGTAGTTTTAGTTATTTTGTTCAAAAAAAAATGCCAGTTTCCTAATTCATTCTAATTAAAAATGCGTTTTCTTTAACTGCTTAAATCGAAGTTTCAGTGTTACAAAGGAACTGACAGTTTTGGGAATCAAATTTCACACGCTCTTGCTATCATAAATTAACGACATATGCTTAATGAATTAGCAACAAGGATGTTCCTTGACAAAGAGAGAAAATTACATTCTAGCCTAATTAAAGGAAATATATTCTATTTTCAATTGTATTCCATGATTAAGAAGGTTTTACGATGTGAAAAAAAAACTATTTCATCGCATGGAAAGTAAGAGAGTAGGGAGGGGGGAATTCTTTATGCAGACTAATTTTTTGAAATCCCCCGTCCCTCCAAACTCAAAATTTTCCAAAATTTTACTTTAGAACCTTTTTTTAAATATTTATAAAGTGCTAATAGATATAGAGTGCTACAAATATCAGAATTGACTTTATAGGGCAAATTATATTATGGGGGGATGTTTTTGAAATCCCCTTTCCCCCCAAACTCAAAATTTTCCAAAATTTTACTTTAGAACCTTTTTTTTAAATATTTCTAAAGTGCTAATAGATATAGAGTGCTAAAAATATCAGAATTCACTTTATAGGGCAAATTATATTATGGGGGGATGTTTTTGAAAACCCCCTTCCCCCCAAACTCAAAATTTTTCTTTAGAACCTTTTTTTAAATATTTCTAAAGTGCTAATAGATATAGAGTGCTACAAATATCAGAATTGACTTTATAGGGCAAATTATATTATGGGGAGATGTTTTTGAAATCCCCCTTCCCCCCAAACTCAAAATTTTATTTTAGAATCCTTTTTAATTATTTCTAAAGTGCTAATAAATATAGAGTGCTACAAATATCAGAATTGACTTTATAGGGCAAATTATATTATGGGGAGATATTTTTGAAATCCCCCTTCCCCCCAAACTAAAAATTTTCCAAAATTTTACTTTAAAAGCTTTTCTCTTTAAATATTTCTAAAGTGCTAATAGTTATTGCACTACAAACATCAGAATAAACTTTAGAAGACAATTTATCTGTAAAAGAGAGGTTATTATTATTTCCTTACTAAATTTTTCTTCTTCTTTTTAAGGAAGAGGATTCCTACAATTACTCTCCCCCGGAAAAGAGAGCTAAGGCTAACGATGTTACTCCAATACAACAAGCGGAGATAGGTGGTCCATTGGGGGCCACTCACATTCATTCCAGACCGGCGCTGCCTGCCCAAGACCCACCCATGCCAACCCCAATGCAGCCGGGTAAAAAGCTGAAAAGAGAGTGGTTGATAGCTCATAACGCTACTGCTGCTGCACAAGATTGTGAGGTCACCCCCTATCAAGCATTGCCGGGCCATTCACGATCAATTCAAGGCGAGAATGATGTGGCCCCTACAGCTCTCAGCATGGAAGCTGCAAATTTGAATGTGTGTTTTCAAATATTGTTCCTCGCTAATTATTCTTTTTACCATGTCTATTCGATGGAGTGTGTGTGAGCGGTGCAAGCGCCGCTTATTTTTATGTCTACCCGATAAATCATGGAGACAGTATAATTAATATTTCAAATTAAAAAACGACGTAATGATTTTCATTATTTTGTTTTGTGTTTGTGTGTGTGTGTGTGTGTGAGCGGTGCAGGCGCCGAGTCTACTCTATAATTAATTGAGATAGTTTAATTAATAGTGCAGATTAAATAACGACGTAATGATTGTTGTGTGTGTGTGTGTGTGTGAGCGGTGCATGCGCTGCGTCTACTCGATAATTCATTGAGATAGTATAATGAATAGTGCAAATTCAATTACGACGTAATGATTGAATGGCATATATTTATTTCCATATCATTATTTCTTATGTTTGATCCGGGTGCTGTAATTTTTTCAATACATATATCAACCAAATTGCATTTTAATGCTGATTTTGAATATCTTTAAATTATTCCGTTTAACTTAATCCATCAAAAGTTATGAGAAAATTAAGAATTTTTGAAGTAGAAATTCTGACGTGGCATAATTTGTTTCCACTGCGTGTTTCTATCTGACTTCAGAGGCATAATTACTTATAGGCTAATGGAATATATATATATATGGGCTAGAAACATATTTTCAACCTGTAAGAATATTTCAGCGTGTGTGCGCATGTGTGTGTGTGTTAGTGTGTGTGAACGTGTGTGTGTGTGTGTGTGTTGGTGTGTGTGTGTGTGTGTTTATTTGTGTGTGTGTGTGTGTGTGTGAGTGTGTACGTGTGTGTGTGTGCACGTGTGTGAGTGTGCGTGTGTGTGTGGGTGTATTTGTGCGTGTGTATGTATGTGTGTGTGTGTGTGCGTGTGAGTGACGCATGCACCGCTTATTTTTCTGTCTACCCGTTAATTCATGGAGATAGTATAATGACTATTTCAAATTCAATAACAATATAATGATCTTCATTAATTTATTGCGTGTTGGTGCCCATTTTACTAACAAAATTTGTAATTTATTCTGCATTTGTTCTTTGAATAATGCTTTAAGCAAAACGTATTTAGTTTAAATAATTCTAGGAGGAATTGAGTTTTATGGGTGCTATGAAAAAAAAATGAACATGATTTTTCAACTTTATGAAATAATGCTTATTTCACATAGAAAATAAAACCTTTTTTCTATAGATTAATGATATAGCACCGCCATTGGGTGATGAGACATCAGCATTTACTGGACCAATTCTATCACCACTAATGGAGTTCAGAGACCTTCATTAGTTCTAGAGAATATGGAGTGGCATAGAGGTATTCTTAATGATGTTTTTGGGGACTTGGCTAGCCTAGACGATTTAACTTGTGATATTGACATGATTGAGGATCCGGAGTAGGCAGATAGATTTATGCATGAGCATTTAGGGGGGGTTTCTAGAGCTTCTAAACCGGGTCCTCATAAAGAAATCCCAACACAGGACAATACAGGCTGGCTCGATCAATTGTCCCCAAACACCTTGGAATATGTACTATCAGGCTTAGGGGACCTCATGCCACCTCCAACCAATGTAATTGAACAGACTGGGGGTGGTGTTATTGACAATTCTATGTCACCCCCCCCCCCCATTCCGCTTAATGATATACCTAGTACTAGTAGTAACAATACAACAACAGCACAAGTATCCCGTCTTCCAGATTTTTTTCTGTCCAACTCTGCTTTGCACCACACAAAGGTCTACAGCGCCAAATTCGGTGATCCCTTCAACTCTCTAGTATCGGGGGATATAATAACAGATCCCTCGGCCATTACACATTCATATACTAATAAGATTCGAGCCATTCTTGAGCAACAGATGGGGGCGTGGGGGGTGGGGGTCAGTTTAAAAGCATCAATAGCACTAAAAATATTTTTTTAAATGAAAATGCGAGCGAGCTGTATTCAAAATACTTGCACACAGATGTTGGCAATTGGCCCGCATTTATCAAATTATGGGGAGCTTTTTCTAAATTGGGTTAATAGTATTCAAACTAAGGGGGAAAATTATAACGAGGGGGGGTAGTGGATCTCTGGTTTTATTTATTGAAAGTTTAAATGTTAACATTTGTAGGTTTAAGAAGGATTTTATTTTAAGAGGGGAGCCTAGAGGAGGGAGGGCAATTAAATTAAAATATCATTCAGATTTAGAGGGATGTAGGGGGATACAACGAATCTGTTTCGATAGGAGGCTACAGTGTTTCAAGTATGAGTTTTTGATTGCAGCCTACAGACCACTTCAAATAGATGCATCTAGGAAAAAGTTGGACAAATTAGCAGTTAATGGTAAGGAGGGTTCAAAGTCCCCAAATGTAGATTTTAATTGTTTAAATGGCCAATTTCCCGTGACACTAAAAGGAATAGATATTTTCGAGTGGGCTAATGCCCATTTAAAGATTGGTGTCACGGTGTTACAGTATGAAACAGAATTTGAGGAGGGCAAGCGTTCCGATAAGATGGGTGTATTATTTCCAGTGCGGGCTCCTTCAATTGAATCAGTAGAAAATTGAGAGTGGCTTCTATACACTCCACCCACAGACTCCGATTCAATTGGTCATTTTAATCCAATTACGGATATTAGTAGGGTTCTAAGTGAGGGTAAACATCGGGGTGGTGTGTGTTATTACTGTCCAACAAGCCTCTCAAGATTTTGCTCTGAATTAAAGTTAAAGAATCATATGAAACACTGTAAACGTCATGGATACCAGGCTGTGGAGACGGTAAACGGAGAGAGAGCGATCTTACGTTTTAAGAATTTCGAAAACACGCTCCTACAGACCAATAAGATCGCTTTAGACTGCGAAGCTAAACTGACAGACGTGTGCGATCCGTCAAATTCAAACCGTGTTAAAATACGTGAAGCCATAGGAGTCCCTCACGCTCACGCGCAACGAGATTCCAATAATACCATGCAAGTGCTGGATGTAGTTGAGATGTTGGGTGACGGTGAAGACTGCATACGCTCGGCATTGGTCAGTCTAATCAAAACAGCGAACGGTGCAATTCCGCGCCTTCGTTATACAAACTATCCTATGCTCCTATCACCAGATGACATAGTGACCATTAAAAATCGTAAAATGTGTTGGGTTTGCAAGGGACAATTTGATGATGGTGTTTGGAATGGAGGGAGGAGGAAGGTGATCAACAATGATCATTTGTGGCAGGAAATTACATAGGGAGGGAGTAACTTTAGGAGGGTAGCACATCAGTCGTGCAATATAAATGTTAGACAACAATATTTCGTACCTGTTTTTATACACAATTCAAATTACGACTTAAAGTTTCTTCTTCCGGCGTTGGCCCGCATTGCCAAGGGTGGAGTTGTAGATGACGCATGGATAGATGGTTCTTTTTCATATAATATCATACCCAAATCATCGGAGAAGCTACTGCTGCTAGAATTCATGTGGAAAACAGTTGACAAGGGTAACACGTGCCTGAATAAAATCCGTTTTTTAGACTGTTTCAGCTTCTTCCCCAAATCTTTAAGTCAATTGATTCAGGTACAGAAAAGTGACAATTTTGATAGCTTCCTCCTCCTCAAACAGCGCGGCCCCGATGATGAAATGCATGATTTATTAACGTGTAAGGGTATATATTCATATGATTATTACAACTCTGGCTCGAGGCTAGATGAGGTGTCATCACCGCCCATTGAAGCTTTTTAAAATTCTATTACTGAGAGTGAGTGCAGTACTAGCGACAATGAATTTTCTAAGAGGTTTTTGGCAAAGGGTGGATGTAAAAATAGGTGGTATTATGGTAAAGTATCCTTGGACAGTGACGTACTCACTCTTCTGGACATTATTTGACAAAATACGGATAAAATCTATGAGTAATTTGGGTTGTATTTAGGTTTTTATTTCTCCACTCCTCCTTTGGTTATGGACTTGATACTTAAAATCAGCAACTAAGAAATAGGTCTAATCGCTGACGTGGATATATACCTGCTTTCAGAGAGATCAATGAGGGGTGGGTATGTTTTTCATGGGTGCCGCATCATGTAAACTAATCTGACTGGACAGCACACCGGTGAAAAGTTGGACGCAGTTTTTTTGGATACGAATTCCCTTTACCCATCGGCAATGTCTCACTACTGTTTGCCGTGTGTCAATTATAAATGGCTTGACAATCCATGTACTTTAAATTTCCCCGACATTGCAAGTATTGAGGAGAATGGGGCACAGGAGTGGTTCTTTTTAAATTTACGATGAAATACTCATGTAAATCCAAGACTCTGTAAAAGACTTGGTTTTTCCATGCATAAATGTACCGGTGGGTAGGGACTCTCTAGGCCCCTAGAATTTACCTTTAGCAGACGACGGGAGTATGCACTGGGTACCTTCAAAACAAAAACTAATTGCCAACCTCAACCCGAAACAGAATATCGTTGTTCATCACGTGCTATTGAAATGGATGGTGTCAAATCGTTTCAAGGTCACAAAGATTCATAGAGCCCTCCAATTTGATCAAAAGCCTTACATGAAAACGTTTATTGACACCTTTGTCAGTAAGCGTTCACAAGCGAAAACGAAAGTTGAAAAAGAAGTCTATAAACTCATTTTGAACTCAGCTTTCGGTAAAATGTGCGAGAGCGAACGAAACAGAAGTCGATGTGACATTGTAACCAACCCCAAAGATTGTGCTCGAATCATTGCAGATCCAAACTTCACATCGTTCACAATCATAGACTCTGATTTGGTGCTGCTACACAGTAAGAAAAGAAACATTGTATTAAATAAAAATATTGCAGGTGGAAGTGCAATAACTGAAATATCCAAGAAACTCATGTTGTCATTTTATTATAATTTATGCAAGGTACAGTGGCCGATTGAGGGACAAGTTCAAGTGTATTACGGGGACACTGATTCACTCCTGTTAGAAGTCAAAACTGAATATCTATTGAATGATTTGGAAAATGGAGAGTATATTAGCTCACGAATGGACTACACTAATTGCGACGAATCTCTTTACCCAGAGCTAGTGAAACGCCAGGCCCCAAATCAATTGTTAATGCTAAAATCTGAAAGGGGTAGCGATCTGATATCCACTGATGTGTTTACTGGTCCGAAGGTATACTCTATAAAAACGCACAGCAAGGACGTCAAACAAGTTAGCGAGGGAGTATCTACACACTTTGTACAAATTAACTTCACCATGAACGTGCGCAGAAACTATGTAAAACTTATTTTAGTGCCAAGGGCGCAAGTAATTGCAATTCGCTCTTTATATTTTAAAAACTACACAGTTAAAGTTGAGAAACGCGTCATGTCGGCAATATTGGACAAAGTCTATGTACTTGAGGATGGTGTGAGGGTACTATCACACGGTAATTATTTAATTTCAGACCGAGTTGAATTAGTAGAGTACAGAAAGCAACTCGGTCTATAAAAATTAACTTAAGTTCATTTAAAAAAAGTATAAATTGGATGGGAGTGTTTTTTGGGTAATTGGGTGTTTTTAAATTCTTTTTTAATTCTTTTTTCTATATCATAAACAATTTTCAATGTGTGTGTGTGTGTGTGTGCAAGGCAGATCAATTTCCACTATTTAATGCCCCCGGCCCGGGCCTGCTGCAGCGGGCCCGCTGATTCCCGGCCCGCGGCTCTCCCCGCGGCGCTTCCCGCGGCACTTCCCGGCCCACCGCAGTGGGCCCCTGGCCGCCGCAGCGGCCACCCCTGGGGGAAGGGGGGGGATCCCAAAATTTAAAATGCTGTAAATAAAAGTGATATTATTTCAAGTGCTTTATTCTAATAAATGTTGTATTTTTTTATAAATAAATAAACGAAAAAAAAAGTGTATTTATTTAAGTGTTTTTTCTCTGTGCCTATGTAAATGTTGTATTTTTTATTATAAATAAATTACAAAAAAGTGTATTTTTTCATGTTTAATGTGCTTTCATGTTCAATGTAATATTTTTTTTTAAGTATTGTTAATTTTTTATGCATATAATAAGAGAAAATATGATTTTTTATTCGTCTTCTTCTTCTTCTCATTATTATTCTTGAACGGAGTAGTAGTAGTAGGGAAATTATTTAGTCATTAGACAGCTATAGTCTACAGTTAGTTGTCTGGGTGAACTGTTGAAGGGAACATGTATCAATTTTAAACACCATTCAGATCGTTTCTGTGTGGACCGTCAATGTCAGGCAAAACAGCACTTTTGACTAAAATAATTTAAAATTACGATAAAATTTATGTGGAAAAGCCAAAAAAAATCTACTATTGTTACAGTATTTGGCAGGAGTCATAAGATAAAATAAAAGCAATTGCCACGACGGGATTGGTGCAGATACAATTCATACAGGGACTTGATGTTTTCAGTAATATTGAACCAAACTCTTGGTTGATTATTGACGATTAAGCTGTATCTATAGAGCAATAGTACCAGGAATTGCTAAAAATGTTCACTCTTTGCCCTCATCATGAACAGATTTCCGTTACTCTAGTTCTACACAATCTCTTTCATCAGAGCAAATGTAGGCGAGCACTTGCATTGAACTGCACCTACTATATCATCTACAGAGTTGTTCGTGATTCTAGCTCGCTAATAACTCTCAATAAACAAATCTATCCAGGTGCCCCCAAATTTCTGCTCTCAGCATACAATCAGGCACCTAATAAACCCTACGGTTATATCCTATTGGATCTTAATCAAAATACACCCGAGGATCTGCGTGTGGTCACAGATATTTTTGACAATGCAATTACAGTATATCTCCCCGTGAACACTAAAAAGACCTAGTAGTTGCTATCATGACACGGAAGAAACTACATGAAAATAGACATCTGTTTTTAGTTCTAAGCACTTCAAAACCCCCGCTTAGGAAAGCCATACTCAAACATGGTATTGACAATGATTTCATTATTCTAATATCTGAAATTTGTTTAAATTTGATCGAGGGTAATGTTCAACTGCCAGAAGTAGTTAAGCAACAGGCAAAGCAACATCGTTCCATTGTACGTACATTGGCCTCTAAAAAGAAAGGAAAGAATTTTAAAAAGAAACGACTTCTTCAAGCGGGTGGTAGCTTTTTCACACTTTTACTGCCAATAATTGCAGGACTTGTAAATAGTTTTCTCTAGAGAGAGAATGGCAAAACCCTATAAATTGACTCCAATAGAACTCGCTCTTTCACCCGCGGAACAGTTTGAGAACAATCTGAGTAAATTCCTTGACAATGAGAAAATTGAGGATGATAAAAAACTGCTTTTACTTCAAGATGCACTTCGCCGAGTGGACAAACATAAGGCCTATCGTTCGAAGCCAACTGATTGTATTGATCACAAAAAAGAATCATCTCCTCAGGATTCTGCTGCTGCTGGAACACAATTAAAGAAGGTGGAATTGGATTTGATTGTACTGAAAATTGGAAATTTAATGCCCCACTCATATCGTGAACAAAGTAAACGACTCCTAACCTATCTCATGGAAAGTGGTCAAGATCATATTCAAGTTGAGAGCAATGGGGAAGGGATTATAATTCAGGGCAAGAGCTATAATCTACTTGATTTAATCTATGATATGGTTTCAAATCCTAAAAGACTATTATCATTTTGACGCTCATCTATACAACTTTCTAAATACATTGAACTTCCCCAAAAGTCTTATTAGCAATAGACAAATTCTAAAAAAAATAAATGAACATGCAACAACACCATTAAAATATGAACATGAAGAAGAAGAAAAAGAGGATTTTAAATCAATCTTGTAAAATACCAGCACAACTAGTGGAAAAAACTTGACAATGGTGGCAGCGAAATAGCGAAAACGTATCATGTCATCATCCGAAACTAGTATACAAAAGAGAAGCAGACGTTACACAACGTGTTTACGTTGAAAATGGTTGAAGTTCAGAAAGATGTTTATGAAAATATTGGTGAAGCGGGGAGTTTAAGTTCCCCCACCACTCTTTCCAGAGTCACTGGTGTTTACACTAAAAGTGTACAAGACTATCTACAAAATGAATCAAGTTACACTCTGCATAGCGATAATAGACTTCGTGCTAATCAATATCGAAAAACTGAAGCCTTTTACCCATGATGAATAATAAAAAAAGATCTCTTCACTAGAGAAGTAGTTCAACAACGTTATAATACACCATACATGTACATCCAGTTTGTAGTTACTGTTTTTATTCGCTATAAATATGCAATTTCATTGCGATCAAAGATAGGCGTTGAAGTTACTCAGGCCATTGAAAGTATTCTCGAACAGGATTCGTATAAAAAAATTCAAACGGATCGCAGTAGTAAATTTGTTAATCCCCATGTTGCTAAAGTACTAGGGAAATATAATACACTGCTCTATCATAGTCATAGTCCTATAAAGGCTGCACTGGCCGAACGATTGATAAGAACTATTCGACTTTTAATTTCAAGATATTATAGATTGAAAATACACCGGCTTTTATTCATGATTTAGATAAAATCATGCTGATTTATAATCAACGACCCTATCGATCATTGTCCAACTCTACGCCAACGGAAGTTCATCATTCTGATCATGATACAATTGACACCTTTCTTAAACAGTATTCCAATGAAACGATTGTCAAGAAGAAAAATAAATTCAATGTTGGTGATACTGTTCGAATTAATAGAGCAGCTATTGTTTTTGAAAAGAGGAATTACTTCTGGCCCACAGAACTTTTTAAAGTGGCAAAAATCCAAGACACTAAACCCATAACTTATCGCCTGCGTGATTCCAAAGATGAAGAGATTCTCGGCGGCTTTTATGACTATGAACTACAAAAAATTAAAAATAATAGTGAAATCAATCAAATTGAAAAGATGTTAAAGACACGTACTCACAGAGGCAAGAAACAGTTACTTGTTCGATGGCTAGGATACAACTCTGATTTTGAGTCTTGGATCGGTGTTGAACATATTGACAATGCCCAGTGATTTCTATGTAACTGTTATTTCCAACGTTTCTAATCCTTCGTAAAACGACTTGAATACGACAAGTGATTTTTGGACAAAATTCTCCCCCGCCATCAAATTTGACGGTGCGTATGAAGTGGCTCTTTTCGACTGTATTCTCAAAAATACCTATGACATCCTGAGAAAGGATCGTGCGTATGATATAAAAGTCATACCATTCGATTGGACACTCTTTGTCGACTAAGAATGGGTTGAAGCACTTAAATCTAGCGAATATCCACACGCCAAATTGAAATATATTGAATATGATAATATGACAGATTTGTGTCGTACAATCAATAGAAAAATCTCATATCGTCGGAATGGTAAATTCCATTTTAATTATTCATTGAAACACGATAGGATTTACATTACCTCACCTGTTGACACTGAAATAATTATTCTCAAGGATAATCTGAGAGATGTTCTTGGCTTTAAACAGAATATGATCAATGGGAAAAATGCTGGCACCGTTTACGGGATGGATCAAGTTATTTTTGCTGATTGTCCACCTGGTTTTGCCTCAGACTCTTGCATATTCCTCTATGCATCCTTTGTGGAAACATCGAGAGTTGGTAATTCAAATGTACCCCTCTTACATGCTTTTGAACGAAAAACATTTTATAAAGTTGTTCATCACTATAATATAAAGAATCTTAAGTATGTTCCTGTAAACACTTCGTATTTGGAACTCTGTCAGTTAACACTAAGAAGTGAATTTGGCCATCCTCTAGCAATAACAAAAGGCTTAGCAGTGATTACATGTCATTTTCGACCCATTGTTGGCGATAGCACAATCACCTAAAATGAACAATAGGAGAATTCCATTTGTCTTTCCTGATATCGATTGCTATGTTGGTGCTTTAAGTCCACGTCAAATAGGCAATGGATTGGACTACTACAAGGGGCGTACTACAATGTCTGGCTATGGTCTTGGTAGCTGGTTTGCTAGGCTATTTCGTTCTGCACTACCC
Organism: Artemia sp. Qi Xiang Cuo; assembly: GCF_049724085.1. NCBI lineage: Eukaryota > Metazoa > Arthropoda > Branchiopoda > Anostraca > Artemiidae > Artemia > Artemia sp. Qi Xiang Cuo. Next base: position 70,962,310 of record NC_142797.1, on the reverse strand, counting down.
CTTGCCAGAAAATATCTTGTACCTGCTGCATCAAATTTTGCTGCCTCAACACTACAGGACTGGGGGTCGGGAAAGAATTTCAAGGAGAGTGTTAAGGAAAATATTAGATCTTCAGCAAGAGCCGTTGGTGATTAATTAAAATCTCGTCAAAATGAGAAGGGATTGAAAAGGATGCGTGCACGTCATTCACTCATCAGTCTCCACCCAGGCGGGAAGCAAAGGACATCAACAAGGACTTTGAGGAATAAAACAAGGAAGACCAATAAGCAGAAGAAGAAAAAGATGTTAGATCAAAGAAAGACTTCTTCTCTTAAGATGACTTATCTCCCCCACAAGGAATCATATCCATCAATCAGTTTCTCATTGAATCTATTCAATGCTGAAAATGTTGATGTCAGTGTCAAGTATGGCTACTCTGAACAATTTCACCCCCAACAACCCCTCTCGGAGCATATACACTTTCAAATATTTTCCAATGAAGACTATTTCATTGATTTGTCATCAACATTTATTGATTTAAATGTTGTGGTGAAGAAAAAGTCAGATAATACAACTCCAACTGTTGCCGACGGTCTCTCCTACGAGAACTGTATTCTACACAATCTGTTCAAACAAATTAATGTATTTATTAATGGTACTTTGGTGAGCTCTAGTAATAATTTATCCAACTATGCAAGCTACATACAATTTATGATGATGACACCAAAGGCATACAAGGAGTTGAGAGGACAATCATTGGGCTATGAATATCGATCAGGCGTTGATACTGACGGCGAGGTGACTACTGCAGTAACCCAGGAGTATCATCTGGTTGGAAAATTAAATCATGAGGTATTCAATATATCCCAATAGTTACCCCCCCCTGCCAAGACTGATAAAAAGCTACAGCTAGCCCCATCGGTTTTTATTTTGAGAAAAACTCTTTCTGAAGCACCTAGTATGAATCTCATTTCCACATTGTCAATTCTCCCAGTCTAAAAACAACAGGTTATGAGCTCTTTTACATTGGCATTAGAAAAACTAAGAGCAAATTGCAACAACATTAAGCTTCTCGTTCCTCCGGCGATCACCACTCAACATCAAAGTGCCACTGGCAGTTATAACGATAGCGACTCATCAATTATCAATGAAGAAATCCCGTAAAAATTGGCTGTGGCCTTTGTGAAAAAAGTCAGTGCTGTTGGATGCTAGACTGAATCCCCCCCAGATTTTAATTTTTTCGGTCTATCTAGCCTTGTGTGCTAAATGAATGGTATTCCACTGTACACTCTATCTTTTGACAAAAAATCCTATAGAACTCTGTACGAATTGACCATGCAATCCCTAGATCATGATTCTCAACTATTTGAAAATGGAATAACCGATTCAATATTTTCAAAAAATCATGGGGTAATTGTTTTGGACTTGTCGAGGACTCAGGATATGAGCATAGTATGAACAGGGAATGAACGTTTAGAGTGTATATTTGCCGATGCTTTGACTGAGAGTATCACGCTAATATCATTGAGTCAATTTGAAACCTATTGGGAAATCACAGCCGACGGCAGTGTTCTACTAGACCTAGCACCATGAACACAAACCAAATAATCAACGTATTTAGTATGAATCCATACATGGCCCAGTACAAGTCCTATTGCATACCTTCGGACTTCATTGAAAAAATTCCAAGTGTTAACAATACCTTAATCATTGTTAATAGCAGTCCATCGACTTTGAAGCCCGGCCATTGGCTATGCATCTTTCAAACAGCGAAGAATATTGAATTTTTTGATCCGCTTGGCCTATCGTATAAATTCTACACGCCATACATCAGCAACTTTATTGAAAGCAGTGGGAAAATCATTATTCAAAATCAACGAAGAGTAAAGGATTTAACAACTAATACATTTGAAGTTCATGGATTACCCTTTTTCATATTCAGATCTCGTGGCTATACTTACAAGCAGTTTGTCGACATCTACGTTTACCAACTTCGAATGAAAGTCAATCTGGTTTAGAATATACTTAGAAGTCTATTTGATATGGATTTTTGTGCCCTGAGAACAAACCGTTCAAAAAATGTATTTTAAATTGTTTAATAATAAAAGAAAAGAATGTATATACACGATAAAAAACGACTTTTCTACTCTTTAGATTTCATCTTCTAGTTGGTATAGGTATTTTTCGACATCAACTAGTGCAGGTCGATTATCTGAATTTTCAGTGTACTGATCCTGATGTACTGCAGTGTCAGGGTCACATTTTCTAAAGTAGAGTGTGGCTTCACTCTTGTCATATTTCTTTATATAGTCAATGCTACTGTTCTCATTCATTCTATGGAATTCAAAGGTTTCAATTTATTTTTGTGAAGTAATGTCACAAACAGTGTCCTCAAGTGTTGAATGACACTCCGTCACAACCAAATAAAAATCAGTGGGCTTATAATCATAACATCCCGTGTCTTCACAACAATGCCGTAGAAACCATATTCTTTTGCTGTTCCAACAGTTGAATCGCTGACCCTATTTCTCCTCCCAGAACATTCTAAATCCGCGAAAATACAAATCCCTTAGCAACAGATTAACATCACGTTGATGTTGCTTTTAAATCACAGCGGAATATGTATTCAACCACTTATTACATTAATTGTAGTGATAATTCGATCATAGATTTCCTCTAGGGTGAGACGAACACACCTCTACAAGACAGGAATTTCAACCTTTAATTTTTACAGCATATCCTCTCTGCAGTTTACACGGGTTGCATAATCTATACTTTTCATCATACTCATCAATCATTGTGCAATTCTCACATGATGACCAGCTGCCCAGTGTGTACATACATAGTGGACATGTATGGAACATTTTTTCATGTGTTGACACTCTCACCGCCACAATGAAACTCAACTAGCAACAACAAAAATTGTCGGAGATAGAGAGAGAGGAGTAAATCATCCTTGAGTCCCATCTTCCTCATGAAAAAAAAGTACTAAATTTCTAAGCTAATGTTTAAAAGCAAATCCACAATATCATTTTGCTGTTTCGTGATCAATATTTCAATAAATTGTGTAAATGCCTTTGGAACACGACGTAAAAGCTTCATACAATAGTCTAATGATGGAGAATCAGTTTTCAGTACATCGACAAGTATTTACATAGAAAATATCTTCCTTTGAATAGACAACTCTAGAAAATCGTCATCTAGAATCAAATTTTTTTCCATAAACACTAGATTCCCCAAGATTCGCTCTTTCTCAAATATATCCATTTTTTTTTTTTTTAGTCCTAACACTCTCACAACCAACTTCAGAATAACCAGAATTTTTTCTACTCTATAAAATATACGCTAGTCTACTATAGAAAGAAAAATACCTTTGATTTAGAAACAATTTTATTGAACATAATTACAATAATAATATTCACTGATGCATTTTGTTCTCATCAATATATTTCGATAGGACATCTAATACTGACCGAAGTTTATTTATATGGAGAATATTCACTTTTCCAGCAAAACATAGTTGTTCCTCCTGCTTAAACTTGCTTAATGATATCACATATCTAGCATACATACTATCCAATTCAAGTTATAGCATTAAAAAAGCGACTTATTCCTATGCCAAATTGGGTATTCCGAAATTATTGCTGCTGCTGTTAGTTTCAGCTTAATACCAGGTACTGTGAATATTGCATACATTTTTTCTCTACTAACACCTTCTTGCATAGATTAGTCCCCTTGAATTAAATTCTCCGACTAATATGAATTGTAGTGAAAACCATTTCTTTTATTCAAATCCCAACCACAAATCAAGTTATCGTATATTGAACAACCTTTAATGTCTCTGATTGGCTCCTAAAAAATGCCCAAGTCAAACGGTACATTCATTGTGCCATTGCTATCAAAAACAAAAACCTTGCCAAATTTTAAAATGTTCACGTGGAAGTTTAATGACAGAGCCATGGGCTTTTCTTGCACAAGTCCACTGTAGGTTTTCATGTAGGTTTTCAATCTATTACACTTTTGACCATTTTCTTGTAGGGTTGAATGTAGGGTTGAAACTGTGTAATAGGTTACTACTGAAATCCAGACGAATACATAAAAACCAGGGGCATTCCTAGAAATCCATACCAAGCCATAGAAATCCAGATCAAACCATAGATATCAAGATCGAACCCTAGAAATCAAGACCAAATTGTAGAAATTATGATCAGCCTCTAAAAAATCATGATCAATACATAGAAAACCTGACAAATTCATGAGAAATCAAGCTCAAACTGTAGACATTAATGGCATCCTCTTGAAATCCCGATAAATTCATAAAAATCGAGACTAGATTGAAGAAATCAGACTCGATCGTAGAAATACAGACCATACCATACGTTATATACAGAGTGAAGGCTACATCTCTTCACTAGGAACTGATGAAATAAACTGTAAACTGCCAAAATGCCCGTTCATCGTGATTTTGTTGATTGCGATGAAAGTATATGCTAAATTTTTTTTTTATCTCCAGCTCCTATGCAGTCAGTAGCTACAGTTTTTCTGTAATTCTAAAAAGCTAATGACTATTTCTTAGTCGGTTTACTATAGATTTTGTTTGTTTGTTTTCTTTTGCAAGAACCCAACATCAAAGAATTCTATTAAAAACTCTTATGATAGGTTTCGTAGTATTTGTTTTTTAGATTTCAAAAGTTAATAGTACCTGAAAAAGAAGGCTGAGGGAACTTGTAAGTAAAGTTATTCTATAAGTTAAAAGACTTACGATGATCAAAATTTCTTCAAAAAGGACCATGATGGAGAGTATAAGTTTTTCTTGGATTTCTTTGAGTTACGAGATAAAATCAAAGTATTACTTTAAGCCAAAGGAAGTCTTTATTAAATTACTTTTTTCTCTCAATTTTTAATTTTAATCAAATTACGGTCTTTAAAGATTAGTATCAAAGGAATTTACTGTATATTTTTCCGTATTTATCATCGTATTTTCCAAACATTAATTGTAAAAAAAACAACAAATTTTTCTGCTGAAAGTAAAGAGCAACATTGAATCTTAAAACAAACAGAAATATTCTCTATATAAGGGGAGCTATCCCTCCTTTATATCCCTCTCTTCACGCTAAAATTTCAGGTACTTATAAAAAAGGTTTTCATTCTAACTACATGGTCCGTGCGTTTCAGGAATCGTTCTGAACGAATTGGGACAAAAGGTCAAACTTTAGAGTAAAGAGGTGGATCTGAAGAGGAAGCGTTCCCCTTCATATACGGAATAATTTTTGTTCGTTTTAAGTTTCAATGTGCTCTTTGCTGTCGGAAGAAAAGCCCTTTTTTAAAATTTCTGATCTTTTAACAAATAAACACAGGAAATCCACCCTCTACCATCCGTGGAAAATTGCCCCCCCCCCCCGAAAAATTAATTTATAGAACGGTCTTCCACGTATATTTATTCCCCCAGGAAATTACCAACGGAAAATTCCATCCTTGCTGCGAACTCCCCCCCCCCAGAAAATGTGTGCTTACGATTCTAACTCCACCGAAAAAATTTCTCCTGGAAAATTCCCCCAGAGCATCCGAACATGTTGAATGGTGTCGCCAACGAGGAAGTAAGATAAAAAAAATGAGCTCGTATACCAATTCTCACAAATTCCCTCCGTGTAAAATTTCCCCTCGAAAGCTAAGTCCTGGAAACTTCCATCCTAATGGGAAATTCTCCCCATAGAAAATACATCCTCAGAAGACCCCCCCCCCCCGTGGAAAACTTCGGTATATTTTCCAATAAAAAATACTTTATGTAAACCATGGGCAAAATTCATAATCTGCATTCCATCCTCCAGGGGGTTCTTGGGGGTCATGACTCATATAATCCCAAAAGACATAGTTATTGGACATTTAAACTATACAGAACAAAATAACTATCTAAAAAGTTTTATCCGATGATTTTGGGGGGAAAAGGGCATGGGAGGGGGGCTAGTTTCCCTTTAAAATTTTTGGTCACTTAGAGAGGGCATTAGAACTTTTAATTGTCGTACAAATAAGCCATCTCCTAATGTCCTAGGACTATTGGTTCGATACGATCACCCCTGGGAAGAACAACGAAAAAAACACGCTTCCGCGATCTTTCTTCTAGCAAAAAATTCAAAAATTCCCCATTTTTAAAGATGACAGCTTGAAAACTGCCCAGTAGGCTTCTCTGATACTTTAAATCTTTGGTGTAATTTTCAATTATAATCCCTCCCTATTAGGGGATGCTTCCCCCTTTTTCTAAAATTAGACAAAATTCTTAGGCTCGTAAATTGTGATGGGTAACATTAAACTCAATAAACTATATATTTGGAATCAGCACAAAAAGCCCAAATCTTTTCATGGATCTGCTGTTATTAAAATTCTGTTTCTAGAGTATTGGTTTCTATTGGACCGAGTCACTCCTTAATCACAGGTCGTTACCACAAACTGTTTGATTAATATTACATGAAAAAGTAGGCTTATTACTCAATACTAGATTATATTACTAGATTATAACTTTTATCAGCATTTAGTGATAATAAAATTTTTAATTCGTAAAATTAAGCGATTTTTCTAATCAGGACTAGTCAGGATTTTTCTTCTGGGAGCACCATCTTCGAAAGTCATGTTTTTTCCTGGGTGTCTTTTTAGTCGCCAAGTCAAAACAAATTATGAACCATAATGAAGCAAAATCTTATTTAAATTATACTCTCTTTGCCCCACAATTTGGCCTTAGGCATTATATTTTTGCCCCATTCTTAGATCTTAGACAAGAGTGAAAGTACGATATTTTAAAATTTATATCACAGGAATTTACTACACATTTTTCAGTATTTGTTTTTTTTTTATTTCTCAAGCATTAATGGCTTGCTCAAAAACGTTGAACTATTAAGCTTTCCGGTAGAATCGAAAAAGAGTTTTCCCTCGTTTTTCCTTCCAAGCCATGCCAAGTTTATCCTTCAGAAGGAATCCTCTTCGAAAATAAAAAACTTTTCCCTGGATGTGTCCTTAGCCGTAAAGTTAAACTACGTTACGAATCTTAATCAAGCGAAATCTTAATTAAATTATGTATTTTTGCTCCATAACTTGGTCTTAATAAAATTATTTTTTTATCCCAGTCTCAGATTTTGATCGAATTATTTTATTTTAAGATGAATATTGAGGGAACTTATGATCTGTTTTTCAGTATTTTCTTATTATTATTTTCCCGACATTAATATTATTCAAACCATCTACCTTTTTAAATTTTCAGGTAGAATTGAGCAATAGCTTAAGAGTTTTAGTGCAAGCCAAGTTTTTTTTTCAGAAAGGAACCTCTTAGAAAACAATCTTTTTTCCCTGGATGTGTTTTTAGCTACGAAGCCATACCAGCTTACCAATTTCAACCAGGCAAAATCTTGATGAAATTATTTCTTTTTACCCTATAAATTGGTCTTAATCTTATGTTTTACTTTATTTTGCCCATGTTTTGTAAAAAGACAATTGTTTAACGATTAATTGTCTTTTTGTGTACTCCTTCAGACTCACCTTCAAACTCACCAATAATTTTCCAGATATTGTCTACTGTCCCGGAACTTTTGATGGTTGGGCTTGCTGGAATAGTACACCTGCAGGCGTAACTACATACCAACGTTGCCCATTTTATGTGACAGGATTTACTCCAAGAAGTTAGTAAAATGTTCATAACTTTATTATTGATTCTCTTCCAACTTAGAAAATCTAGGAAGTTTGTAGTTTAAGCTTAAAACTTAGCTATAGAGACACGTTCTAGGCTTACCACTTGTATATATTATCAAAAAGTGATAAGTGCTCTCAAATCGAGGAAGAAATCAAGATGAGCTACTGAGTTCTTTTTAAAATTATTGCAACTAATGTAAGAGCAGCTGAAGATGGGTAAGACTGGGCTATAGCCCACCCTAAAAATATCCCTAAAATTTTAATGCAAAACTAATCTATGACAGTAGATGGTTAGTTTCCTTTCTAGCTGACTGATCGATCCTTCTTTAGCTGAAGAGAAAAACTAGCCTTTCCCTTGTAATTAGACTTAAAATTGTAACCAAAAATGCAATTCCCACAGTTTTTCAAATAAATATTACGATTTTGCTTAAAGTTTTCTTTTAATAAAAGAAAAAAGGTTTTTTCTTGCAATAAACATTGCATTTTCTCCTAGGGAACTAGTGTTTCTGCAAATTGCTCCATTTAAAGATGCCCAGTGCTATGCCCTTCAATATATTCAAATACAAATAGATAACCTTTAAATTATACTTCATTGGCAATGGGAGTATATTTGAATAATATACAATGATACTCACTAAATTCAAAATTGATTTTGTTTGGATGTAAAACATTTGGTATTGTAACCAAGTAGGGTCGAAAACTGGATCTCTTCCAAATTTGACTAACCTGTTAAGTTTGTTAAAACTTTCACCCGTTTTTTCTCTTTCAACGACTTCTTCCTCCCTCTGCCGAAGCATCACCACATAATTTTTTTTTATGTATGCCTAATTCCTGTCCAAGCACGCAAGCAAGAATTTTTTGGGGGAAAGGGGGAGGAAAACAATAAAAAAGTATAATAATATGAACAAATGGTGTCAATACATTCAAGGAAATTTGGGACTTTAAGTGGCCCGTGCACAAAGGCCTCCCCGTGGGTAATTGTATGTTGTAGCCCCACAAGTACCTAACGTGCATATACACTTTGACTTACCGTTGCCTCTCGATAAGTGATTTTACTTTGGAATCAAATTGAATTGATAATTGTCTAAGATTTAGACTTAACGAGTCTAGATTTAATGTTATGAAATTGTTCAAATATATCTCGTACGAAACTATTAACATATTATGGAATCGGTGCCAAATTCTTGTTATTCCGGATGGACATTGACAAAATTATTAAAATAAGCATGACAATCAAGATGTTTTGAGGCCATAATTTGATGTTAAACATTTTCTCGTTTCTCTTATTTTTTTGCAGCTGACACGTTGTCAGAAGCAAATACGATTTGGTCAATGTTAAGAAGTTGAAGATTTTTTATGTTTTTTTTTTCAAAGGATGGGGAGGGTGATCGGATTGCAAAAATTTTTGTTTAGATAAAAACCGTTAATGTGTTTTAGTGCCAATTTCTCTTTTTCCCAGGTCACGTGTAGCCTTTAGCTTTTTCCTACATATAGGACTGAAAACCATCGATTTTCATATATATATATATATATATATATATATATATATATATATATATATATATATATATATATATATATATATATATATATATATATATATATATATATATATATATATATATATATATATATATCAAACAGTTCGTGGTAACGAGCTGTAAGTAAGGAGCGACCCGGCTCAATGGTAACCAAAACTCTAGAAAACGGGTTTTTGATACCAATAGATACATCAAAAGAATCAGATTTCAATGCTGATTACAAATATATAATTTTCATCAAGTTTAGTGATACCCATCAAAAGTGACCTGCCTGAGAAAATTTGGCTGATTTTCAAAAAAAGGTGGAAAGACCCCCTAAAAGTTATAGAACCTTAATGAAAATCACACCATCATATTCAGCGTATCAGACAACCCTACTGTAGAGGTTTCAAGCTCCTATCTACAAATATGTGGAATTTTACATTTTTTGTTTTTTGTTTTTTTCCCAGGGGTGATCGAATCGACCCAGTGGTCCTAAAATATCGTGGGAGGACTCATTCGAGCGGAAATTAAAAGTTCTAGTGCCCTTTTTAAGTGATAAAAAAAACTTGGAGGGCAAATAGGCCCCCTCCCACGCTTATTTTTTCCCAAAGTCACCCGAACAAAATTTTAAGATAGCCATTTTGTTCAGCATGGTCGAAACTATGATAAATATGTCTTTTAAGATGACTTAATCCCCCGAAGTTCCCAGAAGGAGGGCTAAAAGTTATGAACTTTACCCAATGTTAACATATAGTATTGGTTATTGGGAAGTATAGCCTACAGAAGTTTTCAGGAGTTTTTTTTCTGGTAGTGGGAGGGAAGGGTGAGTCGGGGGTTATGTTGGAGGATCTGTTCATGAAGGAAGTGTTCATGGGGGAAGGGAAATTGCCATGAAGGGGGCGCCAGACTTGCCAGCATTATTTATTGGTTATTGGGACGTATACAACCATTTTCAGGAAAGATTTTTTCTGGAGGAGGGGGGGGGCTAGAGGAGGGGGTTACTCTGAAGAATATTTCCGTGGAGGATGTTTCTTTGGGGTAAGGGACATTTCTATGAAGGGGGCGCCGGATTTCCAAGCATTATTTGAAAAACGATCAGAAATTAAATAAAAAAAATCAAGTTTTTCCAACTGAAATGTAAGAAGGAATATTAGAACTTAAAACGAACAGAAATTATAACGTATGTGAGGGGGTTCTCCCCCAAGTCAATACCACGCTCATTAAGCGACAGTTTTTTTTTATTGGTTTAAAAAGAGCTATGTATTATAATTAAAAGGTCTTTTTGATTCAGGGGTTTGTTAATAAAAAATTTTTTTTTAAATTTTAAATTAATGGGCGTGGTATTGACTAAGGGGAGAACCCCCTCATATACGTAATAACATATACGTAACAAAAAAAAAACAAAAAAAAACAAGCGATACGGCTCAATAGTAATCGAAACTTTTAAAAACGGAAGTTTGATGTCAATAAATGTATCAAAAGAATGTGTTTATAATGCTGATTCTAAATATATAAATTTTATTAAGTTTAGTATTACTCATCAAAGGCTACGAACCTGAGAAAATTTACTCGATTTTTTAAAGAGGGGTGAAATATCCCCTACAAGTTAAAGAATTTTAATGAAAATCACACCGTCAGATTCAACGTAACAGAAAACCCTATTACATAGGTTTCAAGCTCATATCTGCAAAAATCTGCAACTTTGTATTTTTTGCCAGAAGAAAAATATACGAATATAGAAGTTAGTTACGTCAGTTGATTTGTAAAGACATCCATTTAGCAAAAGAAAAGTAAAATTTTTATGCAAATAAAAGCTGCATTAACTAAAAAACGATCAAAAATTAAATAAAAAAACAAGTTTTTTAACTGAAATTAATGAGCGACATTAAAACTTAAAATGAACAGAAATTATTCTGTATACGAAAGGGACTTTCCCCTCCTCAACGCCTCGCTCTTCACGCTAAAGTTTTTCATTGTTTTAAAATATATAGTTGTGAGACAGAGTCAAACTTTAGCGTAAAGAGCGTGTGTGTGTGTGTGTGTGTGTGTGTGTGTGTGTGTGTGTGTAGTTTATTTCCAGATAGAAAATATGTTTTTGAGGAGGACAGTCCCCCACAGTCCTCAGGGTAAGGGTTTTAAGTTATGCCCGGGGGGCATAAAAGGTTTTTAAAGAAGGCGTTGTCGTAAAGACTTAAAAAAAAACTCATTCGATTGGAAATTCAATGGGCTACTGCTCTTTTTAATAGTCGAAAGTAATTGGAGGGCAAACAGCCCCCCCACACCCATCCTTCCCCCAAACACATTCAATAAAAGTTTTGAGATAGCCATTTTGTTCAGCGTAGTTGAGGAGGAGGGCACTCCCCCAAAACCCTCAGGGCAAGGATTGTAAGTTATGCCCTGGGGGCATATATGGTTTTTATTGAAATCTTTGTCGCAGAAACTTAAAAAGGCTCATTTGATTTGAAATTCAGAGGGCTAGTACCCTTTTTAATAATCGAAAGTTATTTGAGAGCAACTAACCACCCCTCTCACGGCCATTTTTTCCCCAAACACATCCAATGAAAATTTTTAGATAACCATTTTATTCAACTTAGTTGAAAGTTTTGGAAATTAGGTCCTTAAGGATGACAACCCCTCCCCCACGGCCCTCAGGGCAAGGGTCGTAAGTTATGCCCTTGGAGCATATAAAGTTTTTATTGAAAGCGTTGTCGTAGAAACTTCAAAAGGGTTCATTCAATTGGAAATTGAAAGGGCTAGTGCCGTTTTTAATAGTTGAAAGTGATTGAATGGCAACTAACGCCCCTCTCACGCGCATCATTTTCCCAAACACATCCAATCAAAATTTTGAGATATCCGTGTTGTTCAACGCAGTTGAAAGTTCTGGAAATTAGGTCTTTTAGGATGATAACCCCCTCAGAGCCCTCAGTGCAAGGGTTGTAAGTTATGCCCTTGGGGCATTAAAGTTTATATCAAAAATTGTTATAGAAATTTCAAAAAGGGCTCATTTGATTGGAAATTGAAATTGCCCTTTTTAATAGTCGAAAGTGAGTGGAGAGTAATTAACCCTCCTGTTACGCCGACCATTTCCCCAAAAACATTCAGAGATAACCATTTTGTTCAACATAGTTGAAAGTTCTGGAAATTATGCATTTAAGGATGAGAGACCCCCGAGAGCCCTAAGGGCAAAGATTTTAGTTTATGCCCTGGGGGCATATAAGATTTTATAGATAGAGATGTCGTAAAACTTCAAAAGGGGATCATTCAATTCAAAATTAAGAGGGCTAGTGCCCTTTATAATAGTTGAAAATGATTGAAGCGTAAATAACCTCCCTCTCACGCCCACCATTCCTCCAAACATATCCAATCAAAATTTTCAGATAGTTATTTTGTTCAACATAGTAGATAGTTCTGGAAATTAGGTCTTTGAGAGTGACCTTAGATTAAGGGTTGTAATTTATGCTCTGGGGGCATATAAGGTGTTTATTCAACATGTTGTTGTTTCCTAAAGGGTTCATTTGAATGGAAATTGAAAAGCCGAGTGCTATTTTGAATAATCGAAATTTATGGGAAGGCGTGCCGTTTTTATCGTAAAGATCGAAGTAGGTATAATGTAATATTTTTTGCTGTTGTTGGTGTTTTGACCAGGACAATTCGCTCCAAAATTTTTCTCCAGCTTACAAATAGCAGGCCAAACTATAAAGTCTTAAAAAAACAAAAAGATTTAAAGTATTATTTTCTTTTTCCTTGAAAAGACTTTGTCAATTTAAAACGAACAGAAATTAATTAAAAAACTTTTTCTACAAAATAAGTTTTTCAAAGAAAATTAAAGAACTCCATTAAACAAAAAAAGAGCAAAAATATAATCAAACAATCTACCAAGCGTGAAACTACCACAAATCAGCATCGATAAATAAATGAAACCCAAAACGAGAAGAAATTACAATAAATAACCGAGTCAAAATCAAAACGAGCAGAAATTAACATAAGTTGGGCGCAAAACCCCTATGCCTTCCCAATGCCAGAACAAAATTTGCACTTTACTGAAAAAATACAAATTATAATGCATTGTCAGTTTAATATAGCCTACATATACTGATATTTAGTAATCAAAATGTTAATATTTTGATTTATTAAAGTTATAAAAGTAAAAACATTTATATTTTTTCAGTAAAGTGCAAATTTTGTGGGAAGGCATAGGGGTTTTGCGCCCAACTTATGTTAGTTTATTCTCGTTTTGAGTTTGACTCGGTTATATATATTGTAATTTCTGTTCGTTTTGGGTTTCATTTATTTATCGATGAGGATTTGTGGTAGTTTCACGTTTGGTAGATTACGGTACTTGATTTTATTTTTGCTCTTTTTTTGTTTTTATTTTTGCTCTTTACTTTTCTTTGGAAAACTTATTTTTTAGAATTTTTTTTTTTAATTAATCACATTATAAAGGATTTGTTCAAACACTTTCAACCCTAAAAACCATGTAAATGATAACACAATCATATTTGATATTTCAGACCACCTTCCCTCCTGTAACATATTACAAGTATTGGAGAGGTGCTATCCCTCCTCGTACACAGAACTATTCCTCGTCGTTTCATTTTCAATCTTGCTCTTTACTTTCATCTGAAAAAACTTGTATTTGCATTTAATAATAATAAGATACTACTGACCCTGCTTTATAATGTGGTTTCTGTTGTAATATTTGAAAATTAGGACAAGTATAAGACATATTGGGAGAGTTAGTTCTCAAAATTTGAGAACAAATGAATTAAAAATGTTTAGCTTTGATTTTCAACAGCTGTGACTCTCTTAAAACATGTTAACGTCCTTTCGAAAGGTTTTCTTTTCTCATAAACTTCTTGAAACTCTTGATACTGATTTAACATTATTTTTAATGCCAGGAATGAGTTTTAGGATCTTAGAAATCTTATATTCTTAAAATCTTAGAATCTTAATAAAGAACAGGAAACAGTTCTGAAATCTTAGTGTCTTATATTATTGCTTGTACTTCTAGGATATCCCTTTTGAAAAGTTAGGATCTCCCTTAATATTATTAAAAACTATTCCGCCTATTGGCTATATTATTCTTTTTTGAAGAAGTATCAAAAGTTCGTGATAACAATCTGAAAGCAAGGAGCGATTTGCGCTAATAGTAACTGAAACCCTATAACCGGGAGATTTAGTACCAATTAATACATTAAAAAAGTCGGCTTTTTATGGTAATTAAATAAAAAAACAAGTTTTTTTTAACTGAAAATAAGGAGCGACATTAAAACTTAAATGAAAAGAAATTATTCCGTATATGAAAGGGGATGTCCCCTCCTCAACGCCTCGCTCTTTACGCTAAAGTTTGTTATTGTTATAAAAAACAGAGTTGTGAGAAATAGTCAAACTTTAGCGTAAGAGCGAGGCGTTGTGAGGGACAGCCCCTTCCATATACGGAATAATTTCTGTTCGTTTTATGTTTTAATGTCGCTCCGTACTTTCAGTTAAAAAATTATTTTTTTAATTTAATTTCTGAACGTTTTTGATTTAATTTAGGTTTTAATTTTGACTCACCGTATCTGAATAATTAAAACGAAATTTGCCTATTAATGTTACTTTTTTTGGTTAAATGGCTTTCTCGAAAGTTGTTTAGTTTGTTTACGAACGTTTATAATTACGAATTAACTTACGTCACGAACTTGTATATTTATATATTTTTAGTACGTGTATTAGGTGGTTCACCCCCTCATACCTCGCTCTTTATGCTAAAGTTCGAATTTTGTTTCAATTCTTTAAAAATGACTCCTTAATCACAAAGGCCGAAAATTAGAATAAATAGCTCTTACGAAAGTACTAAAAAAACTTGAGCGTAAAGAGCGAGGTATTGACTAGGGGGCGAATCCAGTCATATACGTAATAATTTCTGTTCGTTTTAGGTTTTGATGTTGCTCCGTACTTTCAGTTGAATTTTTTTTTTCAATTTAATTTCCGATTTTTTTAAATAATGTTGGGAAATCCGGCACCCCTTCATAGCCATGTTCCTTCCCCCATGAAAACTTCCTCCATGGAACAATCCTCCCACAAAACCCCCGACCCCCCCCCCCCACTACCAGAGAAAATCTCCCGTGAAAACGTCTGTATACTTCCCAATAACCAATACTGTATGTAATCATTGGGCAAAGTTCATAACTTGCACCTCTTCCTCCGGAGACGGTGGGGGATTAAGTCATTCTCAAAGACATATTTATTATATTTTTCGACCATGCTGAGCCAAATGGCTATGTCAGAATTTTGATCAGGTGACTTTGGGAAAAAAAGCGTGGGAGGGGGCCGAGTTGCCCTCCATCTTTTTGGTCACTTAAAAGGGCACTAGAACTTTTAATTTTCGTTTGAATGAGCCCTCCCGCGATATTTTAGGACCATTGGGCCAATACAATCACCCCTAAAAAAAAAAAAAAAAAAATATATATATACACGCATCCGTCATCATGCTTCTGGCAAAAATACAAAATTCCACATTTTTGCGGAAATAGGAGCTTGAAACCTCTACAGTAGGGTTCTCCCGACACGCTGAATTTATAGTGTGATTTTCATTAAGGTTAAATGACTTTTTGGGGTCTTTCTCCCTTTTTTCGAAAATCAGGCAAACTTTCTCAGGCGCGTAACCTTTGATGGGTAGGACTAAACTTGATGAAACTTATACATTTTAAATCAGCATAAAAATATGATTCTTTTGATGTATCTATTGGTATCATACTTCCGTTTTTTCGAGTTTCGGTTACTATTGAGCCTTGTCGCTCCTTACTTACAGTTCGTTACCATTATCTGTTTGATTTTAAAAAAAATAAATTTTCCGAAAAAGAAGTTATTCAAAAAAAAGTAAAGGCCATATTAAACATAAGATAAGCAGAAATAAAAAACTATAATAATTTAAACTCAAAACGACCAGAAATTACTATTGAAGAATAAATAAAACCCAAAACGAATAGAAATTAAATAAAATATGACAGCAAACAAAAATACAACAGGTACCATATAAATGAATAAATATGTGTGAATGAAAATGAATGAAACAACATGTAAAAAATAAATGAATAATCTTAATCTTGAAATTAAAACTTAAATTGGATATGCAAATCAAGTTTAAAATGAACAAAATCACCACAAACAAGAGTTTGCCACTGCCCCCTTCCTTAATTATAAAAGTTTTTAGCCTACTGTGTCAAGGGATTCATCCCCGGGAGATTAGTTGTTTGGTCTATGGACTGTTTTGTACAAAATGGCTATCTCAAAATTTTGACAGAATGTCATTGGGGAAAAGGAGACGGCCGGGGGGCTGGTTACCCTTTGATCGCTTTTGACTCTTAAAAAAAAATAGGAGTTTCATTTTACAATCGGAAGGACCCCCCCCCCCTCAAATTAATACGACCAGACCTTCAACAAAAACGCAATATGTTAACAAGGGACAACAGCATAAGTTACAATACTTGTCTCGGGGGCTACGGGGATTTTTCAAACCCCCGTAGCCCCCGTTACAGTTTTTTTAGTTTTTTTAATAAGTTATAGTTTTTTCTTTAATTTTGAACTATTTCGAACAAAAGAGCTGTTTAAAACATTGATCAGATGCCTGTGGGAAAAAATTGGGCGAGAGGGGGGATGGTTACGTTCTGATCAATATCAAATATTAAAAAGGGCACAAGAAATTTTGATTTCCAATTGAATTAGCCATTTCCAAAGCTGATCAAAATAATTGGGAGAACAGAATTCAAAGACAAGTGAAAGTTCGATTAAGGATTGACTGCTAGACCGCATTCGTCTTCAGGGAGTAGGGGCTGTGTACCTCTACTGACTGGTGTAGGACTAACTTTTTTTTTTTATTTCTGAAGCATTTGTTTATAGTAATATCATTGGCAGCGTGCTAGCGCTGCCTAAGTAAAGAACGTTATGGGCACAATGTGTTTTTTTCCTCCATACCCGGGCACTTCGTATTGAAGGAGTTGTCGTAAAAACATCCAAAGGGGGTCATTCAATTGGAAATTGGAGTGGCTATTGCCCTTTTTAATAGTCGAAAATGATTGGAGGGCAACTAGCCCACCCCCACACGCCCATCATTCCCCCAAACACATCCAATCAAAATTTTGAGATAGCCATTTTGTTCAGCGTAGTTGATTTCCAGATAGAAAATATGTTTTTGAGGAGGACCCCCCCCAACCCTCAGGGCAAGGGTTTTAAGTTATGCCCTGAGGGCATATACGGTTCTTATAGAAGGTATTGTTGTAGAAACTCAAAACAGGCTCATTCGATTGGAAATTCGAAGGGCTAGTACCCTTTTTAATATTGGAAAGTGATTGGAGGGCAACTAGCCCTCCCCCCAAGCCCATCATTCCCCCAAACGCATCCAATCAAAATGTTGGGATAGCCATTTTGTTCAGCGTAGTTGACATCCAGATAGAAGATATGTTTTTGAGGAGGACACTCCCCCACAGCCCTCAGGGCAAGGGCTATATGTTATTCCCTGGGGGCATATATGGTTTTTATAGAAAGCGTTGTCGTAGAAAATTCAAAAAAGGCTCATTCGATTGGAATTTCAGAGGGCTAGTGCCCTTTTTAATAGTCGAAAGTGATTGGACGGCAACTAGCCCCCCCCCCACCACGCCCATCATTTCCCCAAACATATCCAATCAAAACTTTGAAATAGCCATTTTGTTCAACATAGTTGATTTCCAGATAGAAAATATGTTTTTGAGGAGGACACTCCCCCAGAGCCCTCAGGGCAAGGGTTTTAAGCTATTATACAGCCTAAGTTTATGCAGCCACCCATTCCATAAAGCCTTATATGTCCCCAGGCATAACTTACAACGCATGCCTTCGGGCTCTGGAGGGTTTTGTGAACCCCGAAGTTTTCATTATCTGATCTTTTGGTTATTTTGAATAAAATTAGTATCTCAAAATTTTTATCGGATGTATTTGGGGGAAAAAGGCGTGAGGAGACGGATAGTTTCCCTCAAATCACTTTTGAATCTTAAAAAGTTAACTAGAACTTTCAATTTCCAATCAAATGAGCACCCTCTGAAGTTCATACGAGCACGTTTTCCATAAGAACCTTATGTGCCCCGAGGAAAAACCTACAACACCTGCCCCCGGGCTCTGAGGGGCTGTACCACCCCGGATTTTTTGTTATCTGATTTTTCTACTAATTTTAACAAAATAGTCATCTCAAATTTTTGTTGGATACATTTGGAGAAAAAAGGGCGGGGGAGGGGTAGTTACCCTCCGATAACTTTTGATTCTGTAAAGAGCACTAGGACTTCTTATTTCCAATCGAATGAGCCCCTTCTGAAGTTCATCTGACAATCCCTTCCATATAAAGTGCCTCTGATAAAAAATCCATTAATAAAATAATATTAAAACATTGAAGCTTTATGGTCTTTACTATAGATAATGCTACAGCATTGCCTCAGGGTCCAAATATATAAAATTAATCAATGTTCAAAGTTACCTAAGCAAAGCTACGAGCCTGAGAAAATTTGCTGGATTTTTGATGAAGGGGGAAAACACCCCTAAAGCGTAAATGATCTTAATGACGAATTGTATTATCGAATACACCAAATCAGTGCTCCTTATTGTGGATATATTACCTTTACGTCTGATGTGATAATTTATATTTTCATTTTTGACTGTTTAGGGTTTCAGTAATCCATGCATACTAATTTCTGGTCATTTTAAGTTTGAATTATTATATGGCTTATTTCTTATTTTGGTTGGTTTTAGTATAGCTCTTTATTTTTGTTAAAAATATTAATTTTAAAAAGTTTTTTGTAATTGAACATGTTACTGTGAAAGACCGATATTGGAAAATGTCGACATTGACCGGTGAATGTCCTTGGATTTAGCCAGCTTTGCCAGTCAGATTTTTCAGTTTTATATAAGGTTTGATGGTCATAGGTTAGATTAGCTTAGGTTTTTAACCCATTTCTGACATTTATAACCTAATTTCACCTATCCCAACTTGACCTAACTTTAAGTTTTACCATCAAACCTTGCATATGACTGGCAAAGCTAATTGGATTTAACTAGAGAAAAAGGAATTTTGGCCATTCACCGGTAAATGCGTAGCATAATCATAGTCCAAATTGTGTTTGGATTTCCTCAAATTGGCTTCTTGCGGTCTCCAACAATTTTCCTCGAATAAAATTTCCTGCCACAACCTATAAGAATAAGTATTCAGTTTTCGATCTTAAGGTTCGTACTCATATCCTTAGAGTTACTACGCTTTTGTTGAGCATATCAAGATATTTCCTTAAATCGAACGGATTTCTTATTCTACATAGGAAAACAGCAATTAAAACAAAATAGGACTACAATTACATTATCATGTGATGTGTGGCAACCATGTCCAGAAAAGAGGATTCGAAAGCGAAGGAAGGCCTATAATCGAGCCACTTTAAAGTCACGCCTATGAACAAAAACCTAAAAGTTATCCAAGTTCTTAGTTGATTTCAACTAGACCCCGGCGCCGCACCGATGAGGGAAGACCGGCGGTGGCGGGGCAAAAAACAGCACGCCGCGCCGCGCTGCTGGTAAGACACCGACGGCGCGCCGCCGGTAAGAGGTCGGCGGCGCGCCGCCGGCGCGATCAATGTTGACCGCAAACATTAATGTTTTCATCAGTCTTTCTCAAATCACAGCTTAAATTTACAGCAGATTCGAGCCTATTCATGAGTTCAAAACTTCACAGGTCGCTGGCTGGAAACTGGTTTTCTTCGTTATTCATCAAGAGAAGTAAAAATCTGGTAGAAGCGAAGTATCTGTGGCGTTTCAGAACCCTTGTATAATACGAGTAGTTGAAGTACCTAATGGCTATGTATTCTTAACATAAATAATTATCAAAATTAGTAGTTTTTTTCATCGAGCATTACTGCATATAAAATTTCAAATACCGTATCACAAAATTCGTCAGTTATGTGGGTAAAAACTTTGAATATAACTTTGGACTTAGAAGCTTAATTTTTTCATAATGCCCTTTGCCTATATCTGTTCTGTCACATTTAAAACAGTTGAAATAGGCGAATTTGATATTGATTGTTATTTTTTGCTCTTTTGGATTCCAAAGAAGCCTTCTTGTATTAAAAACTGGTTTTTAATTACAATTTAAAAAAAATGCATTTTAAAGTTTTTTTTGGCTTCTTTATAGAATATATGTCATGTAGGCTAAGGCTGAACTGCTGCTTTTTTATCGCTTTTGGCTGCTCTTTTGGATATTATTCATTTATTCTTTTGGGGATTCATTCCAAATTATAAATTGATAAATACCTAATATCAGTCAAATTATAAACTGCATCTAAAAGGAGTAAATTTATCAAATTGAAAAATACATGATGAACACTTCACATGAGAACACTTCAATTACAAGGACACAAAAAACACTTAATATTTTATTGGCTATGAAGAAAAATGAAGTGCCAGTTATTTTCTTAGGTAAAAAATGAAAAGCTTATCCGTTTTAAGTGTAATTAAATGAAATAATATGCAGACTGAAGTAGCTCCAGGAAGATGTTGAAATGTTCATCCTAGTTCGTCACTTTTAATCCAACCAAAATGTTAGGACACTTAGTATCAGTTATTGAGTTTAAGCTTTGATTTCCAAATGCTCACAAGAATTACCAAATTTAAGAAAGTCTCAACAATAAATCACCTGTGGTCAAAATACTAAGACTCCTCGTTGACCCTCACCCAGGCTCAAAACTTTTGATATGGTCATTTCCATGGAAATATCTAAAGAATTTCTTATTTAAATAGCTTTCAAGCATAGTTAAGGGTATTTAGACTTTTTGGCTTTTCTTTGAAGCTTTGAAAAAAATGTTATAATATTCAAAATGTTGAATTTGTGCATATTTTTGGTAATCATTTCTGGGGTGATTGAATTTTTTAAAACATAGTAGACAATTAATGACGTTACAACATCTGGTACCTGCGGTCACAAGACTGTCAAAGACTCCTCCTTGAACCTCCTAAATTGAAAGTTTTTATTATAACCTGGCCATTTAGTGTAACTTTGGTACTTGATCAAGGGTGTAATTGTTACTCATGTGCACTGTTAGACGGAAATGTCGATATCGCTTTCGTCACAGTGATTCGTTTTAGTGCGAATCTGCCTGGTAAAAATGAATGAATGTTTTCAAATTAAACACGTTTCATCAATAGGAAAAAAAACCGGAATGGACGCATGTGTCCCTTTCCCTTTGGACGATAAAACCATGCAAGTGCTTCATCAAGTATAACTCACGAAAATCTTTTTAATTTTGTAAACTTTTAAAATTTTTTGCATCCCTGAATTCAATAAAAAAAAAATAAAGGTACTATCACTTAAATATAATAAATCCCTATGCACTCCTTCTGGATACCAACTTGATAGGATACTGTCTCTGCTTTAAATAAAAAATAAAAATTAACTTATTGGCACCCCTGCTTTAAAAAAAATAGAAGTATTTTAATTTAAATATGATAGCTAAATACCCCCCCCCCCTCTGGATACCACCTTGTTAGGATGCCGTCTCTGTTTTAAATTAAAAAAAAATTAACTTTTTGGGATCCCTGCTTTCAATGACTAAAATTTCGAGCTATTATCATTTAAATATAATTCCTATCTGCCGCACCCCCCCCCCTGTGGATACCACCTTGATAGGATACCGTCTCAGCTTTCATTAGAAAAATAAATTAATGAATAGTTAACAAGGTCACCATATGGTTAAAAAAAACACACGAAATAACGTTAAACAGCTTAGTGAACCTTGAAGAAAAAATTGAGGGTGTGAGTAAAGGGATACAAAGACAATAACAAAAATGTCGAAATTATTCAGACATACCTCAAATTATTCGAAAACTGAGTGATAGATACGCCATGGCACTCCATAAGATCCAAAGAATCTAATTAAAAGGGAGCGCACAAAAAAGCCAAATAAGGCCAGTAGCCTATGAGAAATCGCAAAATATCCAAGACAATGAACAAGTCCTAATGGGGGGCCCTGGGTCTATCAAAATATTTCAATGGTTTCCCAGGGAATTTAATATCATTTCCTTCTGTTTCCACTTTAAATGAAAAAAATAATTATCTTTTTGGCAGCCCTGCTTTCAGTATAAAAAAATGAGGTATTATCATTTAAAATGATAGCCCCCTATCCCCCTCCTCGATAGGCAATAATTTACAATTTATTTATGAATCATGTTTTTGGCCTAACTTCCGGTTCAATCTTTAATTCCTCAACCTTGTACATAGCTTAGTCTATAGCTAAATTTTGTCTCAACTGAAAGCTGTTTTTTTCAGGGGGGGGGGGGGTAAAAATTTTCCAGAAAGAAGATTGTATTTTCTATCAGGTGTTCTATAATTGAGTATTAAACATTAAGAAAATATTATCTAAAAAAAGCAAAAAAAAAAATATGCAAACTTACAATTCAGCTGTAGAAACAATCTGTCGGCTGTCAATTTCAAAATCCAACAAAAGGCTGAAGCTGTATAGTAGTGAATGCGTTCTATAATTCTATTCAACTTGAAAATAAAATTCTTGACTGCGAATGATGTAAGAAATAGCGATTGGGAAACTGCATTCGAAATGATTTAAACTCATTTCATAAAGACGATACTTTTTTTTGTCAACATAGGAAGAACTGTGTATATTGCAATATTTGCAATAGCATATTACATCTGTCTGGTTTTTATGCAAGGTAACAAAAGAGACGACAATTAATGAACAAGAGAGCAGTGAAGAATTATGGTATGCAAAATAATATTGGGCAGGAACAGTCACTGGTGATATATCGCTAGGGGTGGCATCATAATTGCGTGATTTTTGAGGATTCGGCGAACCAAATTTTGTTCGGGGTAACACAGAGATATTCGGGAAGATACCCGAAAATTCGGGGATAGTGCAAGCCCTGCTTGATTTCTAATCAGGAAAATCGAAATACTAAACCACACGAGAAGGAAAAGGTCCGACTTTGCGGTTGACGCAATAAAGAATTGCCATAAAAATAATTTAAAGTCGACCGAACGCCACCGCCTCTGCCAGCGGCGGCGTGCCTTCGGCGCGCCAGTGGCGTTCGGCCGGGCCTCACGCCGGCGGCGTTCGGTCGATCCGCCGGTGCGGCGCCGGGGTCTAATTTCAACGCATTACATGGGCTATATAAGAGGAATAAAGATTTTTTTGTCTGGGTCAACACTAATCTGATCCTAAGTAGTTTTCACTAGTACTGTGTCATTTTATATATTTTATCAGGATTATCAGGATATTTTATCAGGATTCAGACCGGAAAACTGCTGCTCTGAGCTTCGAACTTTCAAATTCAAAACAGGTATGCCTGAAACCTTCACAATAATTGGTCAGTAATAAAAATAGCATTTTGTAGCAGTATCTTGCCGGACTCATCCAAATTAAGAGCGGGATTTATTTTTGGCACTGCAGTCGCGTACAATTAAGTTTTATTCACAAGTTTGGATATGGTGCGGCTGGGGTATAAATCAACCATGCCAAGTCCAAAACTAAACGTTCTAGCTACATATACCCACACCTTTATTGACTTATCCGTTTAAGGAAAATTAGACAACAACTTCATCTAATGCTAGAGGTCATTTAATTAGAGAGAAGTTACCAACCACTGTAATTAAGCACAAAGCCAAATTGGGAAGGATGAGATAGCTTTAAAAAGTTTAAGAAACCTAAGAAAATACAGATCTAGAGCCTGTTACATATGCAGGCTTTTTACAAAGTACAAATTAATTCCCTTAAAAAAGAATAGAATTTGTATGCAAATTGTAAAATAGTGACTTTTATTGAGTCTTAAAAAGTGATTCGTAAGGGATAGAAAGGAAGTCTGTCCTTAGCTTTGCATTCTTTTAATTTTGTCTTTACACTTACAAGAAAACTTTGTAGCTACAGAAAATAGGCAACAAAATTATAGCAAGCTTTGTTAAAAAAAAAATACTTAAAACTTAAAAGTAGGAGAAGTTTAGTTTTTAGTACAGCTTAGATAGATATTGAATTGAATTTATTTATGACCCGTTTTAAACAAAATAACAAAATGAGTATAAGAGAAGATAAAAAGAAAATAAAAAGACTGAAAATTAAAAACAAAACTAAAATTAATAAGATAAGTTCACAAGCACAATAACTAACCTAGTAATTACAGAGTTTACATAACGGGCACAATACTTACAACAACAAAAAAAGAAAAAAAAATAACAAAGAGACACGATACACTTACTGTTTCAAAAAGGAACACCATGGATGACCAGTGATTCCGTTATTGTAAGCTTCAATGCTTCCGCCCATGGGTCTATAATACATAAGCATCTATAATACAGTATCTTCTATTGACCCCACAATTACTTGCCCAAGGGGGGAGGCTGAGGAGATATTAAGCATACCGGTAATAAATTCGACGAAGTTACTTTAGTTCCAAAGCCAAACATGTAAGCCAAAAAGGTGCAAGATACAAAACATTTGGAAACAAATATGACTAATACAAAATAGCTAGTAGCCGGTGATTAAAACGAAGTTTATTAGATACTATGCTACCGTATGCACTGGACATCCGCGCTGGAAATTACGGATGAGGAGCCTTCTAGATGCTTTTAGATAGTCACCAATTGGGAAGCCAAGGTATTTCATTTCCAGTTTAGGAGCAACTGATACTCCATCAAGATCAACTTTATATCCTTCGGGAACTTGAACCCACTTTAATTTTTTACCCACGTTGAAAAGTACCACTTCTGACTTTTTAGCACTAAACTTAGGAATCATCTTGGAATATTCTCGACTCAGAATGGAAAATTTTTTCTCAATGGCTGGACAGATCTTGATCTTTAAAGAAATGGAATTGCTTTTCCAGAAATAAAATTTGTCCTATGACTTTCTCTATATTCAGGCTTTGAATCTGCAAACTCCCTACATTTTGTCAAAAATGAAATGCCCTAGCTTCAAAATTGAGCTTTTTAGAAGCAAAATAACCTTTAATTCTGATTCTTTATATCATCTCTTTAAAAACCTAAGCAAAATTTCTGTATCTTTCACATATTTTAGGGAAATAATACTGGGAATCCTGGTTACGAATTCCCGAAACTGGAGTACGGATCTTTTTTTTATTTTTTTTTTATTTTTTTGTTTATTATATTTAAGACGCTTGCTGACATGGAAGACATGCGCGCAAGTAAGAAGACATGCGCTCTTACTCATCTGAAAGTGAACCATTGAAAACATTGAATCATTTCACAGATGTTCATTATCCGCAGTAAATAGTACACAGTCTTAGAAAGGGTAAAAAAAACCAATAGGGTACAGAGTTTGGCGTATACTCCGTACACACTATAATAAAGAAACTAGTAGAAGTGACCCTATAACTCGTGACAGCACACCAAATATGGGCATAGAATACTGACAGCACACCATATATGGGCATAGAGTCATTAGGGAGAACACGTGGTTAATGGGGTCAATGACCTCTTTTTCCAAGGTCGATGTATTTGATGTTTCTATGTGTAATAGCTCCGGGGCGAAGGTTGCACATGCGCATTGAATTCTAACGGGGACAATGTTATTGATCTGGGACTCGAGGGGGAAGTGAATTTCCGAGAAATCGATTGCGTAATCGAAGGGGAAGTGAATTTCCGTGAACTTGATTGCGTAATCGATTTGGAAGTGAATTTCCGAGAAATTGATTGCGTAATCGAAGGGGGAATTATGAAACAAACATGGCTTCATTGTTGTTTGGGTAGCTTAACCTGAGAACTTGATTTACAGAATCGGCAGGGAAATTGTTGATTCGCGAAGAGGGAATTAGGAAATATTAAAGCTTCTTTAATCTTTAGGCCTGTCACAAATAGCACCTGTGAACATGATTTACATAATCGCTAGGGGACATTATTGATTCACGAAGGGGAAAATTAAGAAACATTAAGGCTTCTTTAATCTTAGGTCTGAGGGATAAACGTTCTTTAGGACAGAGAGAAAAATTAATATTCTATTTTCAAATAGGGCTTCATTGATCTTTAGTGACAGGAATTATAATTGACATCACTTGTTATCTTGTAATTATGCGGGAGTCTAAAGAGATAGAAATTCTATTTTTAAATACGTCTTCACGGAGCTTTAAGTCGGAGAGGTAAATTGATATTCTAACGAAACCCTAATAGTTTAGCTAGGAAAATTTATGAGATGAAGAGATTAACGTAGGAAAGGGTTTCCTAGAAATTTGAAATGCGTTAGCGCAGAGATGCCATACAAAAGGAACACGCTGAAATTACGTTTAGGGATTATTTGGGCGAAACGGTTTTATCCATTTTATGGGGTTATTTCGGCGAAACCGTTAGAGACATTTTGAAAGAAGATTTTAGAAAGGGTTTTAGAAGAGGTTTTGAGTGTGGTCGTTATAATACACAAGTTCCATTTGAACAGTGTTGTGAGGTCCTCTACCCCAACCCCAAAGGATTCCGATCCCCCACCACAACCCCGAAGGAAGCCCCCGGTACTCAAAGGCCCCCCAAGCTCCCATAGAGCCCCAACCCCCCAAACGCCCTCCTCAGACCCTCAAAGACCCTGCTCTGGTACTCAAAGGGCCCCCGGACCCCCAACGGGTACCCCGGACCCCAAAGGGCACCCCGGACCACAAAGGGCACCCCGGACCCCAAAGGCCCTCCCCCCGGTCCTCAAAGGGCCCCCCTGGCCCCAAGGGCCCCCCTCCCTCTTCCTCCCTCCTCCCCCTTCCCCTCCCCTCCTCCTCCTCCTCCTCCTCCTCCCTCCTCCTCCTCCTCCTCCCACCTCCCCTCCCCTCATCCCTCCTCCTCCTCCTCCCACCTCCCCCCCCCTCCCCTCCCCTATTTTTTATACTTTTTTTGTGCATTGAGACAC
This sequence comes from Artemia sp. Qi Xiang Cuo, assembly GCF_049724085.1. Lineage (NCBI taxonomy): Eukaryota > Metazoa > Arthropoda > Branchiopoda > Anostraca > Artemiidae > Artemia > Artemia sp. Qi Xiang Cuo. Next base: position 70,935,252 of record NC_142797.1, on the reverse strand, counting down.
AGAAGGGACATCCCTCCCCCAAGGGTCCCCCAAACACCCTCCCCGGGCCCCCCCCAAAGAGTTCCCCTCTCCATTTTTTTTTAATACTTTTTTATGGCTTGATTATATCTTTTCTGAACAAGTTCCATTCATAATGTCATTCCTAAACCCATTTTCCAACCTCAAAGAGTCCCCTCCCCAATGTGTAAATACTTTCTTGAATTTTTTAACATGGTATTTTTTTAACTTTTTTACGTATCTTAAAATGACATGAAATATGCTTACGGCTCTACCAATCATACTCTGCGCTTGTTCATGGATACGACGTGGCTTTCCCACTGGTACTCCATGGCAGGTTATCGACACTACCTAGTTTATTGCATGCATTAAATCAGTATTTTTTACGCAGTGGAAGGATAAACACACAATTCATATCTGTAAAAAAGTGAGGATGAATTATTCGACGAACGTATGTGCACATGAAAAAATCATTGTCGTATTGAATGCTGACAAGGAGAAATACCTGAACTATGAAACGAGTGTAAGCGGTAACACTATTGGAGATGTATGCATGCGTTGTCATGACAGTGAGAAGTTAGATTTCTTTGGAGTCCCCAAGAATTTCAATCGTGTAAACGGTGGATATTCAAGAGTATCATTACCAGAGAAATTAGTGCTCAAAGAGAATGCAAACTTAAAAATAATTGTCGATGATCGGGGACAACTCCTTGCTACGGCTTCTGGTAACACATTACCTGTTGATAAATCCTATCATCATCTTTCCGGTATTAGTATTTTAAAGAGAACAAGAAGAAGACAAGCATACTCCTGCACCAACATCATAAATCATATCTTGTCAATGTGTCAAAACTGCCATCTATGTAAAAATAATGTGACAATAGACAGTGAAATCGCAGCCAGAATAAAAAGGACATTAGCAGAAAATATCATCAATGAATATAAAGATGAATTGACGGAAAGTGAAGCGCAAGTGTACTAATAATTTGTAATAATGTATTTAACGTATTTTTATATTAATATTCTACATGTCATTATTTCATTAAAAATATTTTATGCATTATTTTGTTAAGTTTTCATTATTTTTAGGGTTTGGCAGAACGTTAACGTTCAGAATATCTATTAAAAAGGTCAAAGATGAAAGAAAAAGAATTTTTAGAGATAGAGATGCTACTAGCAGACTCAATTTTTCACGGGAGATAAAAAATTTCAAGTTCTCTTCTGAACTTTACCAAAGAACACGCTTCAATTCTAATTTCTCCAGAGAAAACAAAAATCTTCCACTTCAGTTCTTTATTTCACAAAGAGATAAAGAAATTTAAAGTACAATTCTAATTTTTCGGTTGGAAGATAGAAAAAGTAATACCCTAATTGTTAATATTTTCATAGAAGATAAAAATTTCAAATTAAATATTCAATTTCCTCAACTAAGTGAAGAAAATTTCCACTTATCTTCTGACTTTTACCAAACAAAGCACTTCAATTATCATTTCGCGAGTGAAAACAAAAATATTTAACTTCAGTTCTTTATTTCTCAAAGACATAAAGAAATTTAAAGTTCTATTCTAATTTTTCAGTGGTAGATAGGAAAAACAATACCCTACTTGTGAATATTTTCACGGAAGATAAAAAGTTCTAGTTCAATTTGAAAAATTTTCTCAACGAAGTCAAGGAAAGTTCAAGTTCTCTACGGAATTTTACCAAAGAACACGCTACAATTCTAATTTCTCCAGAGAAAACAAAAATCTTTCACTTCAGTTGTTTATTTCACAAAGACATAAAGAAATTTAAAGTTCTATTCTAATTTTTGCGGTTGGAAGATAGAAAAAGTAATACCATACTTGTGAATATTTTCATGGAAGATAAAAAGTTCTAATTCAATTTAAATTTTCTCAACAAAGTGAAGAAAAATTCCAGTTCTCTTCTGAATTTTACCAATGAATGCACTTCAATTCTAATTTCGACAGTGAAAACAAAAATCTTCCACTCCAGTTCTTTATTTCACAAAGACATATAGAAATTTAAAGTTCAATTCTAATTTTTCGGTGGTGGATAGGAAAAGCAATACCGTACTTGTGAATATTTTCACGGAAGATAAAAAGTTCTAGTTTATTTTAAAATTTTCTCAACGAAGTCAAGGAAAGTTCAAGTTCTCTACTGAATTTTACCAAAGAACACACTTCATTTCTAATTTCTCCAGAGAAAACAAAAATCTTTCACTTCATTTATTTATTTCACAAAGACATAAAGAAATTTAAAGTTCTATTCGAATTTTTCGGTTTGAAGATAGAAAAAGTAATACCATACTTGTGAATATTTTCATGGAAGATAAAAAGTTCTAGTTCAATTTAAAATTTTCTCAACGAAGTCAAGGAAAATTCAAGTTCTCTTCTGAATTTTACCAAAGAACAAACTTCAATTCTAATTTCGCCAGAGACAACAAAAATCTTCCACTTGAGTTGTTTATTTCACAAAGACATAAATAAATTTAAAGTTCAATTCTAAATTTTTTTCGATGGAAGATAGAAAAATCAATACCATACTTATGATTATTTTCACGGAAAATAAAAAGTTCTAGTTTAATTTAAAATTTTCTCAACGAAGTGAAGAAAAGTTCAAGTTCTCTTCTGAACTTTACCAAAGAACACGCTTCAATTCTAATTTCCCCAGAGAAAACATAAATCTTCCACGCCATTTTTAAGTTCACCAAGACATGAAAAATTTAAAGTTCAATTCTAATTTTTCGGTGACAGATATGAAAAGTTATACTATGATTTTTATTATTTTCTATGAAGGTAAAAAGTTCTAGTTCATTTTTAATTTTCTCAACGAAGTGAAGAAAAGTTCAAGTTCTCTTCTGAATTTTACCAAAGAACACACTATAATTCTAATTTATCCAGAGAAAACAAAAATCTTCCGCTTCAGTTGTTTATTTCACAAAGACATAAAGAAATTTAAAGTTCAATTCTAAATTTTTCGGTGGTAGATAGGAAAAGCAATACCGTACTTGTGAAATATTTTCACGGAAGATAAAAAGTTCTAGTTCAATTTAAAATTTTCTCAACGAAGTCAAGGAAAGTTCAAGTTCTCTTCTGAATTTTACGAAAGAACACACTACAATTCTAATTTCCACAGAGAAAACAAAAATCCTCCACTTCAGTTCTTTATTTCACAAAGACATAAAGAAATTTAAAGTTCAATTCTAATTTTTCGGTGACAGATAGGAAAAGTTATACTATGATTTTGATTATTTTCTATGAAGGTAAAAAGTTCTAGTTTAATTTAAAATTTTCTCAACAAAGTGAAGAAAAATTCAAGTTCTCTTCTGAATTTTACCAAAGAACGCATTTCAATTCTAATTTCGACAGAGAAAACATAAATGTTCCACGTCATTTTTTAAGGTCACCAAGAGATAAAGAAATTTAAAGTTCAATTCTAATTTTTCGATGGCAGATAGGAAAAGTTATACTATGATTTTGATTATTTTCTATGAAGGTAAAAAGTACTAGTTCATTTTTTAATTTTCTCAAAGAAGTGAAGAAAAGTTCAAGTTCTCTTCGGAATTTTACCAAAGAACACACTTTAATTCTAATTTCTCCAGAGAAAACAAAAATCTTCCGCTTCAGTTGTTTATTTCACAAAGACATAAAGAAATTTAAAGTTCAATTCTAAATTTTTCAGTGGTAGATAGGAAAAGCAATACCGTACTTGTGAAATATTTTCACGGACGATAAAAAGTTCTTGTTCAATTTAAAATTTTCTCAATGAAGTCATGGAAAGTTCAAGTTTTCTACTGAATTTTACCAAAGAACACACTACAACTCTAATTTCTCCAGAGAAAATAAAAATCTTCAACATAAGTTCTTTATTTCACAATGACATAATGAAATTTAAAGTTCAATTCTAAATTTTTCGGTGGCAGATAGAAAAAGTAATACCACACTTGTGAATATTTTCCCGGAAGATAAAAAGTTCTAGTTCAATTTAAAATTTTTTCAACGAAGTGAAGAAAAATTCAAGTTCTCTTCTGAATTTTACCAAAGAACACAATTCAATTCTAAATTCACCAGAGAAAATAAAAATCTTCCAATTCAGTTCTTTATTTCACAAAGACATAAAGAAATTTAAAGTTCAATTCTAAATTATTTGGTCGAAGATAGAAAAAGTAATACCATACTTGTGAATATTTTCCCGGAAGATAAAAAGTTCTAGTTCAATTTTAAATTTTCTCAACGAAGTGAAGAAAAGTTCAAGTTCTCCTCTGAACTCTACCAAAGAACACACTTCAATTCTAATTTCTCCAGAGAAAACAAAATCTTCCACTTCAGTTCTTTATTTCACAAAGGAATAAAGAAATTTAAAGTTCAATTCTAAATTTTTCTGTGAGAGATAGAAAAATTAATATCATACTCGTGAATATTTTCACAGAAGATAAATACCATACAGGTGAATATTTTCCCGGAAGATAAAAAGTTCTAGTTCAATTTTAAATTTGCTCAACGAAGTCAAGGAAAGTTCAAGTTCTCTACTGAATTTTACCAAAGAACACGATTCAATTCCAATTTCCCCAGAGAAAACAAAAATCTTCCACTTCAGTTCTTTATTTCACAATGACATAAAGAAATTTAAAGTTCAATTCTAATTTTTCGGTGGAAGATAGAAACAGTAATATCATACTTGCGAATATTTTCACAGAAGATAAATACCATACATGTAAATATTTTCTCGGAAGATAAAAATTTCTAGTTCAATTTTAAATTTTAACAACGAAGTGAAGAAAAACTCAAGTTCTCTTCTGAATTTTCTTAAAGAAGTGAAAAAAGTTTTCCCAATTCTGAATTTTACAAATGAAAATGAAAAAGCTCCCACTTCAGTTCTTAATTTCTCAAACTAGGTTAAGTTAGGTTAGGTTAGCCCACGTACGCGTCACTTAGGTTAGCTTAGGATAGGTGAGAGACAGGCAAAAAGTTAGGTGTATCATTAGGTTAGGTTAGGTTAGATTAAGTTAGCTTAGGTTAGATTAAGTTAGGTTCGGTTAAGTTAGGTTAGGCTAGGTTAGCCTACGTCCGCGCGCGTACGTAGGCTAACCTAGCCTAACCTAACTTAACCTAACCTAACTTAATCTAACCTAAGCGAACTTAATCTAACCTAACCTAACCTAATCATACACCTAACTTTTTGCCTGTCTCTCACCTAACCTAAGCTAACCTAAGTGACGCGTCCGTGGGCTAACCTAACCTAACTTAACCTAGTTTGAGAAATTAAGAACTGAAGTGGGAGCTTTTTCATTTCCATTGGTAAAATTCAGACTTGGTCAAACTTTTTTCACTTCTTTAAGAAAATTCAGAAGAGAACTTGAGTTTTTCGTCACGTCATCGTTAATATTTTATCTTTAATAAGACCATTGTCTCGCCCTTTTAAATATTTACAGGGCGGTTATGTATCTTATGGTAAAATATTAACAAGACATGTCTTCAATTTTAAAGCGTACTTCGAAAAATACTACGTTTAATTTATATTTCTGTATTTATTTTTGAAATTCTTAACTGAATTGGAAGATTTTTGTTTTCTCTGGGGAAATTAGAATTGAAGCGTGTTCTTTGGTTAAATTCAGTAGAGAACTTGAACTTTCCTTGACTTCGTTGAGCAAATTTAAAATTGAACTAGAACTTTTTATCTTTCGGGGAAATATTCACCTGTATGGTATTTATCTTCTGTGAAAATATTCACGAGTATTATATTAATTTTTCTATCTCTCGCCGAAAAATTTAGAATTGAACTTTAAATTTCTTTATGCCTTTGTGAAATAAAGAACTGAAGTGGAAGATTTTCTTTTCTCTGGAGAAATTAGAATTGAAGTGTGTTATTTGGTAGAGTTCAGAGGAGAACTTGAACTTTTCTTCACTTCGTTGAGAAAATTTAAAATTGAACTATAACTTTTTATCTTCCGGGGAAAATATTCACAAGTATGGTATTACTTTTTCTATCTTCCACCAAAAAATTTAGAATTGAACTTTAAATTTCTTTATGTCTTTGTGAAATAAAGAACTGAATTGGAAGATTTTTATTTTCTCTGGCGAAATTAGAATTGAATTGTGTTCTTTAGTAAAATTCAGAAGAGAACTTGATTTTTTCTTCACTTCGTTGAGAAAATTTTAAATTGAACTAGAACTTTTTATCTTCCGGGAAAATATTCACAAGTGTGGTATTACTTTTTCCATCTGCCACCGAAAAATTTAGAATTGAACTTTATATTTCATTATGTCATTGTGAAATAAAGAACTTATGTGGAAGATTTTTATTTTCTCTGGAGAAATTAGAGTTGTATTGTGTTCTTTGGTAAATTTCAGTAGAAAACTTGAACTTTCCTTGACTTCGTTGAGAAAATTTTAAATTGAACTAGAACTTTTATCTTCCGTGAAAATATTTCACAAGTACGGTATTGCTTTTCCTATCTACCACTGAAAAATTTAGAATTGAACTTTAAATTTCTTTATGTCTTTGTGAAATAAACAAATGAAGCGGAAGATTTTTATTTTCTCTGGAGAAATTAGAATTAAAGTGTGTTCTTTGGTAAAATTCCGAAGAGAACTTGAACTTTTCTTCACTTCGTTGAGAAAATTAAAAAATGAACTAGAACTTTTTACCTTCATAGAAAATAATCAAAATCATATTATAACTTTTACTATCTGCCACCAAAAAATTAGAATTTAACTGTAAATTTATTTATCTATTGTTTAACATACAAATTACGTGGAAGATTTATGTTTTCTCTGTAGAAATTAGAATTGAAATGCGTTCTTGGGTAAAATTCAGAAGAGAACTTGAACTTTTCTTCACTTTGTTGAGAAAATTTTAAATTAAACTAGAACTTTTTATCTTCATAGAAAATAATCAAAATCATAGTATAACTTTTCCTATCTGACACCGAAAAATTAGAATTGAACTTTAAATTTCTTTATGTCTTTGTGAAATAAAGAACTGAAGTGGAAGATTTTTGTTTTCTCTGTGGAAATTAGAATTGTAGTGTGTTCTTTCGTAAAGTTCAGAAGAGAAAACTTGAACTTTTCTTGACTTCGTTGAGAAAATTTTAAATTGAACTAGAACTTTTTATCTTCCGTGAAAATATTTCACAAGTACGGTATTGCTTTTCCTATCTTCCATAGAAAAATTTAGAATTGAACTTTAAATTTATTTATGTCTTTGTGAAATAAACAACTGAAGCGGAAGATTTTTGTTTTCTCTTGAGAAATTAGAATTAAAGTGTTTTCTTTTGTAAAATTCAGAATATAAATTGAACTGTTCATCACGTCTTTTATAAAATTAAAAATCAACTAGAACTTTTTACATTCATATAAAATATTCAAAATCATATCATAAATTTTCATATCTACCGTAGAACCTGTAGAAGTGACATTTAAATTTGTATTGTCTTGGTGAGCTTAATAATGTTGTGGAAGATTTTTGTTTTCTCTGTGGAAATTAGAATTGAAGCGTGTTCTTTGGTAAAGTTCAGAAGAGAACTTGAACTTTTCTTCACTTCGTTGAGAAAATTTTAAATTAAACTAAAACTTTTTATTTTCCGTGAAAATAATCATAATTATGGTATTGCTTTTTCTATCTTCCATCAAAAAAAATTTAGAATTGAACTTTAAATTTCTTTATGTCTTTGTGAAATAAACAACTCAAGTGGAAGATTTTTGTTTCCTCTGGCGAAATTAGAATTGAAGTGTGTTCTTTGGTAAAATTCAGAAGAGAACTTGAATTTTCCTTGACTTCGTTGAGAAAATTTTAAATTGAAATAGAACTTTTTATCTTCCATGAAAATATTCACAAGTATGGTATTACTTTTTCTATCTTCAAACCGAAAAATTAGAATAGAACTTTAAATTTCTGTATGTCTTTGTGAAATAAAGAACTGAAGTGAAAGATTTTTGTTTTCTCTGGAGAAATTAGAATTGAAGTGCGTTCTTTGGTAAAATTCAGTAGAGAACTTGAACTTTCATTGACTTCGTTGAGAAAATTTAAAAATGAACTAGAACTTTTTTATCTTCCGTGAAAATATTCACAAGTACGGTATTGCTTTTCCTATCTACCACCGAAAAATTAGAATAGAACTTTAAATTTCTTTATGTCTTTGTGAAATAAAGAACTGAAGTGGAAGATTTTTGTTTTCACTTTCTAAATTAGAATTGAAGTGCATTCATCGGTAAAATTCTGAAGAGAACTGGAATTTTTCTTCACTTTGTTGAGAAAATTTTAAATTGAATTAGAACTTTTTATCTTCCATGAAAATATTCACAAGTATGGTATTACTTTTTCTATCTTCCAACCGCAAAAATTAGAATAGAACTTTAAATTTCTTTATGTCTTTGTGAAATAAAGAACTGAAGTGTAAGATTTTTGTTTTCTCTGGAGAAATTAGAATTGTAGCGTGTTCTTTGGTAAAATTCCGAAGAGAACTTGAACTTTCCTTGACTTCATTGAGAAAATTTTAAATTGAACTAGAACTTTTTATCTTCCGTGAAAATATACACAAGTAGGGTATTGCTTTTCCTATCTACCACCGAACAATTAGAATTGAACTTTAAATTTCTTTATGTCTTTGTGAAATAAAGAAGTGAAGTGGAAGATTTTTGTTTTCTCTGTCGAAATTAGAATTGAAGTGCGTTCGTTGGTAAAATTCAGAAGAGAACTGGAATTTTTCTTCACTTTGTTGAGAAAATTTTAAATTGAATTATAACTTTTTATCTTCCATGAGAATATTCATAAATATGGTATTACTTTTTCTATCTTCCAACCTAAAAATTAGAATTGTACTTTAAATTTCTTTATCTCTTTGTGAAATAAAGAACTGAAGTGGAAGATTTTTGTTTTCTCTGGAGAAATTAGAATTGAAGCGTGTTCTTTGGTAAAGTTCAGAAGAGAACTTGAACTTTTCTTATCTCCCGTGAAAAATTGAGTCTGCTAGTAGCATCTCTATCTCTAAAAATTCTTTTTCTTTCATCTCTGACCTTTTTAATAGATATTCTGAACGTTAACGTTCTGCCAAACCCTAAAAATAATGAACACTTAACAAAATAATGCATAAAATATTTTTAATGAAATGATGACATGTAGAATATTAATATAAAAATACGTTAAATACATTATTACACATTATTAGTACACTTGCGCTTCACTTTCCGTCAATTCATCTTTATATTCATTGATGATATTGTCTGCTAATGTCCTTTTTACTTTACTTCCGATTTCACTGTCTATTGTCACATTATTTTTCCGTAGATTGCAGTTTTGACACATAGACAAGATATGATTTATGATGTTGGTGCAGGAGTATGCTTGTCTTCTTCTTGTTCTCTTTAAAATACTAATACCGGAAAGAGAATGATAGGATTTATTAACAGGTAATGTGTTACCAGAAGCCGTAGCAAGGAGTTGTCCCCGATCATCGACAATTATTTTTAAGTTTGCATTCTCTTTGAGCACTAATTTCTCTGGTAATGATACTCTTGAATATCCACCGTTTACACGATTGAAATTCTTGGGGACTCCAACGAAATCTAACTTCTCACTGTCATGACAACGCATGCATGCATCTCCAATAGTGTTACCGCTTGCACTCGTTTCATAGTTCAGGTATTTCTGCTTGTCAGCATTCAATACGACAATGATTTTTTCATGTGCACATACGTTCGTCGAATAATTCATCCTCACTTTTTTACAGATATGAATTGTGTGTTTATCCTTCCACTGCGTAAAAAATACTGATTTAATGCATGCAATAAACTAGGTAGTATCGATAACCTGCCATAGAGTACCAGTGGGAAAGCCAAGTCGTGTCCATCAACAAGCGCAGAGTATGATTGGTAGAGCAGTAACCATATTTCATGTCATTTTAAGATACGTAAAAAAGTTAAAAAAATACCATGTTAAAAAATTCAAGAAAGTATTTACAAATTGGGGAGGGGACTCTTTGAGGTTGGAAAATGGGTTTAGGAATGACATTATGAATGGAACTTGTTCAGAAAAGATATAATCAAGCCATAAAAAAGTATTAAAAAAAAATGGAGAGGGGAACTCTTTGGGGGGGGGCCCGGGGAGGGTGTTTGGGGGACCCTTGGGGGAGGGTTGTCCCTTCTGTGTCTCAATGCACAAAAAAAGTATAAAAAATAGGGGAGGGGAGGGGGGGGAGGTGGGAGGAGGAGGAGGAGGGATGAGGGGAGGAGGAGGTGGGAGGAGGAGGGAGGAGGAGGAGGAGGAGGAGGAGGGGAGGGGAAGGGGGAGGAGGGAGGAAGAGGGAGGGGGGCCCTTTGGGGCCAGGAGGGGCCCTTTGAGGACCGGGGGAGGGCCTTTGGGGTCCGGGGTGCCCTTTGTGGTCCGGGGTGCCCTTTGGGGTCCGGGGTACCCTTTGGGGGTCCGGGGGCCCTTTGAGGACCAGAGGAGGGTCTTTGAGGGTCTGAGGAGGGCGTTTGGGGGGTTGGGGCTCTATGGGAGCTTGGGGGGGCCTTTGAGGACCGGGGGCTTCCTTCGGGGTTGTGGTGGGGGATCGGAATCCTTTGGGGTTGGGGTAGAGGACCTCACAACACTGTTCAAATGGAACTTGTGTATTATAACGACCACACTCAAAACCTCTTCTAAAACCCTTTCTAAAATCTTCTTTCAAAATGTCTCTAACGGTTTCGCCGAAATAATCCCATAAAATGGATAAAACCGTTTCACCCAAATAATCCCTAAACGTAATTTCAGCGTGTTCCTTTTGTATGGCATCTATGCGCTAACGCATTTCAAATTTCTAGGAAACCCTTTCCTACGTTAATCTCTTCATCTCATAAATTTTCCTAGCTAAACTATTAGGGTTTCGTTAGAATATCAATTTACCTCTCCGACTTAAAGCTCCGTGAAGCCGTATTTAAAAATAGAATTTCTATCTCTTTAGACTCCCGCATAATTCCAAGATAACATGTGATGTCAATTATAATTCCTGACACTAAAGATCAATGAAGCCCTATTTGAAAATAAAATATTAATTTTTCTCTCTGTCCTAAAGAACGTTTATCCCTCAGACCTAAGATTAAAGAAGCCTTAATGTTTCTTAATTCTCCCCTTCGTGAATCAATAATTTCCCCTAGCGATTATGTAAATCAAGTTCACAGGTGCTACTCGTGACAGGCCTAAAGATTAAAGAAGCCTTAATGTTTCTTAATTCCCTCTTCGCGAATCAACAATTTCCCCGCCGATTATGTAAATCAATTTCTCAGGTTAAGCTAACCAAACAACAATGAAGCCATGTTTGTTTCATAATTTCCCCTTCGATTACGCAATCAATTTCTCGGAAATTCACTTCCCCATCGATTACGCAATCAAGTTCTCGGAAATTCACTTCCCCTTCTATTACGCAATCAATTTCTAGGAAATTCACTTCCCCCTCGAGTCCCAGATCAATAACATTGCCCCCGTTAGAATTCAATGCGCATGTGCAATCTTCGCCACGGTGCTATTACACATAGAAACATAAAATAAATCGACCTTGGAAAAAGAGGTCATTGACCCCATTAACCACGTGTTCTCCCTAATGACTCTATGCCCATATATGGTGTGCTGTCAGTATTCTATGCCCATATTTGGTGTGCTGTCACGAGTTATAGGGTCACTTCTACTGAAACTATAATTTATTAGTTTACAATTTATAGAGTATGATTTACTGAAAAGAAAATACATAAAAAGTATTTTTTACTTTTTTGAGTCAGATAAATAAAAAATTATTGAGACTTTCAAAAATAAATATCAGTATATGTATATTAGACTAACTATTCACAATCATTTTTTTCAGTAAAGTGCAAATTATGTTGTTGTCTTGAGACGGCTTGGGGGTTGTCAACACTGTTCATGCTAATTTTCATTTGTTTTGAGTTTGAATCGGTTATCTATTGTAATTTCTGCTTGTTTAGGGTTTCATCCATTTATTGACAGTGATTTGTGGTAGTTTTATGCTTGGAAGATTATTTGACTTTCATTCTACTCATTTTTGGTTTAATGGAACTCTTTACTTTTCTTTGAAGACCTTGTTTTGAAGAACTTACTTACTTGTACTTACTTGTTCTTGTAGCAGGACTCAAGCATCTCCGCTCTCCCTGGCGTCCAGTAGCTTCGTCATCGTTGTAAGCCAATAGTCTTGGTTGTTTATTAACGGTTCAATCAGGCTAAGCCAAAAATTGTCCCACCTTTGTTCATAATTTTTGAATTCATCGATTGACTCTCGGTTAGCTTTGATGGAAACGAGCCATGTTTTCTTTTGTACCCCATGCCACTTTTTATAACCTACAAGGGCTATACATCTGGGGGTCTTATGGACAAAGGTGTGGGGTGGGCGGCGAAGTGTATGGCCGAACCATCGGAGTCTTCTTAGTTTAATTATAATGGCCAAATCAGAACGCAGATAGTAGATTTTGCTGAGTTCGACATTGCTGACACAATCACGGAGATTAGTGCCAATGATTCTCCTTAAACATGAATGGTCAAATACGTTGAGGGCTTGAATGTCGGATGCTTTTATAGTCCATGTCTCACAGCCGTATAGTAAGACAGACCGAACAAGGGCCTGGTAAATCCTTATTCTTGTCTTCAGACGAACATTTTTCTGGTTACATAGAGAGAGATTAAGTTGGGCGAAGACTCCAGTTGCTGAAGCAATTCTTGGCTGTATTTCTTATGTGCATCCTCCTATTGGGTCTACCAGAGAGCCTAGGTACTTGAATTCATGTATCGCGTCAATGGGCGACTGTTCTAGTAAAATTGGGGGGTCTTGAGATGATATACCTGACACCATGACTTTTGTCTTCAGGGAGTTTATTTTCAGACCAACCAGAGAGGATTCTTCAGCCACCATCGATAACACAGATTGGCTTTTGGACGAGATTCAGCTAACAAGCAAATATCGTCGGCGTAGTCCAGATCGGTGATCACAAAATTGGGACTTACTTCAACGCCTGAAAAGTCGTCATTGCTATGGTCATAATCCAGTCGATCACGAAATTAAATAAGACGGGAGACAATATACATCCCTGTCGGACACCAAAAATCAATTTGGAACATTGAGGAGAGTTCTCCAGCGATCTGAATTTGGGCTCACACATGCGAGTAGTATGCTTGGATAAGTCTGACTATAAGTCTTGGACTATAAGCAGGACTATAAGTCCTGCTTGGATAAGTCTTGCCTGGTACTCCATCCTCTACCATGGCCTTCCAGATTCCATTCCTTAGAACCGAATCAAAAACCGTAATAAAATCTATGAATAGAGACACTGTTGGTTTCTGGTGCTTTGCCCTTTGTTCAAGGGTTTGTCTTAAAACGAATAGTTGGTCAATTGTTCCCATGTCTGGGCGGAATCCCGCTTGATTGGGCCTTGTCTTTGCGTTGTGCTGGATACGAAAACGATTATGTAGCACTATGGCAAATATTTTAGCAGCAATGTATATGAGAGAAATCCCGCGATAATTTTTAAATTTTGTCTTTAGCCCTTTTTTGAAGACTGGAAGGATGATAGAATCTCCCCAATTCTGTGGAACCATCTCCTCTTCCCATATGTGACAAGTTAGTTTATGAATCCTGCTGACAAGTTTTGTCCCTCCGTACTTGTAAAGTTCAGCCGGAATGGCATCAGGACCAGGGGCTTTAATTCTTTTAAGGCAATTGATTGCTTGTTGGACTTCCTTTAACGTGGAGGGAGCAACATTCACGTCATTGTAAATACTGCTGGGAGAGTTTGGTCCCTGCAGGCCATCAGGGCTACGACTTGGATTATGTCAGCGCTGATAAGAATCTATTGCTGTTGAGAGTTTGTGCTGGTTAAGTAGTTTGTCAAAGTGCTCCTTCCAGCGATTTATTATTTCGGTATTCTTCGGTATCTTCGACAGATGTACTAGTAGGCTTACGTGATTTACTTCTAATTGATTTTAGGAGCTGATACATCTTCCTAGTGTCCAATCTAGAGGTAGGGGCTTCCATGTCTTCAGCGATTTTCTCCCAGTACTGGTTCTTATCATTCTTAGCCGACTGGTGGCATTCTCTTCTCAAGCGTTTGAACAACTCCGATTTTCTCTCCGCTATCTGTTGCTTTTGCTCAGCCAACTGAATTGTGCGTGTTGACATCCACTTTTTGGATAGTCTTTTGCGGTATCCTATCATAGCTTCCACAGCCTCGTGGGCTGTATTGCGTATGATCAACTATTCTTCATCCAAACTTTGAGTTTGCTCTTCGTTTGCTTGCACATTTAGAGCTTCAAAGTGGTTAGACAACAAGCCTGTCGTATATTAGGATCATCGAAGCGATTGGTATCAAATCTTCATGGAGGTTTCCTCTTGGGGCGTGCTGCAAGTCGTAACTTTAGATCTAACTTGACTAGAAGATGATCCGACCCATGTTTCGAGCCAGTATCTGCTCCAATGTACGATCTACTATTCGTTGAAATTGATTCCCAATGGCGGGACATGAGGATGTAATCAATCTGGCTATTTGTTCTACCATCTCTTTAATGCCATGTAGCTCTGTGGCTGGGCTTGTGTTTGAATAAGGTATTGGTAATGACCAAATCATTCGTCATGGCAAAGTCAAGAAGTCTTGATCCCCTGCTACATCTAGCTCCAAGACCGAAGTGGCCAATGGCAGTCTCAGCATTGGATACTTTTCCCCCAATTCCGGCGTTAAAGTCGCCCCCAATAAACATGAGATCTTGTTTAGGGACTTTCTTAAGCGTACAAGTTAGAACTTGGTAAAAAAGATCTGCTTGCTCTCCGGTGCGTCTCTGGTTGAAGCATAAACTACAATAACTGATATGTTGAATAGGTGGCCTTTGAATCGCGCTCTCACTACTCTATGTGAGATAGGTTCCCTCTCTAGAAGTGACTTCAATGATAGGGGGCTTAAAATGATGGCCACTCCACCATACGCAGATCCATCAAGGGACCCGGAGTTGAAAAAGGAGAAAGAAGCATCGTCCTCAGGAGTTCTAATCTCTGAGCCTTCCACAATGCCGTTGATTCGAGTTTCTGAAACGCGCAATATGTCTATGTTGTACCGCAACATTTCCCCATCGATAAACGACTGGGTCGTTAGGCATTTCATTGAGCAGACGTTCCAGCACCCTACACTAAGGGGTTGTCTATGTTTCCGAAGCAGTACCTCAGCTTGCCAATTTTTCGGAGAAAACGCTGATGAAACCTTCAACGCATCGCTTGCCGGGGGTGCCGTAGTATGGGCTTGCCAATTTTTTGGAGAAGGCGCCAATAAAACCTTCAACGCATCGCTTGCCGGGGTAGTATGGGTTGGACTCTTTATATTGACTTGCATTCGGACGTTTCATGGAAATATATTTAACCATGCAGGTCTCCACTCCCTGATTGCACCCTCTGTGGTTTGGACTAACAAGAATTGGGATAGGCCATTCCGGCCGTTTCCACCTGACTACCACGAATAAGAAACCAAAGTAAGATTTCTCCTACGTTTAACTAGGGACGGAAGAATAGACTAACCTGATGGGGGGACCACACCTCCCAAACCATCGCGACCATCCAGACTTTTTAAACCCAACATAGTTCGCAAGACTTTTTAAATTAACTTCTCTTTGTTTTTTAATGACATAGTCTTTTTCACTGAAAAAAATATATATATCTTTTCGTTTTTTTCTGTAGGAATTCATAGTTTGGTGTGTTACTTGTTTGGTGGAGAAACTTTTTCAACGATTTAATCTTAAAAAAATAGTATTATTTAATTTGGTTTTATACCTCCTCAAACTGATCTGAAAAACAAAACTTAATACCAGTAGTATGAGGGTCCTGGAGCCAGCCACTGCGCCCTAGCCACGTTATTGATTTTCTTCAAGACGTTATTACGCGTACCTTGGTCTTACGTAATAGGAGATTGTTTACTTATGTTGAGGATGACGTAATTTTGCTTGACTTGTTTTATTAAAGCTTACGGGCCGCTAATAATGTGGAGAACCCCCGTTTGTAACTGAAGATAGCGCACACGTGGGTGTTACGTTATACTTTAGGACATACTTTTTTTTCTTCGAGATTTTTTGTTTGGAGCTATTTCTTTTTCTTCAAGATTTTCTCTTCGAGACAATTCTTCGAGATATTTTTTTTATTCGAGATTTTTTTTTTTCTTCGAGGGATTTTTGATTCAGGGATCCTTTATAATCCGTCACCAAAGATTTTTGTCCGCTCTATGAATCGAAGGTGACCGGATATTTCCCCCAATGGAGTGACGTGTTAGCTAACTGAGACAGCAAATCGTTCCTAGTATTATGTTCTTGGGAATAGATTCTGTGTAATAGGCTTTTTTCCAATCGGGGGACTCTCTACACAGTTTCTGGATCGATAAACTATGAATCACGTGTTTCATATCCTTGGAAATAATTGACATGGTAGAAAAAATACGGGATTTGAAAGACTCTCAAACCGACAACCCTGTATAGACTCTCAGTCTCTACGGGGTTTGGCAGACTTTGTTGCCTGATTCTGTGTGTTTTGTTCTTTACTTAGTGCTCATTAAAAAACGAAGATATTTTGTTAAATAGATAATTATTTTACCTTTTAAAAGAGCTGTGCAGGGTTTGAGAGACTCTGTTGGCTCATTCCGTGTGGTTCGTTCATTACAAATTGAAAATTTTTATTAAATAAATAATCGTTGTATCTTTTAAAAGAGCTTTACGGGATTTGAGAGACTCTGTTGCCTTTATCCTTGAGGTTTGTTCTTTACTTGGGACTCGAAGAAAGAAGATTTTAATTAAATATACAATTCTTTTATGTTTTAGAAGAGCTTCTTGGGGTTTGAGGGACTCTGTTGGCTGATTCCGTGTTTTTTTTCATTATTCGGTGCTCATTAAAAAACGAAGATATTTTGT
Source organism: Artemia sp. Qi Xiang Cuo (assembly GCF_049724085.1). Taxonomy (NCBI): domain Eukaryota; kingdom Metazoa; phylum Arthropoda; class Branchiopoda; order Anostraca; family Artemiidae; genus Artemia; species Artemia sp. Qi Xiang Cuo. Next base: position 70,918,347 of record NC_142797.1, on the reverse strand, counting down.
TAAATAAATAATTCTTGTATCTTTTAAAATTGCTTTACGGGGCTGTTTTAATAAGTGCCACCATGACCGCACCCATAAAACCTTTCCCTAACCGTCTATTTCCCCGTTCTTATGTTCCAACCAGGATTGTTTGACTTTTCATAGGCAGCGCAAAAGCGCTGCCTAAGTAAAGAACGATGTTGGCAAAATGTATTATTATTTTTTTCTTGGTTTTAGACCAAGGCACTTCGTATCGAAGGAATTGTCGTAGAAACTTCGAAAAGGGCTCATTCGATTGGAAATTGGAGTGGCCAGTAGCGTTTTTAATAGTCAAAAGTCATTGGAGGGCAAATAGCCCTCCCCCCCCCCACGCCCATCATTCCCCCAAACACATCCAATCAAAATTTTGAGATAGAAATTTTGTTCAGCGTAATTGATTTCTAAATAGAAAATATGTTTTTGAGGAGGTTACTACCCCGCAACCCTCAGGGCAAGGGTTTAAAGTTATGCCCTGCGGGTACATAAGAACAATTTTGGCACATTTTTTTCCCTTTAGACCAGAGCACTTTGTATCAAAGAATTTGTCACATAAACTTTGAAAAGGGCTCATTCAATTGCAAACTGAAGTGGCTTGTGCCTTTTTAATAGTCAAAAGTGATTGGAAGGCAACTAACACACCTTCCACGCCCACCATTTCCCGAAACACATCCAATCAAAATTTTGAGATAGCCAATTTGTTCAGCATAGTTGATTTCCGGATAGAAAATATGTTTTTGAGAAGGTCACTCCGCCACAACTTTCAGGGAAAGGGTTTCAAGTTACGCCCTGGGGCATATAAAAACGATGTTGGCACAATGTATAATTTATTATTTTTTTCTTTAGACCAGGGCACTTCGTATCAAAGAAGTTGTCATAGAAACTTCGAAAAGGGCTCATTCAACTGAAAATTGGAGTAGCTTGTGCCCTTTTTAAGAATCTAAAGTGATTGGAAGGCAACTAACACCCCTTCCCAGCCCACCATTTCCCAAAACACATCCAATCAAAATTTTGAAACCGCAGTAGGATTTCTCCTATGTTTAACTAGGGACGGAAGAATAGACTAACCTGATGGGGGGACCACACCTCCCAAACCATCGGGACCATCCAGACTTTTTAAACCCAACATAGTTCGCAAGACTTTTTAAATTAATTTCTCTTTGTTTTTTAATGACATAGTCTTTTTCACTGAAAAAAATATATATATCTTTTCGGTTTTTTCTGTAGGAATTCATAGTTTGGTGTGTTACTTGTTTGGTGGAGAAACTTTTTCAACGATTTAATCTTAAAAAAATAATATTATTTAATTTGGTTTTATACCTCCTCAAACTGACCTGAAAAACAAAACTTGATACCAGTAGTATGAGGGTCCTGGAGCCAGCCATTGCGCCATAGCAACCAGTAGCTGTTATTGATTTTCTTCAAGACGTTATTACGCGTACCTTGGTCTTACGTAATAGGAGATTGTTTACTTATGTTGAGGATGACGTAATTTTGCTTGACTTGTTTATTAAAGCTTACGGGCCGCTAGTAATGTGGAGAACCCCCGTTTGTAACTGAAGATAGCGCACACGTGGGTGTTACATTATACTTTAGGAGATACTTTTATTTCTTCGAGATTTTTTTTTTGGAGATATTTCTTTTTCTTCAAGATTTTCTCTTCGAGACAATTCTTCGAGACACACGTTGGTGTTACGTTATACTTTAGGAGATACTTTTTTTTTTCTTCGAGGGATTTTTGATTCAGGGATCCTTTGTAATCCGTCACCAAAGATTTTTGTCCGCTCTATGAATCGAAGGTGACCGGATATTTCCCCCAATGGAGTGACGCGTTAGCTAACTGAGACAGCAAATCGTTCCTAGTATTATGTTCTTGGGAATAGATTCTGTGTGATAGGCTTTTTTCCAATCGGGGGACTCTCTACACAGTTTCTGGATCGATAAACCACGAATCACGTGTTTCATATCCTTGGAAATAATTGACATGGTAGAAAAAATACGGGATTTGAAAGACTCTCAAACCGACAACCCTGTATAGACTCTCAGTCTCTACGGGGTTCGACAGACTCTGTTGCCTGATTCTGTGTGTTTTGTTCTTTACTTAGTGCTCATTAAAAAACGAAGATATTTTGTTAAATAAATAATTATTTTACCTTTTAAAAGAGCTTTGCGGGGTTTGAGAGACTCTGTTGGCTCATTCCGTGTGGTTCGTTCATTAAAAAATGAAAATTTTTATTAAATAAATAATCCTTGTATTTTTTAAAAGAGCTTTACGGGATATGAGAGACTCTGTTGCCTTTATCCGTGAGGTTTGTTCTTTACTTGGGACTCGAAGAATGAAGATTTTAATTAAATATACAATTCTTTTATGTTTTAGAAGAGCTTCTTGGGGTTTGAGGGACTCTGTTGGCTGATTCCGTGTTTTTTTTTCATTATTCGGTGCTCATTAAAAAACGAATATATTTTGTTAAATAAATAATTCTTGTATCTTTTAAAATTGCTTTACGGGGCTGTTTCAATAAGTGCAACCATGACCGCACCCATAAAACCTTCCCCTCTCTGTCTATTTCCCCGTTCTTATGTTCCAACCAGGATTGTTTGACTTTTCATAGGCAGCGCAATAGCGCTGCCTAAGTAAAGAACGATGTTGGCAAAATGTATTATTTATTTTTATCTTGGTTTTAGACCAGGGCACTTCGTATCAAAGAAGTTGTCGTAGAAACTTCGAAAAAGGCTCATTCGATTGGAAATTTGAGTGGCTAGTGGCCTTTTTAATAGTCAAAAGTGATTGGAGGGCAAATAGGCACCCCCCCCTCGCCCATCCTTCCCCCAAACACATCCCATCAAAATTTTGAGATAGAAATTTTGTACAGCGTAATTGATTTCTAAATAGAAAATATGTTTTTGAGGAGGTTACTACCCCGCAACCCTCAGGGTAAGGGTTTAAAGTTATGCCCTGCGGGTATATAAGAACAATGTTGGCACATTTTTTTTCCTTTAGACCAGAGCACTTTGTATCAAAGAAGTTGTCATATAAACTTTGAAAAGGGCTCATTTAATTGCAAATTGAAGTAGCTTGTGCCCTTTTTAAGAATCTAAAGTGATTGGAAGGCAACTAACACCCCTTCCACGCCCACCATTTCCCAAAACACGTACAATCAAAATTTTGAGATAGCTATTTTGATCAGCTTAGTTGATTACCAAATAGAAAATATTTTTTGAGGAGGTCACTCCCCCACAACCCCGAGGGCAAAGGTTTTAAGTTATGCACTGGGGGCATATAAGAGCGATGTTTGCACAATGTGTCATTTTTTTTAGCAGGGCACTTCGTATCGGAAAACTTGTCGTAGAAACTTCGAAAAGGGCTCATTCAATTGGAAATCAGAGTTGCTTATGTCCTTTTTAAAAGTCGAAAGTGAATGGAAGGCAACTAACACCCCTCCCACGCCTACGGTACCATTTCCCGAAACACATCCAATAAAAATTTTGAGATACCCATTTTGTTCAGCGTAGTTGCTTTTCAGATATAAATTATGTTTTTAAGGAGGACACTCCCCCACAGCCCTTAGGGCAAGGGTTGTAAGTTATGCCCTGGGGGCATATAAGGTTTTTATAGAAGCCGTTGTTGTATATACTTAAAACAGGGCTCATTCGATTTGAAATTCAAAGGGTTAGTGCCTTTTTAATCTTCGAAAATGGTTTGAGGGCAACTAACCCCCCTCTCACGCCCACCTTTTCCCCAAACACATCCAATCAAAATTTTAAGATAGCCATTTTGTTCAACGTAGTTGAAAGCTGTGGAGGATGAGGATGTGGGAAAGCTGTGGGAAAGCTGTGTGGGTGTTTGAGGATGATAACTCCCCAACAGCCCTCAGGGCAAGGGTTGTAAGTTATGCACTGGGGGCATGTAAGGTTTTTATAGAACGCGTGGTCGTTAAAAACTTTGAAAAGGCTCAGTCGATTCGAAATTGAAATGGCTAGTGCCCTTTTTAATAGTCGAAAGTGATTGGCAACCAACACCCTTCCACGTCCACCCTTTTCCCAAACTAATCCAAAGCAAAATTTTGAGATAGCCTTTTTGTTTCCACGCAGTTTAAAGTTCAGGAAATTATATCTTTGAGCTGGACACTCCCTCCACAGTCTTCAGGGCAAGGGCTATAAGTTATGCCCTGGGGGCATATAAAATTCTATTGAAATATTTTTCGTAGAAACTTGAAAAGGGGATCATTTGATTGAAAATTCAAAGGTTTAGTGCCCTTTTTAATAGTCGAAAGTGATTTGAGGGCAACTAACCCCCTCCCCCCCTCTCACGCCCACCTTTTCCCCAAACACATCCAATCAAAATCTTAAGATACCCATTTGGTTGAAAGTTCTGGAAATTAAGCCTTTAAGGATGACAACCCCCCCCCACAGCCCTCAGGGCAAGGGTTGTAAGTTATGCCCTGGGGGTATATAAGGTTTTTATAGAAAGCGTTGTCTTAGAAACTTCAAAAGTGCTCATTCAATTGGAAATTGAAAGGGCTAGTCCCTTTTTTATTAGTTGAATGTGATTGGAGAGCGACTAACGCTCGTCTTACGCCCACCGTTTTCCCAGACTCATCCAAACAAAATTTTGAGATAGCCATTTTGTTAACGTTGTTGAAAGTTCTTGAAATTAGGTCTTAGAGGATGACAACCACCATTACAGTCTTTAGGGCAAGGGTTATAAGTTATGCCCTTAGGGTATATAAGGTTTTTATAGAACGCATTGTCGTAGAAACTTCAAAAACGGAAGTGAAAGTAGAGATGCCTTATTGAGTCCGAACATGACCACGTGGTCATGTCAGCATTTTTAATACGGAACGAACTCCATATATGGGCATAGCCTCCCTAGGGAGAATGATTGCGTAATCGGTCAATGACCTCTTTTTCCAAGGTCGATTTATTTGATGTTTCTATGTGTAATAACTCCGGAACGAAGGTTGCACATGCGCATTGAATTCTAACGGGAACAATGTTATTGATATGGGACTCGACGGGGAACTGAATTTCCGAGAGCTTCATTGTGTAATCGATTGCGAATGTTATGATACAGCAATAGTATTTGATGTTGTTGCTCTAGGCAATGCTATGAGTTCCCCGGAAACAGTTAGATCATATTTTTCCTTCTCGGGCAATCAGAGGGCTTGCTTACATATTAGCGGCAGAGGGAATATAAGGAAAGGGTTTTTGCTATAGTTTTATTAGTCTGTGAATAGAATTCAAGGAGTGAGAAGAAGAACAGTTTGACTTTACTCATTTGGATATATATTTGTGATGGTGATGAGTGGAATGTTTACCCTATTAGAAGTTGATAGTGGAGTTGATGATAATAATACAAGAGCATAAAACATCGCGGTGCAAATTGCGAAAGGATCACGTCTTTGTCTGGAGTGGGATGCAGTATATGCAAAATATGTGATATCCTTGAGCAAAATTAAAATGGAAGATCAATTATGTTTTGCCGCAAAAGTTGATATAGCACATGTGAATAGACTTCAATGTGCTTTAAGTGTATTGGTGAAACATATTGAAGACAATAAACAGTATCGCTAATTGTACATGCTCTGTATTATTGATGTTGTTGTTGTAATTATTCAATAAAATTGTTTCGAAATCGAAAATGTTCCCTTTCTTTTCTGGTTAGGGCTAACGAATCAGGCTCAGTCTAGAGTCAGCAGTCAGAGTGAAAGGACTGAAAAATGAATAAATTTGAGAAAGAGAGAATTAGATCAAATCTAGTGTTTATGGAAAAACATTTGATTTTGGATGATGATTTTCTCGAGTTATCTCTTAAACGCAGAATATTCTCTTGTCAGGGAACACTTGACAATATAATGAGGAGTGATTCTCCCCCCATTGGACTATTGTATGAAACTTTTTAAAATGTGATTCAAATACTTATACTCAATTTACTGATATATTAATTGGTAAAAGGCAGAATCATATAGTGGATATACTTTTGACAACACCGCCAATTGATTAAATGTAGATGGCCCTCCCCGTCATTCGATAGTAGCAGCGTTATATAGTTACTCCTCTCTCCCCCATGTCTCTCTCTATGACTTTCTCGAACGAATAGTATCAGTTTCGTTTTATTTGTGAGTTAGTTGACATCGGAAACCGAAAAAAGTTCTATATATGTCCATTGTGCATGTACACTTTTGGCAGTTGGAATCAATGTGAGAATTGTACAATTATTGATGACTATAGTGAAAAGTGTAAATTATGTAATCCTTGTAAATTACATAGAGGCTATGCAGTACAAATTAAAGGATGTAATTCATGTCTTGAGGAGGTGTGTGACTCTCATCCTAGGTGGCACCTGTGCTCCAATTGTCACTATGATAAATGTGATAAGTGGTAGAATACTTACCCCGCTATGATTGGAAAGAATCCTAAAGGTGATTTTAGTTTATTTCTACGAGATTGGTATCGTCGTGGATTTAAATTATTCTGGGAAGAGGAATCTGGTCTACGATTCAACTGTTGGGGTGACAAGACAATCTGGTTTCTACGTCATCGTTGTGATGACATCACCTACTACGACTATAAACCAAGTGATTTTTATTTGGCAGTTACCGAATGTGATTCACCATTTGAAAACATTGTATGTGATATTGCTTCAAATAGACAGATTGAAACTCGTGAATTTCATAATATGAATGCAAATAGTATAATTGACTATACAAAGAGATATGACAAGAGTGAAGTTACATTGTACTGTAGAAAATATGACCCTGACTTTGCCGTCAATCAAGATAAATATAGAGAGACTACAAATAGTTTATCAGCAAGAGTGATTCACGATAGTTGCCTATACACTGAAGATGAAGAAATCTAAAAGTGAATATTTAAAGACATTGTTGTATATATTGATATGCAATTTATAAATAAACAAATTCACATACATTTTTTATTCACTTTACTCTTCGGGCACTGAAATCAATACTGTATAGGTCTGAGAGGATATTTTCCACTAGAAAGTCGTTCAGACGAGGATTGTCAACATAAATGTGGAGAAACTGCTTGTAAGTATAGCCGCGACATCGGAACACAAAATATAGTAGAGCATGGAAGCCAAAGCTTTTAGTCATTAGATCCTGAACCCTCTTCCGATTTTGAATACTAGTTTTCCCACCGCTCTCAATATAGTTGCTAATGTGAGGCGTGTAGAATGTATATGGTAGACCAAGAGGATCAAAAAATTCAATCGTCTTCATTATTTGAAAGATGCACAGCCAATGACCCGTCAGCACAGTCGACGGACTGTTATTAACAATAATCAAGGTATTGTTGACACTTTGAATTTTTCCAAGATAGTCCGAGGGCAGACAATAGGATTTGTACTGAGACATGTAGGGGTTCATATTAAATACATTGATTATTTGACTGGTGTTCATGGCGCCAATTCTAGTAGAACACTGCCTTCGGGAGTGATTTCCCAATAGGTTTCATATTGATTTAGTGAGATTAGTGCAATACTCTCAGCCAATGGGTCGGCAAACGCACACTCCCCGTACGTAAGATACTCATATCCTGTGTACCTGACAAATCCAGTACAATGATACCATGTGTTTTAGCAAACATATCTTCGGTTATACCATTTTCAAATAGTTGTGAGTCATGATCTAGGGTTTGCATGGTCAACTCATACAATGTTCTAAAGGATTTATCAAAAGATAGATTATAGAGTGGGATGCCGTTTACTTTGCACACAAGAGATGAAAGTCCAAACATCTCGAATTTATGTGGGCATTCAGTCCATGATCCAATTGCACTGGTGCTTTTTACAAATGCCAGAGCAAATATTGATGGGAGTTTACCAATGATAATGGATGGATCGCTGAAGGTGTGTGACCCCATAGCTACATGACGCCAATCGGTGATAGTAGGAGCAAGAAATAGTTTAATATTGCTACCATTGACTCACAGATTTTGAATGGTCAAAGTATCAGAACTCATGACCTGTTGTTTGCGTATCTGAAGTATTGCCGAGGTGAGGGAGAGACTTACATCAGGATTGGCAGCAAGTTCTTTTCTCAATATGAAATTGGAGGGTGCAAGCGTTAGTTTTATATCCACTTTAACATTGGGCGGCATCCATTGGGGTATATTAAATATTTCATGATATATTTTTCCAACTAGATGTAATTTACTAGTTGTAGCATTTTTAAGTGCATCTGTAATATTAGTGTTAGTAATAGATTCATATAAATTTGATTTGAATCTCAATTAATTGTATTACTTTTTTGTCATAAGCATGAATTACATATATCTTGTGTAGTTATAGATATTTTCTCTTGTGCTCACCAGTGTGCCATTGATGTAGACACTAATTTGACTAAATAAATTATGTAGGATACAATTTTCATAGTATAGTCCATCGACCCAAATTGGCATTGTATTATCGGATTTCCGGACTTTCATTTGCAAATCTATAAATGTTGAAGACATTTCAATAAAGAATTATTCATTATAATAAATTTGATAGTGTATATTATCGGAGAGGGGTTGTTGTTGATAAAATTTTTAATATTATCAATGATTGACACTCACATTAACATTTTCATAATTGAATAGATTCAATGAGGCGGTGATTGAAGGTTGAGAATCCTCCTTATGCGGTAGGTAGGACATTTTAGGAGAAGAAATCTAGTTTCGATCTAACAATTTTCTTTCTGGGACTTCTGTTTACAGCACGTGTCCACTTTTTCCTTCTTTTCTTTGAAAAGAGGGATGAGGTCTTTCGTTTCCGACCTGAGTGGAGACTGATGAGTGATGCATTGTTTCTTGACCTTTTTAAGCCTTTACCATTTTGTTTTAATCTCACGCCAAGGGTTCGCGCACTGGACCTAAAATTTTCCGAAGCACTTTTTTTAAAATCCTTGCCAGAGCCCCAATCTTATAGTGTAGAGGATGCAAAATCTGTCGCAGCCGGTACAAGATATTTTCTAGCTAGTGGTAGTGAAGAGCGAAACAGCTTAGCACCAACTGCCAAGACCGTAGCCAGACATTGACGAGCGACCTTTGTAGTAGTCCATTCCATTGCCATGTTGTCTTGGGCCAAGAGTATTAACATAGCAGTCAATATCAGGACAAGTGAATAACACTTTTTTATTAGACATCTTGCTTTTGAACGATGGGTCTAAAATGGCATGTAATCACAGCCAACCCTTATGAAATTGCTATGGGATCACCCAATTTGGTTCTTAGTTTTAAATGACAGAGTTCCAAATAGGAAGTGTTTACGGGAATATACTGAAGATGCTTTATATTGTAGTGGTGAATGTGTTCTTGATTGGTTTTTCGTTCAAGAACTCGTAGGAGGGGAACATTTGAATTATCAAACCGAGATGTTTTCACAAATGAAGCGTAGAGAAATATACAGGTGTCCGTGGAGAAGGCAGGTGGGTAGTCAGCAAAAATGAAATTAGTTTTACCGGCCCATTTACGGTTGATTATACTGAGCTTAAAGCCGAGTACATCCTTAAGGTTATCATTGAGAATAATCTTTTCACTGGCAATAGGTGAAGTAATGTAGATCTTGCCTTCCTCCTGTGAAGACTTGAAATGAAAAGCTCCTTTTTTACGAGTTGAACTTCTATTATTGATAGAACGACATAAATCATTCATAGAGGTTAGTTCCCCGTAGGGTAATTCAATGTATGGATAATCCATCCAGTTGATTTTTTGAATTTGTTCTTGATCACTTTTCGATGGCGGTGGCCAATCACAGGGTCTAATTCTTATTTCATATTTACGATCTTTTCTCAGGATGTCGTAGGTACTTTTGAGAATACAGTCGACAAGAGCCACTTCATACTTTCCGTCGTCGAATTTGATGGTGGGGGAGAGTTTTGTCCAAAATCACTTGTTCTATTCAAGTCATTGTAGAGAGGATCAGAAACATTGGACATGAAAGTCACATAGAAATCATTGGGCATTGTCAATATCTTCAGCACTGACCCAAGAATCAAAATCGGAGTTGTATCCTAGCCAGCAAACAAGCAACTGTTTCTTGCCATGGCGTATACGACTCTTTAATATCTTTTCAATTTGATAAATTTCACTAGTGTTTCTAACTTTTTGTAGTTCATATTCAGAAAAACCGCCGAGAATCTCATCATCTTTGCTGTCTCGCAGTCGATATGTCGTGGGCTCAGTGTCCAGGATTTTGGACACTTTAAAAAGTTCAGTGCTCCATAAATAATTCCCTTTTTCAAAAATATTGGTGGTTCTATTAATTCGAACAGTATCACCAACATTGAATTTCTTCTTCTTTTTCTTCTCATTGCCATTGGAGTATTGCTTTAGAAAAGTATCAAATGTATTTTCATTGTAGTGAACATCCGTGGGGGGTTGAGTTGGACAGAGATCGATGGGGTCGTTGATTATAAATCAACATGATTTTATCTAAATCATGAATAAAAGCCGGTGTATTTTTCAGGGTACAATATCTTGAAATTAATAGACGAATCGTTCTTATTAATCATTCAGCCAGTGCAGCCTTTATCGGACTGTGACTATGATAAAGTATTGTATTGTATTTCAAAAGAACCTTTTGCACATGGGGATTAACAAATTCACTGCCACGATCCGATTGAATTTTTCTATATGAATCCTGTTCAAGAATACTTTCAATGGCCCGAGCAACTTCAACACCTCTTTTTGACCGTAGTGGAATGGCATAGGCATAGCAACTAAAGACACTGATTGCCACTAGAAGATATTTGTTGGGTGCATTGTGACGTCGTTGAACTGTGTCTAAAGTTAAAAGATCTGTTTGCATTATATGCAGAGGGAAAAAGGCTTTAGTTTGTCGATAGTGTTTACTGCGAAGCCTGTGATTTCGATGCAGTGTGTAACTCGGTTCATTTTCTAGATACTCTTTTGCATTTTTCAATGTGATGGTGCCGGAGACAGCTTTGGAAAGCGTTTTGGGAGAACTTAAACTTCCCGCTTCGCCAACATTTTCATAGACACCTTTCAAAACTTCATCCATTTTGAGCGTGAACACGTAGTGTAATGTCCACTCCCCTTTTGCACATTGGCGGGCGAATCAATTCGTCTTCGCTTTGGACTAGCAGCCACAGGTGTTGTAAAATCAATGAAGCTGCTAGTATCTTCAAATATTGAATCTTCTTCTTCTTTTTTAAAAGGTGTTGTTGAAGGACTATATTCTTTTAGTTTCTTAAGAATTTTCTTATTGCCAATAAGACCTTCGGTGACGTTTGATACACAGAGAAAGCTGTATGGATTATCATCATACGATAAAAGCCCTTTACAATTCATTACCATATCACACATTGAATCAACTAGAGTATAACTCGTTTATTCAACTATATTTCGTTTCCCTGTGCTCTCGACTTGAACTTGATCGCCAGTTTCCAACTTGAGATAAGATAATACTCTTTTACTCTGTTCTCGATAGGTCAGTGGCAATAGATTTCCAATTTTCAATACAATGGAATTCAAGTCCTTCTCCTTTGATGCTGCTGCAGAATCTTGAGATGTTTCCTGTTTAGAGGGATCGGCGACGGTGGCAGGTCTCTCACGATAAGGTGTAAGTTTGTCCAAACGTCTCAGTGCATCTTGAAGTAAAAGCAGTTTTTTGTCATCGGCAATATTCTCATCGTTAATGAATTTGCTTAGATTGTCCTCAAAATGTTCGACGGGCGAGAGGACAAGTTCAAATGGTGTCAATTTATAGTGTTTTGCCATTCTCTACAGAAAAATGTTTACAGGTCCTGCAATTATCGGCATTAAAAGTGTGAAAAAGCTACCGCCCGCCTGAAGGAGCAGTGTTCTTTTAATTTTTTTCCCCGTGTTTTGAAAATCCAAGGCGCGTACAGTGGAACGATGTTGCTTTGTCTGTTGTCTAACACCTTCTGGCAGTTGAACATCGCCCGCAGTTAAATTTAAACAAAGTTCAGATATTAGATTAATGAAATCATTGTCAACCCCATGTTTGAGTATAGCCTTCCTAAGCAATGGTTTTGAAGTGCTTAAAACGGAAAACAGATGCCGTTGTTCGTGTAGTTTATTTCAGTGTCATAATGGCGACTAATAGTCTTTCCTACTATTCACCGGAAGATATACTGTAATTTCATGGTTGAAAATGTCGGTGACTACACGTAGATCCTCATGCGCGATCTGATTAATCTCCAGCAAAATGTAACCATAGTGTTTGTTAGTCACCTGAGTGTACACGGACAATAGACATTTTGGAGCGCCGGGATATATCTGCTTATTGAGAGTTATGAGTAAGCTAGAATCACGAACGACTCGATAGATAATATAGACGGTGCAATTCAAAGCAAGGGTTCGCATACATTTGCTCTGATGAAACAGATTGTGTAGAACCAAAGTAAAGAAAATGTTTTCATGGTGGGAGCGAACGATGAACAGTTGTAGTTTTTCCTGCGAGAACTGTTCAATGGTCTCAGCCAAATCATCGGTAATCAGCCACGAGTTCGGTTCAATACTATTGAAAACATCAAGTCCCCGTATGAATTGTATTGGTATGGTTGTGTCAATAGCTTTGATTTTATCATATGACTCCTGCCAAATACTATATCAATGTTAGATTTTTTTCCTCTTTTCCAAAAATATTTTATCACAATTTTGAATTATTCTAGTAAAAAGCGTTGTTTTCCTCGACATTGAGGGCCCACGCAGAAACAATCTGAATGGTGTTTTAGATTAATACATGCTGTTGACAACGGTTGGATTACAACTAACTCTAAATCATATGTGCTCAATGAATAACTAGTAATTTCCCCCATGGATCTATCTATTCAAGAACAACAAAACAATATTTCATGGCAACATTTATTACAGCAATATGATAACAAATATTTGCAGTCAACATGAACTGCACAACGATAAAAATAACACTTGTTCAACGTGACACTTGGTCAACATGAAAACTCTATTTGTTCAACATGAACAACGATAACACTTTATGTAAAAAATAAAACACTTTTTGCCCATCAGCAGCACTTATTGTCTTTAAACACTTTTCTGTACAACACTTTATGTACAATAAAAAACACTTTTTGTCCATCATCAACACTTTTCTGTACAACATCTTTGTACAACACTTTTCTATACAACACTTTTTGTACAACAAAATACACTCATGGGAACTAGCAGCACAGTTGAACTTGATTACGGTGAATTTAAAGGTGGTGTCCCCCCCCCCCGGGGACCGGGGGGCCGACGGCCGGCCGGCCGGCGGCGGGGCCCCCACCCCCCGGGGCGGCCGCGGGCAGGGGCCCCCCCCCCCACCCCTCCCCCCGGGAGCGGCGATGAAACACTACAATAGTTGTCGTCACTGCAGGTTAGTGGATGGGTTAGTGGTGGTGGTTAGTGCATGGGTTAGATTAGCTGGTTAGGTTAATTTATGAAAGGTTGAGTGGTGGTTAGTTGGTTAGTTCAGATTAGGTTAATTTATCCAGACGAAGTTGATTACGATAGTCTATGCATTCAACCCGGTCCGAAATACGGTAGTGACCGTGGGGTAGGACACTCACACCATTCTCGAGCACATAGACTTTGTCGGATATACATAACATTGCATTCTTTTCCACTCTCACAGTATAATTTCTATAATGTAGAGAGCGAATTGCAAGCACTTGTGCTCTTGGCACTAGGTTACTTTCTACACAGTCTCTGTACACGCTCATGTTGAAATTGCTCTTTACAAAATGTGTAGGCACCTCTTTACACGCCTTCTTTTCTTCCCCACTATGTGTTTCCACGCAATAAACTTTGGGGCCCGGGAACACCCCCCTGGATATCAAATCACTCCCCGTCTCTGATTTTAACATTAATAGTTGGTTGGGGGCTTGACGTTTCACCAGCTCGGGGTAGAGAGATGGACTCCAGTTGGTGAAATCCATCCGCGAGCTGATGTGCACCCCATTTTGCAAATCACCCAATAAATCCAATTCAGTCCCATTTACTTTTAACAGCAGAGAATCTGTATCACCATAGTAAACTTGAACCTCCCCCTCCCGTGGCCAGTGCACCTTGCACACGTTGTAAAAAAACGAAAACATGAGTTTATTTGAAATTTCCAGTACTGAACTGCTGCCTGCTATATTCTTGTTCAGTACTACATTTCGCTTTCGCCTGTGTAGAAGAACCATGCCGGCCTCAATGCTCGTGAACGATGTAAAATTGGGGTCGGCAATAATTCGTGCACACTCTAGAGGGTCAGTCACGACGTCGCAGCGAGATCTATTACGAACGCTTTTACACATTTTGCCAAACGCTGAATTTAGATTGAGCTTATACATTTCCTTCTCAAACTTTGAAGTTGCCTGAGAGCGTTTATCGACAAAGGTGTCGATAAACGTTTTCAAGTCGGATCTCTGATTGAACAGCAGGACCCTGTGTATTTTGGTAATCTTGAAACCATTGTTCACCATCCAGTGCAAAAGCACATGGTGAACAACGATATTCTCCTTAGGGTCCAAATCAGCAATCAGTTTCTGTTTGGAGGGAGTCCAGTGCATCCCCATATCCTCAACCAATTAACGATTGTAGGGGCTCAGAGAGTCCCTGCTCACGGGCCGATTAATACAGGGAAAGACAAAATCTTTGACTGAGTCGTGAAGCGTCAGCGGAATGTGACCGTCAATTTCAAAGAACCATCCTTGTGGCCCATTGTCCTCGACGGTGGTAATGTCGGGGAACTCACAAGGATTCTCAAGCCATTGATAGTTCCCACATGGCAAAGAGTAGTGGGACATTGCCGAGGGGTACAACGAGTTCATGTCCAAGAACACTGCATTTGACTTTGCACCGGTGCATTGTCCGCTCGTATCGGATGATAAGACGCTGTCCCCATGAAAAACAAAACCTACCCACAATTAAAGCTCTAAAAAAATGTGCATATCAAATTAGGTGATTATGCCTATTTACACCCAGCTAATTTTTAAAATTAAATACAAAAATAAATTGGGCTTATAAAAATAATAGCCTATATCTAACCCGAACTCTGAATAGATCTGGTCTGTGTTCTTACAGACTATATCCAACAGAGTTAGAACGTCACTGGCCAAGTACAGTCTACAATAATCCCACCCATTTTTACAATCCCCCTTGGACCACACCTTCTTGGCAAACTCAAACTCCTCGGCTGTGCAATCACTGTTGGTCAGTGAATTGTGAAAAGCTTCAATTGGAGGTAGTTTCACCTCACTTAAGCGAGCACCAGAACAGTAATAGTCGTATGCGTGTATACCTTTGCAGGTCAACAGATCATACATTTCACTGTCTGGAAAGTGCTGTTTAAGCAAGGGAAAGCTATCAAAATTGTCGCTTTTTTGCACTTGAATCAATTGACTCAATGCCTTGGGGAAAAAACTAAAAGAATCTAAAAACCTGATTTTATTCCAACACGTATGCCCATTATCCACTGCCTGCCATTTCAGTTCGAGAAGCAGCAACTTCTCAGCCGATTTGGGAATAATGTTGTAGATAAATGAACTATTTACCCTTGGAAATTCTACTCCCCCTCCCTCCCTATGACTACGTGCCAGTTCCGGTAAAATAAATTTTAAATCATAATTAGAGTTATGAATAAAAACTGGAATAAAAAACTGTTGTCTAACGTTTAAAGTACACGAGTGATCCGCAACCCCTCTAAAATTACTACCCCCCGAGGATATTTCCTGCCACAAATGGTCATGGTCTCTGACTTTCCCTCTCCCCCATCGTTTCCCTTTAGTCCCCTTATCCCCCTCCTCTGCAAACTCTCCCTTACATACCCAACATTTTTTTTGATTTTTAATCGCGAGACGATCCTCTGCAGACAACACCATTGAATAATGCCTATTTCTCAAACGAGAAATAGCACTGTCAGCCGTGCCAATCAGTTTAGTCAGTGCCTTGTCCATGCACTCCCTCTCATCCAATGTTTCAACTATTTCTAACAACCGCATGGTGTTAGAATTGTCTCTTTGCGCAGGTGCATGGGATACTGCAATAGCCAGATGTTCTTTGACTCGGTTTGGAAATTTGGGGTCGTTCACCTCCACCAGCTTAGCTTCACAGTCTAAAGATATTTTGTTGCACTGGAGAATGGTGTTCTGGAAATTTTTGAATCGTAGAATGGCCCTATCCCCTGAAACCGTTTCCACTGTCTGGTAGCCATGCCGGCTACAATGCCTCATGTCATTTGGCAGCTTTAGTTCAGTCCAAAATCTAGAGAGGCATCTTGGACAGTAGAAACATTCCCCTCGCCCCGGTTTACCCTCCGCCACAACACTACAGAAGTCAGTGATAGGGTTAAAATGACCAAATTCGTTCGGTTCACTAGGTGGTGTGTAAAGCAACCAAACCCAGTGTCTGACACAATCAACTGATGGACCCCTTACGGGGAAGACCACCCCCTTCTTGTTAGAATGAGTTCCATCTTCAAATTCTGTTTCATACTGAACCACAGTAACGCCAATATTTAAATGGGCATTAGCCCTTTCAAAAATATCAATAGATCGTAGCGTTACTGGGTATTTGCCCTCTAAGCAAGAAAAATCTACAACTGGGAAATCAGACCCATCCTTCCCATGTAGAGCCCAATCGTCTAAATTCGTCTTGGTAGCGTCCCGAGCTAGAGGCTCGAATGCTGAGATAATAAAAGCATATCGGAAACACATTTGACCTGTTTCAAAACAGATCTTCTGGACCCCACGACAACCTTCTAGATCTGGATTATATTTTAATTCTATTGCGCGCCCTCCCCCAAGCCCCCCTCGTAAAATAAAATATTTCTTAATTTTACATATATTAACACTTAAATTTTAAACAAAAATAACTAGAGATCCACTACCATTTTCATTAAAGTTCTCGAGATGCGTTATAATTTGATCGACCCAATCCATGAAAGCACCCCCAAAATTTTCCAAATTCGAATAAACCAAACGCATCTCGGAATGTACATAATGATAATAAACTTCACTTTTACCCTCATTTAAATAAAAAACCTTTAAAACAATGGAAACCTTAATTGATTCCCTACCTCCCCACAATTGAATTTGATTCTCCAGAAGTTCACAAATTTTGTCTATATATGCATGCACAATTTCTACAGGGTCAAAAGAAAATTTTCCCCCCATAAGTGTATTAAAGGGATCCCCAAACGTTGCAGTGTAAAGAACGATATTATTTAATATTGTATTCGACAATTGAAAATCGGGGGAAGATGTACCCCCCTCCCCCGCGTGTATTTTTCCCCCGCCCCCCAGTTGTTCCACAATATCTGGCGAATGCTCCACTTCAGTTGTTCGAAGTGGAGTCGTGAGGCTATAGGAGGTTTGAGGAGGAGGGTTCCCCGGTAATTAGTTTGTAAAATAGTCTAAAAATTTCAATGTATTCGGGCTCAAGTCCCCCTGTTCAACTGTGCTATTATCTAAATTAAAAATAAAATCATCTAAAAACTCGTCAATATTAAAAGGTACTTCAATGCTATCGTCCCATGTTAAATTGTTGGGGGACTCCACATGCGCTTCCTCTTCTTCCCCTTCTACACTGGACGGCGAATATGGGACCAATGCTCGTCCAATCTATAAATGAAAAAATAGCTTATTTTCAAAGTGTTCAAATCATCCCTACAGTTAAAATTTGAATTATTATTGCTTAATAACATATGTTTAATTCAACTGAAAGTTCCAACTTAAGATAATCTAAGATATGACATAGAAGGCGACAATTTGTTCGTTTATTTTCAAAGTGTTCAAAAATTTTTTTTTTTTTTCGCGGCGCTTCCCCCAACGCTCCCCTGACTCGTGGCGCATCCCTGTGGCACTTTTCTGACCCGTGGCGCTTCCCCCGGCGCTTCCCTAACCGTGCCCCACAGCGCTTCCCGGACCCATTGGCTCCGTGGTCCCCGGCCATTTACATAATGTCTCAAAAAAGTTGAAATATTTCTAATTCCATACAGGTTCGGTAAACACATGTGTTTAAATATTGAGGTTAGATGAATGAGTTTGAACTTCAAAATGTTGAGAATCATTAAGTCACTTTCCCCACACACTTCTTAGGCATTATACCGCTATGTTTTGACATAAAGCTCTCTGCACGAGATTATAAATAATTTTGGCATCTCCTTTCCCTGTTTTGTTTTACATTAGCGGTTTCAGTCAATCAAGGTTTCAATGGCCTTTGCGTAATTCTTTGTTTTCTGAAATAGCGGAGAACAAATTGTCTGCAAAATCAATATTTTAGGATATTGGATTTCTATATTCTATTTTGGAGCAAAACATGGCACTATATAAATATTCATTTTAAATTAGAACGACAATATGTAACAGATGGGATAATCTCTCTCAAAATTAGGTGAAAAAGAGCAGTCTGTGCTTCAAAGGTACCGAAAAATATATGTGATATTCAATTGTGAAAAATAGGGGATTTTGAGTTTCAAATGGTGAGCATTAATAGAAATTACCCATGAAAAATATTCGCTTATGAGATAGCGGCGAAGAGAGAGGGGGAATGCATAGAAAATAGCAAAGATTAGAAAAGAGTGGTTTCATTGCAAAAAAAATTACATTTAGATATCTCCGAGGGAGATAAATTTAAAACAATGGTTGGGGCGAGGGGTTAATATCTCACCGAGATAAGTTTATATTGGGATTGAAAAAGAAAAAAACATTGGAAGAAATAGAAAGGTAGGAAAAAATACTCACATTTGCATAATTCGTCTGGGCTTGGGTGCTCGAAGGACCAGGTAGTGCGTGTTGGAGGGTGGACGGGGCGGCAGCGCTATGTTCTTGCGCGGCTGGGCCGGCTATATCACGATCTTGCGTAGCTTCGGCATTGTAGTTAGCCGCCCACTCTCTCTTTAACTTTCTGCCAGGCCGCATTGGGGCTGGCACTGATGTGGCTGCCTCACCCTCTCTGGCTTTCTTGGAAGGAGGGGGCACACATTCATCATAATTGACCTTAAAAAGAAGAGAAAAAATTAGTATCAAATGATTTGCCTCTTTTTTACAGAAGGAAAGTTAGTACCCTCATCCATATAATTTATCTCTTTTCAGTAAAGCACAACGTAAAAAAATTTCGCGAGAAATCTATTATTTTTAGAAATTAAACGTTTTTATTAGACATTCAGTAGTCTATAGCCATAGGATAGGAATCATTGTTTCTATTTTTACCATTTAGAAAAAAATTAAATTTTCTGGTCTATAGGCTTTAAATTAGATCGTTAACCCATCGACCTGTAGGCATATATTTTGCAAACATAGGTTAAAATGCTATTCAATTTATACATAATATTAGCTTCATGCAACTCACAAAGACTTTTCTAGCCCTGCACTGTTTGTTTTCATTTTAAACTGATGGTGGTCGAATTGAAGGCATTGCCCTCCCCCCAGTAATTAATTTACTTACAACAAAGCGGTTAGAAGCAATGTATTGCCCCCGCCCTCATTTCACATAATGTTCTAAATATGTTATTAAAATCAATTTGAAAATAATCTCTTTCACCGGCTCTCTGACAAAAACAAGGTTACGAAACTACATGCTTAATATACAGCAATCTCTTTTTGCTTAAAACTGTTTTAATTTGACAGCCAAAACAAAATCCTTTGACTTTGGCCGCTGCGTTCGTAAACACAGAGGGAAAGGGGTGACAGCTAATTATAGGCCTCGCGCTGGAGCTATGTGTCAAACCCAGAGCGGGTTAATAACAGCATTGACGGAAGTCAGTAGACACTTTAAATCACAATCGAGAAAGGCTACAATTTTTTGAAAGAAAATTATTTCTTTTTGGGAGAATTTGATTGTAAAACAATGGTGGGAGGGTATAAAGAATATATTTTATGTTTTCAATTGATGATAATGATTTTTGTATGGTGGGGGGGGGGGGGCTAAAGGAATATATTTATGTTTTAGCTGAATATACTGGAGGATGTCCAAGGAAAATAATTTTGAAAATAAAACGGAACTTACATGGTAAATTGTAGTTGCCATGGCTTCTAATTCATCAATATTATCCATTTTAGTTTACACTGTGTCAAAATACTTTCTGATAATTTAATCACATTAAATGTCCGTTATATACGAAATCTCAAGGGCGAATTGTTATGTAATGGGGAAACTATATGTAAACAAGCCCTCTGATTGGCTGAGAAGGAAACACGTGATCTAACTGTTTCCGGGAAACTCATAACATTTGGCGAGAGCAACAACAACAAATACTATTTTTGGATCATAACATTCACGATCGATTATGCAATCAAGTTCTCGGAAATTCACTTCCCCCTTGAGTCCTAGATCAATAACATTGTTCCCGTTAGAATTCAATGCGCATGTGCAACCTTCGTTCCGGAGTTATTACACATAGAAACATCAAATAAATCGACCTTGGAAAAAGAGGTCATTGACCGATTACGCAATCATTCTCCCTAGGGATTCCATGCCCATATATGGGGTGCAAAAAAGTTATAGGTGGTAGCAGGGGTGAGGGGTGGGGCTCAATAAGGCCCTTCTACTAGTGAAAAAAAGGAGCGTCTTCCCGGTCCGCCGAAAAGTTAATAATATTTGATAAAAATTTAATATTTCGTTCCAGGTGAGAGCGAATTAACAGCTGGAACGATCGAAAATTAAATTCTTATTAAATTGTGTGTAAATTTTTGTGAATACGGTTAACTAGCGTATTTACTGAATTAACTTCTGTACATTCATCATCAGACTGGGAAAAATGGAGTCAAATAACCAATCTAATAGTAATTAATGAATATTAAGGGATCAAAACTTATATTTTTCATATTTTACTCATTGCTCATTAAAATTACTCGTGTTTTAATAATAAATTACAATGCATACTGTTTAAGTTAATAAACTGTTCCAGATTGGCAGTTAATTTGTATTAAATTTGAAGTAAATACGAATTAAATTGCTATTTCGACCTGGAACACACTCAAGGTTTCGCTGGCTTTCCCAATGTAAAAAACATTTTTATGAACACCTTAGATTAGAGAAAATTTAAAATATCGCCAAAGCCGCTCGTGTTATATAACGAACTGTAAACAAGTAACAGCCTCGGATAATAGCAAATGAAACTCTTAAAAAGGAGGAGGTCTGTCTAAAAAGGCATGGTTGTGAGTGAAAAATTATTTTATGCCACGCAGAGAGTAACCCTCTGAATATCGGCCTGGGATGTAATTTTGTCAAAAAAAGTAACCTTGAGATTGACAAAGGAGCTTACGCCATTCAAAGAATAACCCCCCTGGAAAGTGACCCTGGATGCAATTCTGCTAAGAAAGTAAGAGAGTGAATGAGTAATAGTAAATTATGAAAAAAATTGTAATAGAAAAATGAAAGCACAATCAAACCCTGGAAACCTAGAAGGGTTAGGCCCTATGACTTAATCGCCAAATCGGTCCATTCAATTCGAGAATAATAATAAAAATAAATATATCAATGAAAAAATGAACGCACTGTTAAGGCCTCAAACCATTGGCAATCCCTCAAACTCTGCAAAAAATTTTTCTAACTAATCGTGTTGGTTTTTTATGAAAACATTCTATGGCTTCTAGGCATTTCTATTTGAGCGGAAAACTGCACCTCAAACTTTGTGGAACTTGCATTTACTTGCATGAAACACCACAATATAATAAAATGTCAAGTTTCGGAGTGTTCCACCACTCGCAAGCAAGTGCCATTGGTATTTTTGAATCCGCATGGTGAATTTAGGTGGTGGAGGGTAGGCTAATTCTCATAGCAGCCCCTTTCCGTCGTGGTATAATTCACACTTTCAACACCTGGCGTCCAGACTATCATATAATCTGTCATATAATTAATTTAATATAATAAATTTAATGTAATCAATTTAATCAATTGAATAAAATATAATCAATTTAATATAATCTGTCACATAATCAAATTAAATCGGATGAGGCTTTTTCCAAAGTCTATACGATTACCTCTTTGATAAAAACCTTATATATGAACAATAGACAGCTTGCATAACTTGTGGACAGAGATTGACAACAATCATTGGATTGAAAAAATAGTTCCAATAAGGGGGTTTAGACCATTTCACTTGCTGACACAAAGGGATCACGACTGTTTGGAATTGACCTTAATAAGATTTTGTGTGCCCAAGAAATTCTACATCTATCTCACACTATGTATTTTAAACTTATAATTGGATACTTATAATAAATTCCTTATCTACTCTTCCCATGCAAAACACCTTCCCATAAGTTACAAACCCCTTTTAATAAGTTATGCCCCACGGCATAACTTACAATGCCTACCCCCGGACCCTGGTGGGCTGTGTCGACACCGGAGTTTTGTGTTACCAGAACTTTGAACTATTTTAACAAAATGTCTATCTCAAAATTTTTATCTGATGCATTTAGGGTGTGGAGGAGGGGGGGGGGCTACTCACCCTCCAATCTCTTTTGACTCTTAAAAAGTGAACAAGAACTTTCAATTTTCAGTCAAATGAGAACTCTCCAAAGTTTATACAAGCATCCCTTCCATATGAAATAATGAGAAAGATTCGGAGAATCCTTAAATTACAACTCTTGCCCTCAGGGCTGTGGGGGAGTTTTCATCCTCAAAGACCTAATTTCCAGAACTTAAAACTACGTTTAATAAAATGGCTTTCTAAAAGTTTTGATTGGATGTGTTTGGGGAAAAGGTGGGCGTGAGAGGGGGGTTAGTTGCCCTCAAACCACTTTCGACTATTAAAAAGGGCCCTATCCCTTTGAATTTCCAATCGAATGAGACTTTTTTGAAGTTTCTATGACACCACCTTCTATAAAAACCTTATATGCCCCCAGGGCATAACTTACAACCCTTGTCCTAAGGGTTTTGGGAGAGTGTCCTCCTCAAAAATATGTTTTTTATCTGGAAATCAACTATGCCGAACGAAATGGCTATCTCAAAACTTCGATTGGATGTGTTTGGGGGAATGATTGGCGTGGGGGGGGGGGGCTAGTTTCCCTCGAATCACTTTCGACTATTAAAAAGGGCACTAGCCGTTGGAATTTACAATCGAATGAGCCTTTTTTGAAGTTTCTACTACAAGGCCTTGTTTAAAAACATTATATGCCCTCAGGGCATAACTTAAAACCCTTGCCCTGAGGGTTGTGGTCATATCAATCGAATGAGCCTTTTTTGAAGTTTCTACGACACCGCCTTCTATAAAAACCTTATATGCCCCCAGGGCATAACTTAAAACCCTTGCCCTGAGGGCTGTGGGGAAGTGTCCTCCATAAAAACATATTTTCTATCAGGAAATCAACTATGCTGAACAAAATGGCTATCTCAAAATTTTGATTGGAAGTGTTTTTGGAAATGATTGGCGTCGGGGGGGGGGGGGCTAGTTGCACTCCAATCGCTATCGACTATTAAAAAGGGCACTAGACCTTTAATTTCCAATCGAATGAGCCTGTTTTGAAGTTTCTACGACAACGCCTTCTAAAAAAAACCTTATATGCCCCCAGGGCATAACTTAAAACCCTTGCTCTGAGGGTTTTGGGGAGGTGTCCTCCTCAAAATATATTTTCTATCTGGAAATAAACTACGCTAAACAAAATGGATATCTCAAAATTTTGATTGGATGTGTTTGGGGGAATGATGGGCGTGGGGGGGGGGGGGGCTAGTTACCCTACAGTCATTTTCGACTATTAAAAAGGGCACTAGTCCTTTAATATCCAATCGAATGAGCCTGTTTTGAAGTTTGTACGACAACGCATTCTATAAAAACCTTATATGCCCCCAGGGCATAACTTAAAACTCTTCCCCTGAGGGTTGTGGGGGAGTATCCTTTCAAAAATATATTTTCTATCTTGAAATCAACTACGCTTAACAAAATGGCTATCTTAAAATTTTGTTTGGTTGTGTTTGGGGAATTGATGGGCGTGGGGGGGGGCTAGTTACACTCCAATCACTTTCGACAATTGCAAAGGGCACTAGCTCTTTAATTTCCAATTGAATGAGACTGTTTTGAAGTTTCTACGACAACGCCTTCTATAAAAACCTTATATGCCCCCAGGGCATAACTTAAAACCTTGCTCTGAGGGTTGTGGGGGAGTATCCTCCTCAAAAATATTTTTTCTATCTGAAAATCAACTACGCTGAACAAAATGGCTATCTCAAAATTTTGATTGGATGTGTTTGGGGGAATGATGGGCGTGGGGGGAGGCTAGTTGACCTCCGATCATTTTCAACAATTTATACAGACAGTAGAACTATCGATTTTCAATTGAATTAGACCTCTTTGAAGCTGCGAAGACCAATCATCCAACATGAAGTGCCTCTGGGAAAAAAAAATAAAACATTGGAGCCGTATGGCCTTTAAAATAGGCAACGCTACAGCGTTGCCTCTGATACAAGAACTATTAGTTTAGCAAAATATCTTCGTTTTTTAATGAGCACCAAGTGTAGATTTTTATGCTCGAAAATCGAAGAAGTTCGAAGCAATTCGAAGAAATTTGATGCAATTCGAAGCTTTAAAATGTAATTTTGCTAAAAACCTGATGGAAATACTATGAGGTAACATTAACCTGTGTATCAAATGTATAACAATAATGACTCCCTAAACCTATTTCCAGCAATCGATTTTCTCCCTACCATGTGAATTATTTCCATTGATACGAAACATGGGATTCATAGCTTATCGATACAGAAACGGTGAAGAGAATTCTCCGAGTGGAAAATAGCCTATCACATAGAATGTACTCCCAAGAACACAATATTAGGAATGACTTGTCGGCTCAGTTAGCTAACGCTTCACTCTGCTGGGGGAAATCTCTGCTCTTACCTTCGATTCCAAGAGCGGACAAAAGTCTTTATTGATAAAGAAATCGATACAGAAACAGTGAAGAGAATTCTCCGAGTGGAAAATAGCCTATCACCTAGAATGTACTCCCAAGAACACAATATTAGGAACGACTTGTCGGCTCAGTTAGCAAACGCTTCACTCCACCGGGGGAAACCTCTGCCCTTACCTTCGATTCCAAGAGCGGAAAAAAAATCTTTGATGACGGATTGTAAAGGTTTAGTATGTCTTGAGGGAAAAAAACACTTCGAAGAAAAAAATATCTCGAAGAAAATGTCTGGAAGAAAAAATCTTGAAAAAAAAGAAATCTCGAAGAAAAAAAGTGCCTAAAAAAAATTGAAAGGGCTAGTGCCTTTTCTATTAGTTGAATGTGATTGGAGAGCGACTAACGCTCGTCTTACGCCCACTGCTTTCCCAGACACATCCAAACAAAATTTTGAGATAGCCATTTTGTTAACGTTGTTGAAAGTTCTGGAAATTAGGTCTTAGAGGATGACAACCACCATTACAGTCCTTAGGGCAAGGGTTATAAGTTATGCCCTTAGGGCATATAAGGTTTTTATAGAACGCATTGTCGTAGAAACTTCAAAAACGGGAGTGAAAAAAAAGGAGCGTGTTCCCGGTCCGCCGAAAAGTTAATATTATTTGATAAAAATTTAATATTTCGTTCCAGGTGAGAGCGAATTAACAGCTGGAACGATCGAAAATTAAATTCTTATTAAATTTTGTGTTCAATTTTTGTGAATACAGTTAATTAGCGTATTATCTGAATTAACTTCTGTACATTCATCATCAAAATGGAGGCAAATGAGCAATCTATCATTAATTATTGAGTATTAAGGAATCAAAACTTATATTTTTCATATTTTACTAACCGCTCATGAGACTTACTTCTGTTTTAATAATAAATTAGAATGTATATTGGGTCATTAGTTAATAAACTGTTTCAGATTCGCAGATGATTTCTATTAAATATGAAGTAAATAGCAACTAAATTGCTGTTTCCACCTGGAACACACTCAAGGTTTCGCTGGCTTTCCCAATGTTAAAACCGGGTTTATGAAAACCTTAGATTAGGAAAATTGAAAATATCGCCAAAGCCGCTCGTGTTATATAACGAACTGTAAACAAGTAACAGCCTCGGATAATAGCAAATGAAACTCTTAAAAAGCAGGAGGTCTGTCAAAAAAGGCAAGGTTGTGAGTGAAAAATTATTTTACGCCACGCAGAGAGTAACCCTCTGAATATCGGCCTGGGATGTAATTTTGTCAAAAAAAAGTAACCTTGAGATTGACAAAGGAGCTTACGCCATTCAAAGAGTTACCCTCCTGGAAAGCGAACCTGGATGCAATTCTGCTAAGAAAGCAAGAGAGTGAAAGAGTAATAATAAAATATGAAAAAAAAATTGTAATAGAAAAATGAAAGCACAATCAATTCGACTATTAAAATGGGCACTAGCCCTTTGAATTTCCAATCGAATGAGCCTTTTTTTAAGTTTCTACGACACCGCCTTCTATAAAAACCTTATATACACCCAGGGGATAACTTAAAACCCTTGCCCTGAGGGCTGTGGGGGATAGTCTTCCTCAAAAATATATTTTCTATCTGGAAATCAACTATGCAGAACGAAATGGCTATCTCAAAATTTTGATTGGATGTGTTTGGGGGAATGATGGGCGTGGGGGGGGGGGGGCTAGTTGCCCTCCAATCACTTTCGACTATTAAAAAGGGCCCCATCCCTTTGAATTTCCAATCGAATGAGCCTTTTTTGAAGTTTCTACGACAACACCTTCTGTAAAAACCTTATATGCCCTCAGGTCATAACTTAAAACCCTTGCCCTGAGGGTTGTGGTCATATCAATCGAATGAGCCTTTTTGAAGTTTCTACGACACCGCCTTCTATAAAAACCATGTATGCCCCCCGGGCATAACTTAAAACCCTTGCCCTGAGGGATATGGGGGAGTGTCCTCCTCAAAAACATATTTGCTATCTGGAAATCAACTACGCTGAACAAAATAGCTATCTCAAAATTTTGAGTGGATGTGTTTGTGGAAATGATGGACGTCGGGGGGGGGGCTAGTTGCCCTCCAATCACTTTCGACGATTAAAAAGGGCACTAGTCCTTTAATTTCCAATCGAATGAGCCTGTTTTGAAGTTTCTACGACAACGCCTTCTATAAAAACCTTATATACCCCAAGGGCATAACTTAAAACCCTTGCCCTGAGGGTTGTGGGGGAGTGTCCTCCTCAAAAATATATTTTCTATCTGGAAATCAACTACGCTGAACAAAATGGCTATCTCAAAATTTTGATTGGATTTGTTAGGGGAAATGATCGGCGTGGGGGGGACTAGTTGCACTCCAATCACTTTCGACTATTAAAAAGGGCACTAGCCCGTTAATTTCCAATCGAATGAGCCTGTTTTGAAGTTTCTACGACAACACGTTCTATAAAAACCTTATATGCCCCAGGGCATAACTTAAAACCTTTCCCCTGAGGGTTGTGGGGGAGTATCCTCCTCAAAAATATATTTTCCTTCTGGAAATCAACTACGCTGAACAAAATGGCTATCTCAAAATTTTGTTTGGATGTGTTTGGGGGAATTATGGGCGTGGGGGGACCAGTTGCCCACCAATAATTTTCGACTATTAAAAAGAGCACTAGTCCTTTAATTTCCAATAATGCGTGTAGGAGATGGGGGGGGGAGGGTTGCCCTCCCATTACTTTCGACAATAAAAAGGGAAACTCAAACTTTCAAATTTCAATCGAATAAGCCTCTTTCGAAGTTTATACCACCAACCTTTTTATAAAAGCCTTACCCTTACCCTGGGAACTGTGGGGGACATATCATCTTCAACATACAGACCTGTATGTTGTCACCTTTATCTTTGTGTCATCATCAATAAAGAAACCTTACAACTATGTTGAAGAAAATGGCTATATATAAATTTTTATTTAATGTTTCCGGGGAAATGATGAATGCGGGGGGGGGGGGAGGATTGGGTGCCCTCCAATCACTTTCGACTATTAAAAAGGGCACTAGCCCTTTTAATTTCCAATAAAATGAGCCCTTTTCAAAGTTTCCACGACAACTCCTTCCATACAAAGTTCCCTGGTAAATAAAAATTAATAATAATTATATGTTGTTCCTACGTCGCTTTTTAATTAAGCAGCACTAGTGCATTGCCTATGATACATGAATTCGCTGAAACCAACCTCATTAATGATTTAGTTGGTTGCTGTCAATAGAAGTAAACAAAATATCTAAGATTGTCTTCTATAATGGAGTTACATTTCCTAAATATGTACTTTTCTTAGCTATTAATATTAATCAAAAGCTTAATCTATTAAGCCTTATGACCATTAATCACAAAAATAGATATTTCATTTGTCATAATGTTCGTTCTGAGCTAATAACCATAGATTCTTTTTTCTTTCTTTTTTTTCTTTTTTTTTAATTTTTTTTTAATTTTTTTTCATTCCCACATCCTCTCCTCTCGGTGACTTTCAAATTTTCTTTAACAATATCTCATAATTTATTTAATGTCACCTACTCTTTTCTTAAAAAAAAAACCATACCATAGATTATACCATACCATAGATAACCATAGATTCTTAGGCTCAGCTATTACAAAATACAGTCATTATGAATTAGAGTAGATACAAATTACAGTTACTATAAGTTTATAAGCAAATTTAAAAGACATAATCATAAGGCACTGGCAAAAATATGAAGAACCTATGGAATGAAATACCCTTTAAAGTTTGGCCTATGAGTGTAAAATCCAATGAATAGTTAGTAGGGATGAATAGTAAGTAATGAATTTCCGAGAGTTGATATGATGTTTTGTCGTGTGTAAATCTTCATTCAAAGGTTAGTTTGTTTCAAACAAAATTAATGACAAATTACCAAAATTGTTTCCTAGAGGTTACCAAGAAGGTATGTTCATCAAATAAACCTTACATTAATGAAAAAAAAGGACTAATCCGTTTGAAATTTAAACATTTTTGCCTTGGAAAGAAAGAGGAAGCCTTAACCCTCCGTAAACAAATTAAGAAATAAATACGTCCTGCTGCTTCTCGTTATGGTAAAAATAAATTAAATTACTTAAAACAGAGCAAACCTCAGCAAAGGTTTAAGAAATTGAAAGAAATAGGGGATTGGTCTTTCAAGGTCATACCTTGATTTTCTTCTGGATGAACCCTCTGAATAGACAGAAAATGAGCTTAAGAAACACCTAGCTAGCACTGTGCAAACGTTTCCCCCTCTCTCGGAAAATCAGCTAATCTCTGAAACTCCAAAAGATAAAATCCCGAAAATTTCAACGAAGCGAATAATAGAAAAAATACAGAAACTGAATAAGTACTAGTATTTGTCCCATTGATGTCCCATTTGATCTAATAAAAGCATTCCCTGATAGATTATCAACACCCCTGTTTAGTATTTTTAATGATCTTAGTAGTTCCGGATGTTACCCGTCGTGCTGGAAGCTGGGCCATAATACTCCAATCCAAAAGAAGGGAGGCGGGAACGATTTTACCAGGTTTCGACCAATTAACTTAGCCCCAGTTTTTTTCAAAAATGTATTAGGGTTTCTTAGCTAATTGGTTAAAGACAGAGATTCTTCAACTTATTGACTTACACCAATTTGGAAACCTGAAGGAGACATCTACTTCACACTATCTTGTTAGTCTTCTTGACACCTTTCGCAAAAACCTTGAAAACACTAATACTTGGTTGAATCTTTTATTAATTGATTGATCTCCAGAAAGCGTCTGACCTATTGATCACAATATCATCTTAAATAAACTGCTGAGAGGAGTTTCAAGTAAGTCCCTTTCTAGTTAAACTGTTGCCTCCTTTTTAACAAATCGTTTTCAAGTGCTTAAATATAAAAATGTTTATTCCGATCCTCTTCTTATCTTTTATGGGGTGCCCCAGGGAACTCTGACGGGTCCCATTTTATTTCTTATAATGGTTAATAGCCTCATGACTGACCACACAGAGCGATGGAAGTATGTGGAGGACCTGTCTGCACTTGAGGTTTGTCGACGAAGTGTTAAAATCTCAATTATGACATTACTTGACGATATATATATATATATATATATATATATATATATATATATATATATATATATATATATATATATATATATATATATATATATATATATATATATATATATATATATATATATATATATATATATATATATATATATATATATATATATATATATATATATATATATATATATATATATATATATATATATATATATATATATATATATATATATATATAGTGCCTTTGAGATATTTATAGTGCTTTTTTTGGACGTAAAATTCAAATCCGGGAAACTGCTGTGAAATAAATTTTTAAATAAAATGCTATTCGGTTCTTTTCTAAAAGCT
This sequence comes from Artemia sp. Qi Xiang Cuo, assembly GCF_049724085.1. Classification (NCBI taxonomy): domain Eukaryota; kingdom Metazoa; phylum Arthropoda; class Branchiopoda; order Anostraca; family Artemiidae; genus Artemia; species Artemia sp. Qi Xiang Cuo. Next base: position 70,888,086 of record NC_142797.1, on the reverse strand, counting down.
GATCCTCGTCATTAGTATCCAAAACTCTAAAAAATAGAAGTTTGAAAAAAATCATTTTCTTTGGGGGTTTGGGGGGGGGGTAACAAATTTTATCATTGTAGTTTCTTGGAATTTTAAAAAGTACAATAGAATCTCTTGAAGAAATGCGTGGTCTTTTTTGTTACTTAAAAAAGAGTTTAAGATTTTTAAATGCTCATTCGAATAAACCCTCTTTTAATAATCTAGAACTACGAATTGTGGACGGTCACAACCGTCACCATCATTCTCCTAATAAGTTAAAATTAGTTCATATCTTATGGGTAGCAGCTTTTTTGTTATCGTATATTTTGAATTTCGTTCCATGATTTCCGTCAAAGCCACACTCCTTCAGATGGGGGGAAGGGGTTATTTCCTATTTCTACAATTACACTATTTTTTGTTCTAAGGTTATATTGTCGCTTTTTAGATTAATATATATTAACAGGCAATAGGTTTTTAAAGGGGTGATTCAGAAGAACCCATATTTAATTACCTAAGGCTAAGGAATATGGATGGTCACATGCATAATCATCCTTCTCTGGAGAAGAAAAATAAATCATATTTTTTGGTAGCAGCTTTAGGGTTTTCATACATATCGAGTTTCATTACATTATTTTCTACATAAGTCGCACGCCTTTATGCGGGAGCTCATTAACTATTTAAAAAATCTGTATAAACTTTCATATGCTATTATTTTTTGATAAGGAAATTTAAGCTTTGTACATATTAGAAATTTTCGATTAGCATAAACAGTAGGTTTTGTCATAACGCTTATCAGAGCCAACGCATCAGCGTTGTCTGTAGTGAAGAGTCATAAGCCTTCGATGTATTTTTTTTTTTTATTGCTGCTTCATATAAAAGGGGCTATTTTAGAGACTACAGCGGAGGTTCATTCATTAGATATGAACCATAAAATAATTATGAACAAATTATAGTTGAATTGAAATTATCAAAAGCAGATCTTTCCTTCTAGAAAGTGCTAGAAGAGAGTGTTTGCCTGACGGTACGTGGTTTCGTCATCCTGAATCCAATCTTTCCTGGTCGAATTATACAACCTGTCTTGACACCGAGAGCTTTGAGGTTAGTCATTATAGATAGTTAAGTTGGTACTGATGTATTATATGCCACTGACTCAAGCTTACGCTGTGTAAAACTCGAGAACAAACTGGTTTCTTCGCTAGTTTCTTTCAGCAGACAAAGACAAGTGACAGAATAGACGGGATATATATAGCTTGGGCTATATATTTGAACATTAAGAGGGAGGGTGGGGTTAGTCAACCCTATTTTGATATTTTATTTTATATATCCAAAATTTGTTTCTAAAGTAGGGAAGAAACTAACGAAGAAACCGGTTTGTTCTTGGGTTGTACAAAGTGTAAACTTGAGTGTGTGGCATATAAAATACGAATACTGTTTACGAATACTGAAGATTAATTTAAAATGAATTGGAGTTGATTAGAGACATAATGATGGTGTAATGTTAGTGGCTATAATATTATTTGGCAAGCAATCCTCTGGTGATATATCTCAATGCAATATCAACCATTTCTAGATATGGTACTGGATGATCAGTAAAGAGCCACCTAAGTTAATGTTAGTCAAAACTCTGAAAAAGAATTGAAAAAGAACTTTTGAAAAGAATATATACATGAATAAGAACAATGTATTTTTTTTTTCATTTATTTTTGCTGATTACAGAATGTAAACAATGGAGTTAAATTGGCATAAAAATTTGCATATTTTTAAAAAAAAAGAGAGTAAATCCTCAATAATTGGGGATGATTTTATCTTAAGGTCTATCTTCCCTGAATCAATTTCCCATGTAAAATTTCTAGACGCTAATTTTTTTTTATACTTCACTGCAAGACGAAGATGGAGATGCCATTTGATAGGATAGACTATGCTTCTGAACCTTTCAATTTTAATCTCTTAAAATTTCTTGTAACACTGAAAGAACACTTAAAACATTTTTGAAAAGTAGGGTCATATTAGGATTCTTGAATATTTGTATTCTCAAATAAAATAAAACAACATATACGCCATTGTATTCCCCACTTCACAATCAAGATGATCTTGAAGTTAAATTTTCAATATTCCTAAAATTTGTCTTATAAAAGCAGTAGGCTATGTCTTGAAAAAATAGAAAAATGAGATATCTCACAGGACGACAATATTTTACCATTGTGCCTTCTAGCTGCATCTTCCAGATCTTCTTCGATTTTATCCATGGCCTCCATTTCACGCCTCCTTAGTTTTGTATTTTAATGCTTTCTCAACTTTCTTTACATTCTTCTTATTTTCTTATAATCTGTCTATCAGATAGTTCTTGCACAAGCCTCTATTCATCTCTGCTAAACTTAAAAATTTCACTAATAAGTAGAAGGGCCTTATTGACTCCCATTGCTCACCCCTGCTGCCACCTACAACTTTTTTTGCACCCCAAATAAGGGCATAGCCTCCCTAGGGAGAAAGATTACGTAATGGGGTCAATGACCTCTTTTTTCCAAGGTCGATTTATTTGATGTTTCTATGTGTAATAACTCCGGAACGAAGGTTGCACATGCGCATTGAATTCTAACGGGAAACAATGTTATTGATCTAGGACTCGAGGGGGAAGTGAATTTCCGAGAACTTGATTGCGTAATCGAAGGGGAAGTGGATTTCCGAGAACTTGATTGTGTAATCGATTGGGAATGTTATGGTGTCCAGAAATAGTATTTGTTGTTGCTCTCGAGCCAAAATGTTAAGAGTTTCCCGGAAACAGTTAGATCACGTGTTTCCTTCTCAGCCAATCAGCGAGTTGGATACATCCTCCTTCTCAGCCAATCAGAGACGTGCTTACATATGATTTCCCCGTTACATAACAATTCACCCTTGAGATTTCGTATATAACGGACATGCAATGTGATTCAATTATCAGAAAGTATTTTGACGCTGTGTAAACAACAATGGATAAATTTGATGAACTTGAAGCCTTGGCAACTTCAATTTACCATGTAAGTACATTTTTTATTTTCAAACGAATTTTCCATGGACATCCTCCCCTCTATATTTCCAGCTAAATCCCCCCTCCCTCCACCATTGTTTTACAAGCCCAAATTCTCACAAAAAGAAATAGCATTTCAATAAATTCCTTCCCTCTATATTTCCAGCTAAATCCCCCTCCCTCCACCATTGTTTTACAATCCCAAATTCTCGCAAAAAGAAATACCATTTCGATAAATTCCTTCCTTCTATATTTCCAGCTAAATCCCCCTCCCTCCACCATTGTTTTACAACCCCAAATTCTCGCAAAAAGAAATAGCATTTTAATAAATTCCTTCCCTCTATATTTCCAGCTAAATCCCCCTCCCTCCACCATTGTTTTACAATCCCAAATTCTCGCAAAAAGAAATAGCATTTCGATAAATTCCTTCCCTCTATATTTACAGCTAAATCCCCCCTCCCTCCACCATTGTTTTACAATCCCAAATTCTCGCAAAAAGAAATAGCATTTCGATAAATTCTGTCCCTCTATCTTTCCAGCTAAATCCCCCCTCCCTCCACCATTGTTTTACAATCCCAAATTCTCGCAAAAAGAAATACCATTTCGATAAATTCCTTCCCTCTATATTTCCAGCTAAATCCCCCTCCCTCCACCATTGTTTTACAATCCCAAATTCTCGCAAAAAGAAATAGCATTTCGATAAATTCCTTCCCTCTATATTTCCAGCTAAATCCCCCTCCCTCCACCATTGTTTTACAATCCCAAATTCTCGCAAAAAGAAATAGCATTTCGATAAATTCCTTCCCTCTATATTTCCAGCTAAATCCCCCCTCCCTCCACCATTGTTTTACAATTCCCAAATTCTCGCAAAAAGAAATAGCATTTCGATAAATTCCTTCCCTCTATATTTCCAGCTAAATCCCCCTCCCTCCACCATTGTTTTACAATCCCAAATTCTCGCAAAAAGAAATAGCATTTCGATAAATTCCTTCCCTCTATATTTCCAGCTAAATCCCCCTCCCTCCACCATTGTTTTACAATCCCAAATTCTCGCAAAAAGAAATACCATTTCGATACTTTCCGTCCTTCTATATTTCCAGCGAACGGGGCCCGCCATGGTGGTACCATCCCACAGTCTCGCAAAAGAAATAGCATTTCAATAAATTCCTTCCCTCTATATTTCCAGCTAAATCCCCCTCCCTCCACCATTGTTTTACAATCCCAAATTCTCGCAAAAAGAAATAGCATTTCGATAAATTCCTTCCCTCTATATTTCCAGCTAAATCCCCCTCCCTCCACCATTGTTTTACAATCCCAAATTCTCGCAAAAAGAAATAGCATTTCGATAAATTCCTTCCCTCTATATTTCCAGCTAAATCCCCCCTCCCGCCACCAGTGTTTTACAAGCCCAAATTCTCGCAAAAAGAAATAGCATTTCAATAAATTCCTTCCCTCTATATTTCCAGCTAAATCCCCCCCCTCCCTCCACCATTGTTTTACAACCCCAAATTCTCGCAAAAAGAAATAGCATTTTGATAACTTCCTTCCCTCTATATTTCCAGCTAAATCCCCCCCCCGCCTCCCACACTAATACAAACTCCACTATGCTATCTTTATAGTCGTTAGAAGACTATAAAATATGCTCTGTTTAACCATCTAAACCCTCCACTCCTTACGACTTTAATTCTTGCAATAGAAATAATACTCTTTTTATCGATATTTCCAGCTAAAGTGACCGCTGACTTCTGTCAATTTTTAGTGAAAATGTCGTTCTGTTTTGACACAAGACTCCAGTGCGTGGCTAAGATTAGCTGTCACCCCTTTCCGGCTTACAAACGCGGTCAAGTCAAAGGAACTATTCTTCTGTCAAATTAAAACACTAATTAAGCGCAGGCATACATAATCTCTTTTTGGAGAACCAGTGAAATCTCGTTATTTTCAAATTAAGATCTAAAAATATATTTAGGACCTGGGCGAAAGGGGGAGGGGGCCATCGTTGTAAGGTGAAAACAAACTGTTTTTTCGCGTGAAAAGTAAGAGGGGTGAGTTTAAGAAAAAGATACATTGCTTTATTTTGCGTAAATTGAATAGCATTTTTACCATATCTTTCAGTGGAGGAAGGGGGATGTTTTTCCCTGTCATTTATCAGGGATATTTTCCGTGGGGGTTATTTTCCGTGGGCTGTTTTTTCTGGGGGGAGGGTAAATATACAAACTAGCCCGGCTTTTGAATGGTTCAGTGAGTCGTAATTCTCAGATTCAAAAAAAAGGATGCAATTAGTATATTTCACGAAATTTTTGACGTTGTGCTTTCTTAGTGACAAACTAAACAAAATTATATGGATGATGATACTAACTTTCTTTCCGTAAAAAAGGGGAAAATTATTTTGAAACTAATTTTTTCTCTTCCTTTTAAGGCCAATTATGAAGAATGTATGGCACCGCCACCCGCTAAGAAAGCCAGAGATGACAAGACAGCCCCATCAGTGCCAGCCCCAATGCACCCTGGGTTTAAGTTAAAGAGAGAGTGGACGGCTTCTTATAATATGGTGAACCCTGCCGAAGCTATGCAAGATCGTTAAATAGCCGGCTCAGTCGTGCAAGAACATAGTGACGCCACCCCGGCCACCCTCCACCACACGGTACCTGGACCCGGCCCTGACCCGCAAGAACAGAGCGACGCCACCCAGTCCACCCTCCAACACATGTTACCTGGACCATCTGGCACCCAAGCCCAGACGGATAATGCAAATGTGAGCATTTTTCCCTATCTTTCTATTTCTTCATTTTTCAGTCTTTTTCAATCCCAATATAAAAATATCTCTGTGAGATATTAACCCCTATTCCATATCTAAATGTATTTTCTTATGCATAGAAACCGCTCTTTTTCTAATCTTTGCTATCGCTTCGTTATTTCATAAGAAAATATTTTTAGGTAATTTCTATTAATAATCACTGCCTTTGAAACTCAAAATGCTATTTTTTCTAATCTTTACTATTTTCTCTGTTGCTATTTCTTCGCTGTTATCGCATAAGCGAATATTTTTCATGGGTAATTTCAATTAATGCTCACCATTTGAAACTCCGTGAATGCTCTTTTTCACATAATTTTGAGAGAGAGATTATCCCATCTGTCACACATTGTCGTTCTAATTTACACTGAATATTTCTATTGTGCCATGTTTCGCTCTTACATAGAATAAAAGAAATCCAATGTCCTAAAATATTAATTTTACAGACAATTTGTTCTCCGCCATTTCAGAAGACACAGAATTAAGCAAAGGCCATTGAAACCCTGATTGACTAAAAACCGCTAATGTAAAACAGGGAAAGGAGATGGCAAAATTATTTATAACCTCGTACAGGGTGCTTTATGTCAAAACATAGCGGTTTAATGCATAAGAAGTGTATGGGGAAAGTGACTTAACAATTTTCAACATTTTGAAGTTCAAACTCGTTCATCTAACCTCCATAATTTACAACTCATGTGTTCACCGAACCTGTAGAGCGGAATTAGAAATATTTCAACTTTTTTTGAGACATTATGTAAATGCCCGGGACCCGTAGAGCCAGTGGGCCGGGGACGCATTGTGGGAAGCACTGTGGGTCCAAAAAGAACCACAGAGATGCGCTGTGGCTTAGACAAGCGCCACGGACCCGGAACTTTCCACAAGGATGCGCACAGGGACAAGGACGCGTGGGGGTAAGTGCCCCGGGTCAGGGACGTGCCAAGGGCTCGAGAAGCATGAGGGGACGCGCTGCGAGGCCCGAGAAGCGCCACCGGGATGCGCTGGGGCACCAACAAGCGTCACGGGACTGGGACGCGTCACAGGGGGGCGCCCCGAGTCAGATCCGTGTCCCAGAGTGGCACTTTGGTAAATTGCTGTGAAAAAAGAAAAAAAAATTTAACCAATTTAAAATAAGCTATTTTTTTTTTGAAAAAAATAAAATTTCATCCATACAAGTAAACCAGCATTTTATATTGTAGTTATATTATATTAAATTTGTTTTCATTTAATTTGAATTAACCCAATTTTATTAAACAATAATAATCCAAATTTTAAAAGCAGTAGGGATGAGTTGAACACTTTGAAAATAAGTTATTTTTCATTTACAGGTTGTCCTGGTGCCATACTCGCCATCCCCCCCCTGCTCGTCAGTAGGAGACGGAGAGGAAGCACACGTGGAGCCCCCCCAAAAATTCACTCTTTGATGATTTACATCGAATTCCTGTTAAGTTTTATGAGTTTTTTTGATGATTTTTTAAAATTATATAGTATCACATTTGAGCTTATAAGACTTGAACCCTAATAATTTACAATTTTTAATTGATTTTAACGGTAACCCTCCAGCCTCCTATACCCCCTCGAATCCACTTTGAACAACTGAAGTGGAGCATTCGCCAGATATTGTTTAACGGCTTGGGGGAGGGGGTCATATACAAGAGGGGGAGGGGGTACAACTCTCCCAGACTTTCAGCTGTCCACCAGAATTTTAAATAATATAGTTGTTTTCACTGCAGTGTTTGGTGACCCATTTAATTCGCTCTTGTCTGTTAATTTTGTCTATAACCTTATAGAAATTATGGATGCATATGTAGAAAAAATTTGTGCACTTCTGGAGAACCATATTCAGTTGTGGGGAGGTAGGGATTCAATTAAGGTGTCCATTGTTCTAAAAGTGTTCTATTTAAAAGAGGGAAAAAGTGAAGTTTACTATAATTTCATACATTCCGAAATGCGTTTTGTTTATTAAAATTTAGAAAATTTTGAGGGAGCTTTCTTAGATTGGGTCGATCACATTATAACGCATCTCGATAACTAGAACGAAAACGTTCGTGGCTCAGTCTTTTTATTTATTTAAAATTTAATTTGAAATATTTATAAAATAAATAAATATTTTAGTTTAAGAGGGGGGGCTAGGTATGAAAGGGATACAGTTTTGAAATATAATCCAGATCTAGAAGGTTGTCGCGGTGTCCAGAAGATTTCTTTTGAAACAGATCAAAAGTGTTTCCGATATGCTTTCCTCATCTCAGCATTTGAGCCTCTAGATTGGGACGTTACCAAGAATTTAGACGTTTGGGCTGTACATGGGAAGGAAGGTTCCAGTTTTCCAGTTGTAGATTTTTCATGCTTAGAAGGGAAATACCCAGTAACGCTTCGAGCCATTGACATGTTTGAAAGGGTTAATGCCCATTTGAATATCGGCGTTACTGTGGTACAGTATAAATCTGAATTTGAAGATAGAACTCGTTTAAAAAAGAATGGGGTGGTCTTCCCCGTAAGGGGCCCCTCAGTTGATTTGGTTAAACACTGGGTTTGGTTGCTATACACACCACCTAGTCAACCGAACACAATCGGGCATTTTAACCCTATCACTGACATCAGTAGAGTTCTGGGGGAGGGTAAGCATAGGGGGGAATGTTTCTACTGTCCGACCTGCCTCTCTAGATTCCGTAGTGATATGAAACTATGGGGTCATATGAAGCATTGTAGCCGGTATGGCTATCAGACAGTGGAAATGGTTTCAGGGGATAGGGCAATTCTACGTTTTAAAAATTTTAAAAATACCCTCCTCCAGTGCAAAAAAATATCTTTAGATTGTGAGGCTAAGCTGGTGGAGGTGAATGACCCATAATAACCAAACCGAGTCAAAGAACATCAGGCTATTGAAGTGTCCTATGGCCACGTGCAAAGAGATAGTTCTAATACCATGTGGTTTTTAGAAATAGTCGAAACATTGGATGAGGGGGAGTGCATGGACAAGGCATTGACTAAACTGATTAGCATGGCTAATGGTGCTATTTATCGTTTGAGAAATACCCATTATCCACTGGTGCTGTCTGCAGAGGATCATCTCGCGATTAAAAATAAAAAAATAGGTTGGGTGTGTAAGGGGGAGTTTACAGAGGTGGCTAAGGGGGCTAAAGGGACACGTGGGGGGGAGAGGGACAGACAGCGCCCATGATCATTGGGGGCAGGACCGATCACCGGGGGGGAGGACTGTGCGGGCGGGTGCGCATCAATCGTGTAATTTAAATGTTAGCCAGCAGTTTTTTATCCCTGTTTTTATTCATAATTCCAATTATGATTTAAAATTTATTTTACCTGCACGGGCACGTCGGTTGCAGGAGGGCAGGGCCGTAGGGGGCATAGTGGGAAATATGTAATGGGTCTTTAGGATTAGTACAAAATCGGCTGAGACATTGTTGCGTCTTGAGCATACAGAAGGTCAGTGATAATTAACATCTGTGCTTGACAAACATTAGGTGGTTCGATTCTGGTAGTTTTTCACACATGCATGAAGTCAATTGATTCAAGTGCAAAAAAGCGACAATTTTGATAGCTTTCTCTTACTTAAACAGCACTTTCCAGACAGTAAAATGTATGACCTGTTGACCTACAAAGGTATATATGCGTACGATTATTACTGTTCTGGTGCACGCTTTAGTGAGGAGAAACTACCTCCAATTGAAGCTTTTTACAATTCACTGATCAACAGTGAATACACAGCCGAGGAGTATGAGTTTGCCAAGAAGGTGTGGTCCACGGGGGATTGTAAAAATGGGTGGGATGATTGTAGACTGTACTTGGCCAGTGACGTTCTAACTCTGTTGGATATAGTCTGTAAGAACACAGACCAGATCTATTCAGAGTTCGGGTTAGATATAGGCTATTATTTGTCTAAACCCCATTTAGTGATGGATTTAATTTTAAAAATTAGCAGGGAGGAAATAGGCCTAATCGCTGACATAGATCAGCACCTTTTTGTAGAGCGTTCAATGAGGGGAGGGTATGTTTTTCATGGAGACCGAGTCTTATCAACCGATCCGAGCGGACAAAGCACCGGTGCAAAGTCAAATGCAGTGTTCCTGGACATGAACTCGTTGTACTCCTCGGCAATGTCACACTACTTGGTGCCGTGTGGGAACTATCAATGGCTTGAGAATCCATTTGATTTCTCCGACATTACGGTCGTCGAGGAAAACGGGCCACACGGATGGTTATTTGAAATTGATGGTCACATTCCGCTGGCGCTTCACGACTAAGTCAAAGATCTTTTTTATCCTTGAATCAAGCGACCGGCGAGCAGGGACTCTGAGCCCCTACAATCGCTCATTGGTTGTGGATATGGGGAAACACTGGACTCCCTCCAAACATAAACTGTTTGCCGATTTTGATCCTAAGGAGAATATCGTTGTTCACCTTGTGATTTTGCACTGTATGGTGAGAAACGGCTTCAAGATCACCAAAATACATCGGGTCCTACAGTTCATGCAGCGACCCTACTTGAAAATGTTTATCAATACCTTTGTCGATAAACGCTCTAGGACAAATTCAAAGGTGGAGAAGGAAATGTATAAGCTCATCCTAAATTCAGCGTTTGGCAAAATGTGTGAGAGCGTACGGAACAGATCTCGCTGTGACGTCGTGACTGACCCTCTAGTGTGCACGAATTATTGCCGACCCTAATTTTACATCATTCACGAGCATAGAGACTGGCATGGCTCTTCTATACAGGCGAAAGTGAAATTTGGTACTGAACAAGAATATCGCAGGAGGCAGTTCAGTACTAGAAATTTCAAAATAGCTCATGTTGTCATTCTTTTAAAATATGTGCAAGGTGCAATGGCCCAGGGAGGTGGAGGTTCAAGTTGACCATGGTGATACAGAATATCTGCTGTTAAAGGTAAATGGGACTGATATCGATTTATTGGGTGATTTGTAAAAGGGGGTGCACATCAGCTTGCGGATGGATTTCACCAACTGGAATCCAACGCTCTACCCCGATCTGGTGAAACGTCAAGCCCCCAACCAACTATTAAAATTAAAATCAGAGACGGGGTGTGATTTGATATCCCAGGGGGTGTTCCCGGGCCCCAAAGTTTATTGCGTGGAAACTCATAGTGGGGAAGAAAAGAAGGCGTGTAAAGGGGTGCCTACACATTTTGTAAAGAGCAATTTCAACATGAGTGTGTACAGAGACTGTGTAGACAGTAGCCTAGTGTCAAGAACACAAGTGCTTGCAATTCGCTCTCTAAAGTCTAGAAATTATACTGTGAGAGTGGAGAAGAATGCAATGTCATGTATATCCGACAAGGTCTATGGGCTCGAGAATGGTGTGACTGTTCTACCCCACGGCCACTATCGTATTTCAGATCGAGTTGAATGCATTGACTATCGCAATCAACTTGGTCTGGATAAATTAACCTAATCTGACTAACCACCTTAACTCCAACCTCATCTAACCCAATCTAACCACCTTAACTCAACCTCATCTAGCCCATAGCAGTGACGACAACTATTTTTTTTTCCACCGCGGCTCCCGAGGGGTGGGGGGGGGGCCCGCCCCCGCGGTCCGGCCGGCCTTCGGCCCCGCGACCCTGGGGGGGGAGGGATCCCACACCTTTAAATTCATCGTAATGTTCAACTGTGCTATTGTTCCAAGTGTGTGTGTATTTTCTGTTGTACAAAAAGTGTCAGGTATAGAAAAGTGTTGTACAAAAAGTGTTTTTTATTGTACATAAAGTGTTGTACAAAAAGTGTTTAAAGACAAAAAGTGCTGCTAATGGACAATAAGTGCTTTATTATAAAGTGTTATCGTTGTTCATGTTGAACAAGTTTTCATGTTGACCATGAAATTTTGTCAATTGTTGAACAAGTGTTATTTTTATCGTTGTTCATGTTGACTGCAAATATTTTCATGCAGTGTCGAAATAAATGCTGCCATGAAATATTGTTTTTGTTGTTCTTGAATAGATAGATCTATGGGGAAATTATTGCTACTTATTCATTGAGCACATATGATTTACAGTTAGTTGTATTCCGACTGTTGTCAACAGCATGTATCAATTTAAAGCACCCTTCAGATCATTTCTGTGTGGCCCCTCAATGTCGGGGAAAACAACGCTTTTAGCTAAAATAATTCAAAATTGTGATAAAATGTTTTTGGAAAAACCGAAAAAAAATCTACTATTGCTATAGTATTTGGCAGGAGTCCTATGATAAAATAAAAGCTATTGCCACAACCATACCAATACAATTCATAAGAGGACTTGATGTTTTCAATAGTATTGAATCGAACTCGTGGTTGATTATTGATGATTTGGCTGAATCCATTGAACAGTTCTCACAGGAAATGCTACAACTGTTCACCGTTCGCTCCCATCATGAACACATTTCCGTGACCCTAGTTCTACACAATCTGTTTCATCAGAGCAAATGTATGCGAACCCTTGCTTTGAATTGCACCGTCTATATTATCTATCAAGTCATCCGTGATTCTAGCTAACTCATAACTCTCAATAAGCAGATATACCCCGGCGCCCCTAAATTTCGGTTGTCAGCGTACACTCAAGCGACTAGCAAGCCCTATGGTTACATTTTGCTGGATCTTAATCAGAGCACGCCCGAGGATCTACGTCTAGTCACCGACATTTTCAACAAGGAAATTACAGTATATCTTCCGGTGAACAGTAGAAAAGGCTATTAGTCACCATTATGACACTGAAGAAACTACACGAACAACGGCATCTATGTAAGGACTCCTGGTCCTTCAAGGCCAGATACACGTCCTTCATCCAGAAAAATTGTTAATGATTGTTAAATCATGGGATCTGGCCCCTGGCCCTTCCAGCATGGCCTGAACCCCCCCTTCCCTAAAAAACTTAATAACGATTTCTTATTCCAAAAATTATAGGAACTGACTCCTGGACCTCCCTCCATGGCCCGAGTCCTTCCCCCTTCCCAAAAAACTGATTAACGATTTTGTATTCCTAAAATCACGGTAAATCAGTTTATTAGCTCTTTCCAAAACCGTTCAAGACACCTACAAACTGCCCGTTTACCAAACGGTGAAAACAAAAGGCCTACTGCTTATTCCAAAAAAGAAGTCTTCTAAAGAATAGTAAGAGCCATTAAACTTACGATCAGAAGAAAGAGAAACGTAAAATAACTCAAACTCAAAACGACCAGAAATTATAGGCAACGCGCTAGCGCTGCCTAAGTAAAGAACGATTTTGCCACAATGTATTATTTTTTTTTTCCTCCATACCCGGGCACTTCGTATCGAAGGAGTTGTCTTAGAAACTTTGAAAAGGGCTCATTCGATTTGTAATTGGATTGGCTAGTGCCCTTTTTAATTGTCAAAAGTGATTGGAGGGCAACTAGTCCCCCCAAGCCCATCATTCCCCCACATACATCCAATCAAAATTTTGAGATAGCCATTTTGTTCAGCGTAGTTGATTTCCAAACAGAAAATATGTTTTTGAGGAGTACACTCCCCCACAACCCCCCATTCAATTGGAAATTGGAGTGGCTTGTTTCTTTTTAATAGTCGACAGTGATTGGAAGGCGACTAACACCCCTTCCACACCCAACATTTACACAAACACATCCAATCAAAATTTTGAGATAGCCCATTTTGGTCAGTGTAGTTAATTTCCAGATAGAAATTATGTTCGTTTTTTATAGAAAGCGTTGTCGTAGAAATGTTGTCGTAGAAATCGAAGGCTCATTCGATTGGAAAATTCAAAGGGCTAGTGTCCTTTTTAATAGTCGAAAGTTTTTAGAGGGCAACTAACCCACCTCTCACGCCCACCTTTTCCCCAAACACATCTAATCAAAACTTTGAGATATCCATTTTATTCAACGTAGTTTTAACTTCTGGAAATTAGGTTTTTGACGATGACACCCCCCCCCCACAGCCCTCAGGGCAAGGGTTTTAAAATTATGCCCAGGGAGCATCTAAGGTTTTTATATAAAACGTAGTCGTAGAAACTTCAAAAAGGGCTCATTCGATTGGAAATTGAAATGGCTAGTGCCCTTTTTAGTATTCGAAAATGATTGGAAAGCAACTAACACCCCTTCCACACCCACCATTTCACCAAACATATCCAATGATTTCAGCTCTGCTGAAATCATACGAGTGCAACGACTATGTTGCACTCATAATGCACTCACAACGATAGTGATTGTCTTCTAAAACACTTAAACTAAAATTTGTATGGTCTTGAAATTTTGTGAATAATAACTTTCATTTCGCTTCAAGTGCTCTTGTGGTTAAGTAGTCATTCTTAAAGGATTGGGGGCAAAATTAAAACTTTAGTATAAAGAGTAAGGGGCTGAAGAAGGGGGCACGCTCTCACCTACGGAATAGTTTTTCTCTATTTAAAGTTTAGCCGCATTCTGAAGGTAAGTAGTTCGTTGAATTTAGCAGAAAAAGAACAGCTCATCGGTCTTCAATATAGCAACTTTTGAAAGCTATATTTGAACATGAGAATTCATTAACAAAAATATGGGCAAGTGTAAAAGAAGAGTGCCCAATATTGTTTGAAAAAGCATGAGAATACTAGTCCCATTTGCAACTACGTGAGACAGGATTTTCTGTGCTAGCATCAATGAAACGCATGGTCAAAGACTAGATGCCAGGAGAGAATTGAGAGTAGCTTTATCAAATATCTTTCCTCGTTTCACTGAACTTTGTGATATCAAATTTAGGGATACTTTCCAAAGTAATAAAAAATCTGCTTGGAGGAGGGAGGGTCTGAAATACCAAAAGTCGATGTAAGAATCATTATTTCTATGGTTTTCTTCGAACATATCACCCCTTATAGCGATTAATTAAAAAAAAACAAGTTCTTTCAGCTGAAAGTAAGGAGCGACATTAAAACTTAAAACAAATAGAAATTATTCCGTATATGAAAGGGGCTGTCCCCTCCTCAACGCCTCGATCTTTACGCTAAAGTTTGACTATGTGTCATAACTTTATTTTTTAAAACAATAAAAAACTTTAGCGTAAATAGCGAGGCGTTGATGAGGGTACAGTCCCTTTCATATACAGAGTAATTTCTGTTCATTTTAAGTTTTAATATCGATCCATACTTTCAGCTGAAAAAACTTGTTTTTTTTTTAATTTAATTTTTGAATTTTTTTTAATTAATGTAGGGTTTGATTTTGGCTCACTGTACATGAATAATTAAAACAGTATTTGCATATTAATTTTACTTGTATTTGGTTAAATCCCTTCCTCGAAAGTTGTTTAATTTTATTTACGAACGTTTTTATTAGTAATAAATATACGTAACTTGCGAATTAACTTACTTAATGAACTTCTACATTCACATATATTTAATAAGTATATTAGGCGGTTCGCCCCCTATTCAATACCTCGCTCCTAACGCTAAAGTTCAAATTTTGTTCAAATTATTTTAAAAGGGCTCCTTTGTCACAAAGACCTTTAAATATAATACACAAGTCCTATTAAAGTACTAAAAAATCTTTGGCGTAAAGAGCGAGTTATTGACTTGGAGGCAAACCCAATCATACGCGTAGTAATTTCTGCCCGGTTTAAGTTTTGATGTTGCTCCTTACTTTCAGTTATTAAACTTCTTTTTTTTTATTTAATTTCATATCTTTTTTTAAATAATGCTGGGAAATCCGGTGCCCCCTTCATAGTAATATCCCTTCCCCCGTGAAACCTTCTCCATGGAAAGATCTTCCAACGTAACCCCTGACCCTCCCCCCCACGACCAGAAAAAATCCCTCCTGGAAACATCTGTATACTTACCAATAACCAATACTATATGTAAAAAATGGGTAAAGTTCATACCTCTCAGCTCTTCCCCCGGGGACTCTGGGGGATTAATCATCCCAAAAGACACATTTATTATATTTTCGACCATGCTGAACAAAATGGCTATCCCATAATTTTGATCGGGTGACTTTGGGAAAAAAATGAGCTTGGGAGGGGACCTAGTAGCCCTCCATTTTTTTTGTCACTTCAAAAGGGCACTAGAACTTTTAATTTCCATTCGAATGAGCCTTCCCAAGATATTCTAGGATCACTGGGTTGATACAATCACCCCTGGAAAAATAAATAAATAAATAAACACCTATCCGTGATCTTTCTTCTGGCAAAAAATACGAAATTCCACATTTTGCAGATAGGAGCTTGAACCTCTGTAGTAGCTTGAACCTCTGGTTCTACAGAGAACCTCTGTAGGTTCTCTGATACGCTGAATATGATAATGTGATTTTGATTAAGGTTCTATAACTTGTAGGGGGTTTTTCACCCTTTGTTTTCGAAAATCAGGAAAATTTTCTCAGGTGCTGAACTTTTGATGAGTTGGACTAAACCTCATGAAACTTATATTTTTGAAATCAGCATAAAAATCTAATTCTTTTGATATATCTGTTGGTTTGAAAATTCCATTTTTTAGAGTATCGGTTACTATTGAGCCGGGTCGCTCCTTACTTACAGTTCGTTACCACGAACTGTTTGATGTCATTCGAGGACACCAAAAAGGTAAAGGCGGCAATGACTCTAGGTAACAAGAAGACTTGCATAATATGCATAAAAGGGCAACTATTACAATCTCAGTTAGGTAGACCCAAGCTATTGGAAATGTTTGTCCCCTACCCCTTCCCTATGAGAAATTTCCTGGTCGCGCTCTTTTGGGTATCCTTTACCTCTCCGTCTTTTATATCGGTAAAAATATGAATGTAATATTTCATGTTAGATAGAAAATTTGTTTTTTCAATAAGATTGGAGCAATCACCTCAGGGCTCCCATATTAAAGGCTTAATCCAAAAATATTCCCGTGGTTTTGGGAAGATTAGAGATTACTTTAAATCCTCCCTCCAAAACTCCTTCTAATGAGAGTTAGAAAACATCGGCTCCAAAAGAATTTTCATTTCTTTCAGCATCCTCCCCCCCCCACACCTGCCAACCTACACAAAGAGCAACTGGCCCTCTTCCATATTCACTGGTGCGCAATTTTGCATCACTGGACACAATTTATCAGTTCTTAAATGGATCAGCTTAGTTAAATGAAGCTTTAAAATAAATGCCCATATTAACTGTGGTTTATCCAAGCCAACACACATTTTTAAGAACAAACATGCCACCACACGGCGCCATTGCCTCTAAAACAGGAGAGCTCTATATATAGCTTTCCCATGAATTACATCGATTGGCTTTCTCAGACTTTCATATCGATGGCTTTTTTGGCCCTTTTTGGTTGCAAAATTCCTGTTTTGTGCCATAAAATCGCATAAAATACTGCTTTGTTGTGGCAAAGGTAAATTTCTAGCTAGCCCTGTAATTTAGCTAGGATGAAAGTGAAAACATCATTTGATGCTTTTTTGGGGCTCTTTCATAATTCAATAATCGCATCTGTCGCAAATTGCACCTTGAGCCCTTAAAGGGGCCCCGAAGGTATTTTATATGAAGTATGGAAGAGCATAAAATAATCAAATGATGTTTTCACTTTCATACTGGCTAAATTACATGGCCCACTACAAATTTACCATGAACTTTACCCCCCCTCCCCCACCACCCCCTTAGTGCGCAAATATATACCCTGAATTGGAATAGACCCTGACGTGTCGACAGCAAAGTTTCAAGTCGCAAAATTCAGCGCTATTTTTGCCGACGACATTTGAAAAACTTGAAACGGTAGAAAAACAGTTTGAATTGAAAATCAAGTATTTTGCAGGTTAGGTTAGGTTATAACTTCTGTGTGTGGTTACAAAAATGAAATACCTCTGGGGCCCTTTTAAGGGTTCAAGATGTAATTTGCGATAGAAGCGGTTATTGTATTATGAAAGGGCACAAAAAAGGGATCAAGTGATATTTTCACTTTCATCCAAGCTAAATTATAGGGCCACCTACAAATTTACCGCGGCAAAATCTTTTTAGTACTTAAAAATAACGCTTGTACTTGTAATACTTATTTGAATTCTCTCAATTTTCTAGGACTACGGTTCTATACGATTGCCTTATGAAAAATAAAAAAACAACAAACAAAACACGCTTCCGTAATTCCCTATAAATAAAGATATGTCCGGGGAGTCAAAACTGTGGAAATAAGCACCATGCAAATCGTAGCCATAATACGTTCTTATAAATTTATGCAGTCTTCTCCCTCTCTCTCTGTCTGTCTGTTTCTCTGCCTCTCTCTTTCTCTTTGTCTTTTCTCTCTTCCACTAGAGAGTGGAATCCCCATCTCTCTCTCTTTGCCTTTACTATCTCTTCCCCCCCCCTCTCTCTCTCTATCTTCCTCTATTTATGTTTATTGTTATGGTTTACCGTTTATCAATTAGTTTTTGATAATCATGTTCGTCTTCCCTGCATTGCAGGCGACGAAGGATTTGTGAGGTTTACTGTGCTCGTTGAATAATTTTAGTTGTTTTAGAAAAATATGATCTTGTCTTATAGTCCTGCATGTGTTTATGACGAGCTCATGATGTCCAATATCACGCCTTCTCCCCTCCCTCAGGCTCAGAGTAAGAGGTGGTTGCTGCAGCTACCCCACTCCCATCAAAGGGAATTTCTAGTCCCAAAGTTATACTGAAGCATTAATTAATAAATGTTATATTCCATATTCCAATTCATGGATTGTATCTATCAGCCATACGTTACCTGATTTTGATTAGATAAAACGGTGATTTATGTGTCTGTTGAAGAACCTCCATTACAAAGCTTTTCCATGAGCACATCCTTTGAAAGAACTTTTCTTTTCTAGGTTTGGCAGCAAATTAATGGGATTTATATAATGGGCTACTCTATCTCTTTGACGGCGTTAGTTGTAGCATTAATCATTTATTGCACATTCAAGTAAGTTTTTTTCTTCTTATCTATCTCTATTCTCTTTCCTTTGGGTTCTGATCAGAATTAAAAACAAAGGTATAAAAAGGAGCCACCTAGCACACAATATGTTTTTGGCACAGTTATTGTGCCAAAACATATTGTTATTGTGCCAAAACATATTGTGCCAAAACATATTGTGCCAAAACATATAGTTATTGTCGGTGCATTTGAGATGAAAGAGGGAAATGACTTGTGTTATACCTCCCAGAAAAGTTGTGATTTATTTGAGTCCGCTTGCGTGCTACCACATAATTGTTGGTGTTCAGTATTTTGTCGCAAGTAATTTTGCTTCTTTTGTCGTGTTAAAAAAAAAAAAAAAAAAAAAAAAAAACTAGTTAAAACTTAACATTCGAGTTTATACTGTTTGACTGTAATGTTATTTCAGCGTTAATCTTAATTGAAGTATTAGCTTCTTTTTTTTCATTTTTTTTTTTTTACGAAAATGTAAGGTAGTTACTAAAATAGGAATATGTTTCGCTACAATTTTTCTGCCAATTTAAGAGTATGTGAGTAAAAATTCATGCTTCATCGTTTTACAATTTTGTTTTATTGCAGTTTTTTATGTCAAATTCAAAGCGTCGACCCCAAGGCTTCAACGTTATTTTGGAAACTCCAGTGTACATTTTTTTGCATGAAAAAATGCTAGGATAACTATGCTAGCGAATAGGCCTATGTTTTTTTATATTTAGAGGAGAATAGGAAGGGAGCTTGACAGCACTAGAAAGCTTTTGACACATCACAACTAGATGTGCCATTCCAAGTCCTAACAAAGGGGGATTTTTTTGTCGCGTGCTCCCCCTCAAAATATAAGATCTTTATAATCCCCCCTCCCGAGGATCACTTATTCTTCAGATTTTATGTCTATTTTTGTGTTTTTGCAAACACTATAGTTGTTTAGAAAACCCTCCTCCTTCTAAGTTGTCACCCCATCAAGAGGAAGTAAGCGCACGAGCCTGGATCAAAATTTATTGATGTACGCAGCCCAAATCTAAAATTTTCCCCAAATTTCTGGATACTTCTTACGAGGTTCATTTTTATTCCCTCCTCCCCTGAAAAATTCCTACGTAAGTGTCTGTCATGATTACATATAAAAGAAAACTGGAAAGAAATCGAATTTCAAAGGAGTTTCATTTGCCAAGATTCCGCTAATTCCGCTGTATCATGGCTGGATACCTTCGTTAATAGCTAATAAAACAACAACTTTATAACCTTACGGTAAAATCAAATTAGGAGTCACTAGAGAGAAATAAAAATTATCACCCTTTTCACGAAACAATTAAGGCAAGCTTAGAAACAAAACTAATATGCTTTTTTCACCTGCATAGCAACTCATAATAGCTCATTACACACCTAAGAATAGCTTTGGTGGTGTGACACGAAAGTTATGGTGAGCGTTAGTATGTTTTAGAATTGCTAAAAATATATTCTTTTTGTGCAAGACAAATAAATCAATGAAAACACGCAACTTCTGATTTTTTCCTTTTATTTCTGGTTCGTTCTTTCTATTTAGTAAACTGAAAATACAATTTGTTTCAAATGAAAGTAAAGTGCGAAATTAAAAGTTAAAAAAACAGAAGTTATTCCATATATTAACATTTTTCCTCTTGGACAGTGGTGGTTCTGGGCTTTCTTGCGCCTGGGAAAAAATTTTGATTTGTTAAAATTCGAACAGTCCATTCTTAAAGACATTTACATCTTCATAGGAAACCAGCACCTTGTTAAGCTGTTTTGTGCCTAATTTTTTTAATTCTTGTTTTTCCTTTTGTTCCTAATTTTTTCCTTGTGCCCGGGGCAAAATCTTGACTAGGTAAAATTCGAACAGTCAATTCTTAACGACAGTTACACCTTCATAGGAAACCAGCACCTTATTAAGCTGTGTAGTACCTAATTTTTTTTATTCTTGTCTTTTTCTTTAGTTCCTAATTTTCTTCTTTTGCCCGGGGCAAGATCTTGATTAGTTAAAATTCGAACAGTCAATTCTTAAAGACATTTACAACTTCAAAGGAAACCAGCACCTTCTTACGCTGTTTGTGCCTAATTTTTTTTATTCTTGTTTTTTCTTTTGTTCCTAATTTTATTTTATTTTTTTGTTCCCGGGGCAAAATCTTGATTAGTTGAAGTTCGAACAGTCGATTGCTAAAGACAGCTACACCTTCATATGAAACCAGCACGCTCTTAAGTTGTTTGGTGCCTTTTTTTCATCTTTTTTTGTGCTGATTTTTCCTCGTTTCTTTTATTTTAGTTTTTTAGTTTGGTAACCGTTATCATCAAAAACTGCATATCTCCTTTAGAAAAACTACTTATCATTAGAAATTGAATTCACTATTCTTCTAGGCTTTTTAGAATATGCATGGAAGCGTAAAATTCTACAGGAGCCAAATTTATAAAAATCAGATTTTATCTTAACAATCCTTGGTGCTTGAATATATCAGCAAAAAAATAAAAAAAAAAGTAAGAGGAATGTAGTTTTAGTTGTTTGTATCATTTTGGGTCGTTAACAATTGCCGTTTTTTTTTTTTACTTTTAGTCCAAGAATTTAGTAAACCATCAAAGGGCATGTGTAAAAAAAAAAATCTAAATATACGGCCGATGCCAATGAGTATAGATCGTGCATTGTTATATTGATACTGACAGATTGATGGCAAATTACTTATTGTTCTTAACTAATCCTAATCAGGTAAATAATGGGAAATTTAATTATTTTGGGCTGCTCTTTTGTTTCACAAGCATTAATTTAGAAAACAAAGATTTTTTAAAGAAGTAAAGAGCGAAGTTGAAACTTAAAAAGGGCAAATATTATCACCTTTCAGATTACGGAAGATATATCTTCAAAACTTGCTCAGATAAAATAACTCGTGTTTTTATCCAGTACCTATAGGCTACTAAAACTAGTGCTTTACTGAAAACGGAGCTTCCTTGATTTTTTTTTTTTTTTTTTTTAGAAAACCGAAATTGTATATTAAAAGCACAGTAGACAGAATATACCCAGTAAGCTTATCGCAGATTATTTCTGGTCTTCGTTAACAAAAAGATCCTCCCACTTATTTCTACAACGATGATAATGCAGGTTAGTCTGTTTCCGTTTGTTTCAATGCACTTTGATGGAAACAGACGGAAACAGACTAACCTGCATTCTCATCGTTGTATAAATAAGTGGGAGGAGCTTTTTGTTCACGAAGACCGGGTTTTTACAATGGGTGAGATAGAGAATGATCATACTGCTAATTATATAAACTGTGATTAAAAGATACCGTCACGGTCGGTGAAAAACTTTCAAGAGGCGTAGTCGTTTAGTTCTTTTTAGTTTACTTAAGGAATTTGCTGTTCCAAAGAGAACATCCACTTGTTTGGGTTTGGTTTTGTGATTTCAGTCAAGGACTAGTTTTTAGCATTATACACCTATGGAAAATAACATAAGTCAGTTTATCTGAGCAAGTTTTATAGATGTATCTTATGGAATCTGCAAAATAATAATTTTTATTCGTTTTAAATTTCAACTTCGCATTTTACTTCTGTAAGCAAAAACTTTTTTCAATTTATTCTTGCTCGTTTTTATTATTTTTAAACATATGCAATAAACCTTACAAAAAGATCTTTGTTTAATTTAGGTGATGAAACTAAAGAAGTCATTGTGATTTTTATGTTAAAATAAGACATTAACCATAAGTCATGCTTCTTACTTCCTCAAACTTTCTCACAAGATAGGGGCAACTTTTTCCCATAACTAAAGAATCCTAGGAGTATTTCATCACTGGTATGCTTTAGAATTTGGACATAAGTAATTCAATTATATTCCCAGAAATGAAAATAAAGAAACTATACTTCTTTCAGTAGATGCTTTTTCTTCAAAACGTCTAGTTTAGTCTTCGCTCTGTAAGGGGGTTTTGAGGAAATTACACAAGTTTGGATTTCGTAAACCTCTAATAGATGGTTTTTAACCATAGAAAATACAATGGTAACCTTATTGTAAATTTAACCCTTTCCATTCATGGCACTTTGAAACGGAGCTATTGAAACAATTTACAAGATGCACATAAAAAGAAGCAATTGCTTTTAGCTGGGCCATGAAACATCTCTCTAAGATATTAAATATAAAAAAACAAATATTTTTAACTGAAAGTAAGGAACGACCTTAAAACTTAAAACGAACAGGAATTACTCCGTATATGAAAGGGGCTGTCCCCTCCTCAACGCCTCGCTCTTTACGCTAAAGGTTTTTTTATTGTTTAAGAAAAAGGAAAAATGAGTTGTGAGAAAGTCAAACTTTAGGCTAAAAAGACCAAGGCGTTGAGGAGGGGACAACCCCTTTCATATACGGAATAGTTTCTGTTCGTTTTAAGTTTTAACGTCGCTCCTTATTTTCAGTTAAAAAAACTGTTTTTTTATATTTAATTTTTGAACTTTTTTGAATTAATGCAGGTTTTAATTTTGGCTTACTGTACATGAATAATTAAAACAAAAATTGCATTTAAATTTTACTTTTATTTGGTTAAATGGCTTTCTCAAAACTTGTTTAATTTTATTTACGAATATTTTTAGTTGTAATAAATTTACGTAACTTACGAATTAACTAACGGAACGAACTTTTGTATTCTTATATTTTTAATACGTATACTTGGGGGCTCGCCCTCTCGTCAATACCTCGCTCTTTAAGCTAAAGTTCGAATTTTGTTCAAATTCTTTAAAAATGACCGCTTAACCCCAAAGGCCGTTAATTAGAATAAATAGCTCTTATGAAAGTACTAAGAAATCTTTGGCTTAAAGAGCGAGGTATTGACTAGGGGGTGAACCCAATCATATATGTCATATTTTCTGTTCGTTTTAAGTTTTGATGTTGCTGCTTTCTTTCAGTTGACAAACTTTTTTTTATTTAATCTCTGATCTTTTTTTAAATAATGCTGGGAAATCCGGAGTCCCCTTCATAGCAATCTCCCTTACCCCATGAAAACTTTTTTCATGGAAATATCCTGCCAAATAATCCCCGACCCACCCCCCCTCACTACCAGAAAAAATCCCCCCGGAAAACGTCTGTATACTTCCCAATAACCAATATTATATGTTAACATTGGGTGAGGTTCATAACTTTCAGCCCTCCCCCCAAGGACTTCGGGGAATTAATTCATCCTAAAAGACATATTTATCATATTTTCGACCATGCTGAACAAAATTTCTATCTCAAAATTTTGATCGGGTGACTCTGGGAAACAAATGAGCGTGGGAGGGGGCCTAGTTGCTCTCCATTTTTTGGTCACTCAAAAATGGAACTAGAACTTTTAATTTCGGCACTAGAACGAATTATATTACAAATATTTTCTTTTGTACTTAATATTGAAAATAAATATTAAAACTACAGTAAAATTTTGAACTGATGAGCTTTCAGCAATTAATATCATTATACATCAAATATTCAGTTTAATTTGTCAGTTCTTTCCAAGATTGTTCAAGACAAATATAGTTTCACTACAAGTAAAATTTGGATACTGCCCCCTTCTTTAACTGTAAAAACCTAAGGCCTTCTGCATCATTGGCGCTTCACTGAAAACGACTTACTCGTATATTACAAATTTGTTCTTTTCCTGTTCTTACAGCTTTGAAAATGAATATAAAAATTACAGTGAAAACAAAATATTGAACTGATGGATCTTTCAACAATTAATATCATTATATATCTAATATTCAGTGTTATTTTTTTATACTTTCCAAGACTGTTCAAGACTCATATAGTTTTCAGTAAAGCACCAATGACGCAGCAGGTTTTAGGCTTCTGCAGTGAGGTGATACCCAAACTCTTGTTTGTAGTTATTTTTATTCGATTCAAGCTTTATTTGCATATTCAATTCAAGTTTCACTCGGTTTAAGATTTATTTATTCATGTACATTAATATCTATTGTTTGTTTGTTCGCATTGATTGTTTATTTAATTTCAGTTTGTTTTAAGTTTCATTTATACTTCAACAGCAACATATTTTTTTTTTCGTTTTAAGCTTGATTTTCATATTCGATCTAAGCATTACTCACTTTAAGATCTATTTATTCATTTATATTATTACTTGTTGAATGTTTTTTGCTATGATTGTTTATTTAATTTCTGTTCGTTTTGGGTTGCATTTATTCGTTAATAGTAATTTTTGGTCGTTTTGAGTTTGGATTTTAACATGTATTTGTATCTGCTGAGTTTAAGTATAAAATGACCTTTACTTTCCTTTGAAAAACTTATTTTTTCGGAAAGTTTTTTTTTAAATTAATTTAATAAACAAGGAACTCACTGAGGCAATTGAATCATTCTTTTAAGCCGTTCATCATGGCGGGGGGCTCAAAACCTCCTGAACAGGGTTTTTGACCAGGGCAAATCGATTGTGTATATTAGAATTTGAATTCCCTGGCAACTTCACCCTCTTGGGGAACAAATTGATGTTTTATGGCGCAAAAAAGAAGAAACCGCCACTTTACTGTGCTCTTATCTGTTTTGTTTGTTACAAGGATCATCAGCTGTAGGTCATTTATCATAAACCTTGGCAATTACTTCCGCGTTCATATCATTGCCACTGAAAGATTTGTGAGTAAATACGGAACTCTTCGCAGAATTCATCTCACATATTACTTTAAAGCCGTATTTCAACATAGGGAGCTAGAAACTTCCTTTATATGGTATTAAACTATGAAAATTCGATTAGGTCTACTATATTTTTCGAACTATAAATTTTATCTTGGGCCAAATTTGATGTTTTTTGGCAAAACTGGCAGAAAATGCCACATTGCTGTGACTTGTCAAGATGAGGGGTTCAAATCTTCCATATAGAGCTTTAGACCATAAGAAAATCGATTGGCTATTTTAGACTTCCCATTCTCAAGTATTTTGACCCTCTCTTGATCAAAATTGATGTATTGTGGCACAAACATTGCAAAAACGCCACTCTGCTGTAGAATGATCTGTTTTGCTATTAAAAAAGAATTTAAGTGTGACGATTTTCTTTCAAATGTGCTCTCTCATCATTCTTCCACTGCTGACTAGATACGATCACCACCATGTGATCCTTAGAAAAAAGAAGATAAAGAAGAAGTAAAAAGGATACATAACGGTGCTTTCCATGCAAAAAGGGTGATTTTCTTTGTTTGTTTTTTTTTGTTTTTTTTGTGGCGACGCTACTTCTCCTACGCAGGGTTTTCAATCATGGTGGTTCAAGTGTTGCACTATTAATTTCGATCAGACATCATTTTCGAGGGATTTCTGACTCTGTTTTGAAAATCGCATAGATGCGTTTTCGTAATAAAAATTTACTATTACGATTAATTAATATTACAGCATGCATTTCCGAATCGGATTCAAATGGCATTTTTTCTCACTAGACAGTTTTTTTTTTCAAAACTAGTCTTTAAGCTTTCTGTTGATAAGGCCCGTGGTTCGTTCTTTCCAATATTTTTTGTTAACAAACTGTACGTAAGGAGGAGCTTGGTCCCATAGTAACCAAAACTCTAGAGAAAAAAATTGATACAAATTCACCAAAGAATTTTCTTTTACGCTGATTCCAAATACATAAAATTCATTGAGTTTAGTATTCCCCATCAAAAGATAAGAGATTGAAAAAATATGCCTGATTTTTGAACAAGGGGGATATACCCTGTAGCCAGTTGCAGCCATTCAAAAAACTGTGGGGGTCAAAGATTTTTCCGATTTTTTAATGGACCATATAATCAAGATCTAAATTGTTGAAAATTATGTCGAACGTTCATTAAGATTTAGTAGTGGTTAGATGTGAACGATGGATCATTTGTCTTCATGGATGCATCCACGTGATGTCCATTTATTTAAGACGTCATCACGTCAAGGGGTGGCTTGAAGCACCCAGGCCAGTGGGTGAGATGCTCTCATTTAAACTACTCCTAGATCACATTATATGACTCATGATAATTTATTATACATTAATCTTCATTTATATTTATCTACAGAGACAAACAAGAAACTAAAACGGAATATCTCATGTCTAATGCGTGACTAAGAACAAATATATTTTCATTGACTTCTTCTTCAAAGTGGACGCTGCTGGACAATCTTGTTTAAGTCAAAGGCATCGGTGAGGTCTTTCTCATTTGTCGACAACATGAGGGAATCTATTCGAGAATTAGCCGTGATAGTTCTCAGCAAATTCTTAACAAACTTGAGCTTGCTAGATGTTCTTTCAGCAGCAGCAACTACAACAGGTGCTCTCAGAGTCAATTTGCA
This sequence comes from Artemia sp. Qi Xiang Cuo, assembly GCF_049724085.1. Lineage (NCBI taxonomy): Eukaryota > Metazoa > Arthropoda > Branchiopoda > Anostraca > Artemiidae > Artemia > Artemia sp. Qi Xiang Cuo. The sequence goes on along the minus strand of NC_142797.1, from coordinate 70,861,208 downwards.
ATGACAATTAGCTTGTTCCAGCTATTGTTGCTGATGACTTTCTTCACCTAGTACTTCCTTGAAGCAAGAAGCACCATAGCAAAACTGAAATGAAACTTCTAGCTCTTCCTAAAAAGCGGTAGAATCTGAAGTTGTATCTTGGTTTGTAATAACGTTGTTGCTAGCTCAATATCGGCAACTGAAACTCCTTTTTTAAAGAAGGCGGAAGTAAGGAGCAAAGTGACTGAAAATCGACAAAAGAAGCTCTGAGTTTATCAGCCATCATTGTAGTCAACCTTTCAAGCAGGATTTTAAAATGTCGTCAATAGAACTGTTACATTGAGATCTCGGCCTGAATCTGAGTTTGGCTATCATGACTAGATGGTCCTAGATTTTTATTCATAAAGATGAGGCAAGCAATAAATTTGAAGTTTAGAATCCTTTTCAGAAGGCCGTTAGCTTGTGACTTCGTCTTCGCATTGGTGTTCTTTATCCGTTTTGTTTCGTAAATGGCTGAAACTATTGCTTCAAACGAAGTAACTACTGCCTGTATGGTTTCAGCTTTTTCAGTTTACTTAATCCATGACCATCGTTGTTTTTAGTTCAATATCTGAAACTGAAACCCCTTTTTTTTAAGAAGGCTGAAGTAAGGAGCAAATTGACTTGAAATTGACAAAACAAGCTCTGAAATAATCTTCCATCATTGTAGTCAACCTTTCAAGCAGGATTTTAAAATGTTGTCTATAGAACTGATACATTGAGATCTCGGTCTGACTCTGAGCTTGGCTGTCAAGACTAGATGGTCCAAGTCACTGACGATGATGTCTGAAGAAATCTTCAAGCATCTCGATTGCGTTGATGATACTGATCTCCTCTTGTTCAAGTTTCTCTCTTGCTATTCTGATCTTGTACGTAATTTTTCTTCATAAAGATGAGGCAAGCAACAAATTCGAAGTTTATAATTTTTTCAGAAGGCCTCTAGCTTGTGACTTCATCTTCGCATCGGTGTTCTTTATCTGTTTTCTTTCATAAATGGCTGAAACTATTGCTTCAGACGAAGTAACTACTGCCTTTAGGGTTTCAGCCTTTTTAGTTCACTTAATCCGAGGCCATCGTTGTTGCTTGCTGAATATCTGCAACAGAAACCTCTTTTTTAAAGAAGGCTGAAGTAAGGAGCAAAATGGCTGAAAAATGGCAAAACAAGCTCTGAGATTATCTTCCATTATTGCAGTCAACCTTTCAAGCAGGATTTTAAAATGTTGTCTATAGAACTGATACATTGAGATCTCGGTCTGACTCTGAGCTTGGCTGTCAAGACTAGATGGTCCAAGTCACTGACGATGATGTCTGAAGAAATCTTCAAGCATCTCGATTGCGTTGATGATATTGATCTCCTCTTGTTCAAGTTTCTCTCTTACTATCCTGATCTTGTGCATGATTTTTTTTCATAAAGATGAGGCAAGCAATAAATTCTAAGTTTAGAATCCTTTTCAGAAGGCCGCTAGCTTGTGGCCTCGTCTTTGCATCGGTGTTCTTTATCTGTTTTATTTCGTAAATGGCTTTGAAACTATTGCTTCAAACGAAGTAACTACTGCCTTTATGGTTTCAGCAATTTCAGTTCACTGAATCCGTGATATGTTTCAGAGAATAATGCTGATTTCAATTGAAGAGAATTTTTCTTGAAGGAAGGCAAAATGCTTTTTAGATAAAGAAGATAACACGTATATTTCGTCAAAGATATTTATCGACAATAAAAAAAAAAATTAATTACAACTATGTTCTTTAACAATGTTTAGTCTTTGGGCCTTGCAGAGAATATAAGGCACGCGGCAATCAAGCCGCTCAGATATTTTCTACCCGGCTCCATTAAGTTCACCAGACATCACAGTTGCATAGTCTTGAAACGGAAAAGCTAGATTATCAAGAGGAATTCCTCTCCTTGACAATTTTCCTATAATAATTCCTGCCATACCCTGCCGGGTTTTGTCATTAGCCTTGCTGACATCTTATAGTATCTTTCTAGGTGTCTCTAGATGTAATCTCATGACCAAAAGCATATCAGAATGTAAAGCATCGGGTATTGTATTCGCCATCACAGAATAGAATTCTGAATCTATGATTTCGTCGAGGATCTTCTCCCTCTCTTTTGCTGAAAGAAATTCAATTGATTTGTTCTGAGGAATTGTGCGTAAATAGGCATATTCGTATAGTCTATTCTGGGTATCAAGAGTTGCTACATACCTCACTGGAAGTTGAATAATTTAACCGAATGTCCTATTTTGTTCTTCGGTTCTCCTAAAGCAAATGTCCTGTCTCCCCAGGGTCCTTGCAAAGTCGAAAAAAAAATTTCACAATTTTTTTGTTTGTCTCGTCACCTTTTGCTTGCTGTAAAACCATAGTTCGAGTGCTATTATAAAGTATTAATTCCATATGACTGCTGTTATTGATGAAGTAACAAAATATGAAAAAGCTGCTCCGTGTAACTCGGAAGAGAAATGGCTTGCAAGTTTTACTTTCTTCACCTTTACTTTGCTCTTCATTGTGTGCTATTACCGCACACCGTCTTCCACCCAAGTTTTTTCACATTGTTTGCTCCTGGGACCACTAGAGAAAAGGAAACACATGAAGCAGAAGGCAATATATTTTTTTATATTTTATTCTAAGAGCTTGTAATCCTTGTTCCATCTCAGATGAAATATCCACTTTTCATTTTATTATATTGAATGACCAACTGAGGTCTGAGGATACACTCAGCTTTGATTGATTAGGGCAACATGAAATAGCCTACTTTGTTTGGTTTTTACTAGAGATTGGCTTCCTTATTCTGTGGCCCTTGTGAACTACACTTTCAAAACATTCACTGCAACTTTCGACAACAACTCCGCTATTTGTTGAATTATTAAGAAGCTCTTCAGTGCAATTGATTATTAACTCTTTACATAGCTCAAACACAGAAGATGATATAGATTGTATATCCACCAAGATATCTTTTACATTCAACGTAAAATTTTTCCGGGCAGTCTTTACAGTGTCATTGAAAGCAGCGACTAATGGCATATTGTATTCGAGCTTGGTAACACATGTAAAAAATACTTTGGTTGGTTTATCGGAGACATCTTGCCCTACATTTGACTCCTTCTCAATATTTGTGTTGATTTATGGGATGACATAAAAAATTACGCTAAAGAGCCGGAAGTACAGTTTTGAAATAATTTCTGTTTCTTATAAGTCTTAACGTTGCTCATTACTTTCGTCCCAGGTAAAAACTTATCTCCTGACTTGAAGGAGCTATCCCAGTGTCTTCAAAAGCACGCCTGTCCTGGGAAGCAAATTCCAGGTACACAGCTAAATCTTTCTCGTTCTTCTCAAGTGCTGTATCCATCCCAATCTCGTATTGTAATCGAGTTTTTTCACTGTCCTGTATACACTTGCTTTGAAAGAGTTGTAGGGCTTTTTTTATTTGAATTCTAATTACTTTTCAATTGTGTTTAGAAATTTCTTAGCTTCTTTTCAACTCATATTCAAAGTTTGAACGACACTTCATGCAGGGAACCTTGTCTCTCGCTTTTGGTTTGTTCATATTATCCATTCAGGCTTCAGATGTATTTTGCCAAAACTACTGAACCATCAGACAGAGATAAATCATATGCGAGCATAAAGTCATTTTTTCGGCGAGTTGCTATGCTACCAGTCTAGTTCCTTTAAACCTGGATTACTTTAAAAGAACTCTGTTTAACTCCGAAACTATTAAAAATAAGAATTAAACTATAAAATAAAACAACTCTATTCTATTTAAATTTAAATTTTGGTATGGGTATCTACAACCGAAGCTAGCCAGTGGTAAAAGCAACCATTTCTCTACTGATAAGTCTGGAATTCCAAAGTCTTTTCAGAAGAAGGAAAATACAACGTGGGCCGTCTGTGACTGAATTGAGCACCTGGTAACTGAATGAAGCCAAAATGAACGATTTGTGTGACTTTATAAAAAATAGGGTTTAGGTCTGAATGACTGGACAAAAAAAAATAATACTTGAGCATAAGCAGGTTTTTAAGCCACGAGTTGGTAACAGTCCAGTCCCTTTAAGCCCGATTTAATTTAAACAACTCAAAAAATGAAATTAAAAAATAAAATTAAACGATAAAGTAAATGTATATACGCTATTTACATGCGAATTTGGTTTTTGGTATCTATGACTGAAGCTTAGTTTTGTCAAACTCAACCATTCCTTTAACGAGAAGTTTGAAAATGTAAAAGCCTTTTCAAGAGCATGAACATGAAAATTCTGACTATGAAAAATTCTATGAAAAAATCTGACTAGGTCAATTTGGCGCCTCGCTAAGTAAGATATCATTCGGGATGGGGCTTTGTAAACTTTATTGATTAACCCGATCTATTTTCTCCTATCTTATTCAGTTCTAAAGATGCTTTGGAATTCATACTAGGTTAAAGCTATCGCTGATACAATGCTGAAAATGCAAAATAGCAGAATAGGAATTTATGGATGATAATCTAGAAAACCCCAGTTTATAAGAAAAAGAAATAAGAAAGAGAATGATTAGAAGATACTTGACTTACTTGACTTGACTTAAGGCTCCTGCCGAGTTTTCGGCGTAGAAAACGATGAGACCAGGTGCCTCCAGGTTGACATATCACTTGTCAGGCTCGCAGCTTCTTCCACCGGGATGTGGACTTGGGCGAGGAATGCATCGGCTTTGTCTTTCCACCTAGTGGGGGGGGACGTCCTCTGGGTGGTTTCTATCCGTGCTGGGGCGTTGCGTGACATGCGAAGGAGGTGGTCGTACCACCAAACAGTACGCTGGGCGAGCTGCGTCTAGAAAGAAGTTTGTGCCATATGTGACAGGAGGGTTTGGTTGCTAACGAAGTCAGTCCACTGAAATTCCACGATTATTCGGAGATTTTTCGTCTCTGCGATATCGATGGCACTGAAGATAGATTTTGCAGATGGCCACGTCTCCGCTCCATATGGCAGCACGGTGCTGACTGACGCATTGTAAATGCGCATTTTGGTAATTTGGCTTATATTTGGCTTTCGCCAGATGCTGCTCAGCCTCCCAACAAGTGCCAACAGTTTGGCTATTCAAGATGTAAGCTCCTTTGTGATCAAGCCATCCCTTGACAGAATATATCCCAGGTAAGTGAAGTCTTCAACTACGTCTACTCGGTTACTTCCAATGCTGACTTCCTTTACGATTGCACAGGACGTGGGGGGCTCAAGGAGGATAACTTTTGTTTTCTCCCAGTTGATCTTCAGTCCAGCTTTTGAGGCTTCTTCTGAGAGCACCTGGAGAGCTTTGGTGACCTTTTCGACGGTGTCCGTAACTACCGCTGTGTCGTTGGCGAAGTCAGCATCAGAGAGTAGCCGGTTTCCGAACTGAAGGCAATTCGTCGTGCTGGTCATAACATTGTCTATGACGCAGTTCAAGAGCTCGGGAGTGGTGGCGCAAACTTGCCAGACGCCAGTTTCCACCGAGAATGTGGGACTGCGTGTTCCATTTACTTTCACACAATCCTCCGTATCGTCATATAGCTTTGCGAAAAGCGAGAAAATTTCTTGAAGTAGTCCTGTAGCTCTCAGTGTCAGTCAAAGTAAACGGTGATCAATAGAATCAAAGGCAACCTTAAAGTCTATGAATGTGATGTATGCTTTTAGGTGGAAATCTCGCATTTTCTCGATCAACTGGCACATAGTGAAAATTTCCTCCATCGTAGACCTGCCAGGCATGAACCCGACTTTCTGGACTCTCCTCTTTCTATGCAAAAGCACCTGTCCAGGAGCGACATGGCGAATAGTTTACCAGGAACAGAGAGAAGCGTGATCCCAAGATAGTTGGAGCAGATTTGATGGCCTGCCAGTGCGGCAATATGATACCAGCACGCCAGTCGTTCGGTGTGCTTTCCGTCATCCATACAGCTGAGAAGATTAGCTGGAGCCACAGAATCTTCGCTGCACCCCGTCCTTGAGTAGTTCTGCAGAACCACCGTAGACACAAGGGGCTCGATTATTCTTCAAACATTTTACAGCATTTTGAATCTCAGAGGGGTAAACGGTTGTGATACAAGGTCGGAAATAGCCCGGGGTGTGTTCATGGCTGCTTGAATCAGATCGGGATGAACAACAGCCTCGGCGTTCAGAAGCGTTGAGAAGTGACTGATCCAGGCGGATAGTTGGCCTGCATCGTTATCCAGCATGCCACCGTCAGCAAACAGAATATGGCTCACCGTGGAAGTCTTCCCGTCCGTCAGCTCGCGAAGGTGTTTGTACAATGAGCAGGTGTCTCTTTTTCTTGCATCATCGTAAAGATCACTGGGTTTCTTGTCGACAAAGGTCTTCCTATCTTTGTGCAATAGGCTATTGTGCAGGCCATTCAGTCACCTGTACTCTGGTATATTCTTTACTAAGCGGCCCTTCCGACGCACCTCGATCATGGACAGAGTATCCCGGTATATCCAGGGTTTATTCTTGTGTCTTCTGCGGCCAATGGTATTGCCAGTAGAATCGAGTATGTTATCTTTGAAAGACTTCTATGCTATTTCAGGGTCTTCCAGAACTTGGGGACAGCTAAACCGGTTAGAGATATCGAGAGTATACTTCTGTTGCATCTCAGATATGGCCAGACTACTCAGATCGAACTTGGAAGGCCGTCTTTCTTGTCGTTGTGCTCTCAGGCGTAGCCTCAGGGTGGCGACTAACATCCTAAGTACTGTGTTTCCAAGCTTGGCCGACCTATAAGTTTGGCAATTTGTTATTGACAAGTGCCAGCGACCCGAGATCATAACATAATTGATCATCTTCTTTGTTTGGCCGTTGTTACTATACCAAGTGTATTTGTATATATGTCGTCTCTGAAATAACGTGTTTGATATGACCAGATTATGCATATTGCAGAGCTGGAGGAGTCTTTGTCCGTTGTCATTCAGTGGATCCGGAGTCACAGGGCCGAGAACATTTCTCCACACGTCCTCCCTGTCATTTACCGTCACTTCAAGGTCTCCCAGTAGAGTGACAATGTCGTGGGGTAGGACTCCAGACAGGGACAGTGAGAGCTATGCGTAGAACTGATCCTTCACTTCCGCAGAGCTCGGATTGGTGAGCATAGCATACAATAACTGTCACTTTCCATGCTTGTGCAGGAGCTGAGCCATCAGTATTCTATCTGGAATTTGGTTATAGGGGAGAAGGCATCTCTTGGCTCTGTTGTTCAGCACGAGGACTACACCCTTTGTCTTGCTTTTTGGGTCACCAGACCAAATCAGGTGATATCTTTCATCAATATCCTCGGACTCTCGTCTGATAAGGCGGGTTTCCGTAAGCCCAACCACAGCTACATTGAAGCGTTTTAGCTCAAAGGCAAGCATTGATTTAGCTCCAGGAAAGTTGAGTGCGAGTACGTATCAGGTGGGGAGGCGTATTCCACCTTGGTCAAGAAGGTTCATTCGATGGTCTGAAATCGGTCCAGGGACATGCTGGGGTCGTGGAAAGTAAAAAAGGGGTAGATCGTCCGAGGCAGTATCGTCGTTTTTCGTTGCGGAAAATTTTTTGGGTGGAGGGATGCAGGCCCAACCCACCCTATGCCTGGGAGCTAATTAGAGCTAGGACTTGCCTATATACTGAAAGTCTCTGGGGTGGGCTCCACCTACCTCATCAGCTTGAGGCAATCCATTAACATGGAGCGTTTAGTTAGGGGAAAACCCATTTGCAGAGGCACGGGGTCAGCAGACATAGTTTGCCTCTTTCCGGACGAACTCCATCCGCCTCCAAAGATAGAAAAGTAGAACATAAGAGTGTAGAAATATCAGAAATTTATTTTGGAGGGGCTAATGTTAAGTTAGCTAAACTTGTCTTCCTTAAAATCTTATGAACAGAAACAGTAACTCCTGGGTGGTTGACAATTAGCAATTTTTTTTTTTTTTTTTAATATTGTATCCCAGGGATTCAGTATACTAATCAAGTACTTGCGAGCACACAATATTCAATGACATAAGGGATAGTAATAAACGTAAATTAAATATTGTTATGCTGATACTGACAGATTGATGGTAAATTGCTTATTGTTATAAGAACTAATCGTAATCTGATAATTATTGGGAAAGATCGTTACCTTAAGTCACTCTTCTATTTTATAAATATAAAGATTTATAGAATCAGGGTTGGAATTTAAGGATTTAAGGATTATTATTTTTTTTTTTTAATCTTTTTAGTACTGTATCGTAAAATAAGTCTGCTTTTGCTTCCAAATTGTCCAAAATTGATTCATTTCCTTCTATATTATTTCTGTAACATTTTACGGCTTATCACAATCTGTGTTGAACTGTGTTGAACGGATTACTCAGAATTAGGTAATTATTGGGAAAGGTAATCCCTTCAAGTTCACCTTTTATTTTGTTAAATAAAAAAAAACAAGTTTTTTTCAGCTGAAAGTAAGGAGCGGCATTAAAAATTAAAATAAACAGGAATTATTACCTATATAAGGGGGGTTACCCCCTCCTCAACACCTCGTTTTTCACGCTAAAGTTTTTCTGAACTTAAAAATAGTAACTTATTGTTCTAATTAAACGACCCTTGTGTTTCAGGAGTCGTTTTTAACGAAGACGGAAAAATTTTAAACTTTGAGGATGCGACAGCCCCTATCATACACGGAATAATTTATTACGTATATGAAAGGGGCTGTCCCCTCCTCAACTTCTTGCTCTTTACGCTAAGTTATACTCTTTCTCACAACTCTATTTTTAAAGCAATTGAAACTTTAGCGTAAAGAGCGAGGTGTTGAGGAGGGGACAGCCCCTTTCATATAAGGAATAATTTCAGATCGTTTTAAGTTTTAATGTCACTCCTTACTTTCAGTTAAAAAAAACTTGTTTTGTTTTTATTTAATAACACTAAAGTAACATACACGGTTGACTGAGGATATTCTAAGTTTATGGTTTTCTTTTTGAGGAGGCAGCCTGCAAGGACGCAAGCATATACTTCCTTAGAAACTCCAATGAGCTTGTTTTCCTTCGTAAGACTTTTACTTCAATGCCTACTACGTCTGTGACTTCTAGTACTACTGGCAAATCCTCTCTTAAGACTTCTTCAAACCCGATTCGGAAAGAGCTTACTCTTTGTTTACCTCCATATGGATATTCAAAGAACAGGATCTTTACTAACCTGTCATTTTTCATCGATAAAACGTGGAATAGTCATCTTAAGCTTTTATGCAGTATATTCCTAGAAAAATATAAGTCCTAGTCCTTATGCAGTATATTACTAAAAAAGAGGATCGAATTTTTTTTTGTATATCTTACTGTTCGATACACTGTCTACCAAACGAGTACTTATCCTTATTATCCTTAGCCCTTCCTTCTTGAAAATATTTAGCAAATCTTCCACAGCCTCAGAAAACGGTCTTCCAAACTTTTTCCAACTGTTAAAAAACAATCAACATCATGACTATTCTACTGTTTATATATTCATTGCAACCATTATCTGCACTAATGCTAACACCCAGATAAATGCGGCTTCCAACAAGATCGATATTCTCGTTACCTAACATCATTTCTTCATCCTCATTTAATCCTAGTCTAAGTGACTTAGTCTTTTTAACCTCAGTTTTCATACCTATTCCTTTAACCTTAACTCTTAGAACCTCAAGATGTTAATCTCTTTAGCTAACATTTTTGTAATGGACATTCAAATCATCTGCATAGCCTAAGTCTAGGAGGGTTTTACCTTCCCATATTTTCTTTTGTTCTCCCCCGGCCCTTCGCCGTGTTTTTGGGGACAAAGTCAATCAAGACAACCGAGACAACCCTTTTTAACTTCTGATTTTACACAAACCAACTGCTAACCTTACTTCCTACCTTGATTCCAACAGTATTATTCTTGTACGTAGAATAAATTACTTTAATTTACTTTTCTGGTATTCTATACCAGACCTTCGCTACAACTTTTCTATCAACTGAATCAAACACCTTTTCATATTTTAATAAACTGAGGACTAAAGGGGTATAATAATTCAGACTTTTTTCCATGTTAACCTAAGAATGAAGATTCGGTCGACACTTCCTCTCCCCTTTCTAAAATAACGCTGTTCTTCTCCTAAAACTTTATTTATAACGTCTCGTAGTCTAATAAGTATGTTTATATTAAATAATTTGTTTCTAAGAGAAATCAAGCTAATGTCTCTATAATTACCGTACTCACTATTATCCCTTTCCTATAAAAGAGAGCAATTCACAAAATCACAAGTACTTGTTGTTTATCAAAAATCATATCAATAATCTTCAGTAATTTATCTTTAATATTTTCAATGATCATGTTTAAAAATTACATTTACCGTACTATTATCATCTGAAATTTAATTGTTTCAAATCGGTTAGTGCTGTTCTAACTTCTCCTTAATTTCGTATCCAGAAGATACGAAATTTTCTTGTACTTTAAAAAAAGTTTCTTATTGTTCTAATTAAACGACCCTTGTGTTTTCCGAGTCGTTCTTAAGGAATGTACCCGATAAATCAAAATTTAGCACAAAGAGTGTGGTGTTGAGGAAGGACAACCCCTCTCATATATGCAACAATTTCTGCTCGTCTTAGGTTTTAATGTTGCTCCTTACTTTCTGTTTGAAAAACTTATATTTTATAATTTAATTTCTGATCGTTTTCTAAATTATACCAGGAAACCCGTCTCCCTCTTCAAGGAAAGAGTCCCCCCACGAAAACGTACTCTAGACAATTCAATCCCGGTGAAAATATACCCTGGAAAATTACACTTAACATCTCCATAAGTAAGATTAAGTCGGCATAGAAAAAGTTAGACAAAAAAAAATTGCATAACAATTCTAGAAACATTCCCCAGTGTAAGGCTTCCCCTGGAAAGCTTATCCCCTCCGGAAACTTAACTCCCCGTGAAAAATTCTCCCCGTGGAAAATAAACCCAGCAGAAAACTCAGACCTCCCCCAACCGAAAAATGTATGTATTCTTCCCAGTAAGAAATATCATACGTAAACAATGATCAAATTTCATAACATAAAGACTTTTCTCCAAGGTTTATTTGGGGGGGGGGGATCATTTTATCTCGAAAGGCATAGATATTGGAGCTTTCAATAATGTTGAACAAAATGGGTATCTCAAAATTTTGGTCGGATGACATCGGGCGGAAAAGGGGCGTAGGATGTGGACTAGTTACCCTCCAATCTTTTTGGTCACTTAAATAGGGCACTAGAACTATTAATTTTTGTTTGAATGAGCTCTGTCCATATTCTCGGACCATAGGGTCGATGAAAAAAAAAATAAACACGCATCCGTGATCTTTTTTCTGGCAAAAAATACAAAATTCCACACTTTTGCAGAGGGGAGTTTGAAACATCTACAGTAGGATTCTCTAATACGCCAAACCTGATGGTCTGACTTTCAGTAAGATTACTTGACTTTTAGGGGGTATTTCCTCCCTTTTTCAAAAACCAGTTAAATTTTCACAGGCTCTTAGCTTTTGATGGGTAACACTAATCTCGATGAATCTTATATATTTAGAATTAGCATTAAAAGTCAATTCTTTTGATATATGTTTTGACACACACATTTTGTCTTTTAAAGCTTCGGTTACTATTGAGCTGTCACTCCTTACTTACAGTTTGTTACGTACCATAGCTTTAAATTTGATCCAAAATAATTATTCTTAACATATTTGGATCATTTATTTAGACTTTAAAATGGCAAACCTTCTCCTATAAAGAGCAAAATAGCCATACCAAATGTTTTTGCTTCTTGTGCCTCATGGATGGCAGAAACAAAACCCATCACAGTGTTATGAAAGAGTGGCCTAATAGAGAACAGTTAGATATTTGGGAAAACATTTCATTAGATATTTGGGAAAACATTTTACGAGAGAAAATCATATTCCCTCTGGTGCATATCAAGCCGGGTCTAATGAACCAGTTTTTTTTTTATAAATATTACCTCAATTAAAAAAAAAAATCTCAGGAGAAATCCTTGGAAAATTATATGCCTCAGTAGAGTACAGAAAAAAAAAGCAGGAATGTATGATGGAATGCGGTTCCAGAGGTCCCAATATTTCCCCTAGCAACCGCCATTTTGTCACGATTCGTAGCCATTTTTGGCACATCTATTGTTTTCTTGTACTTTCCTCTCTCTATAAATAGAAGCCCCCATATACGAGTTTATTGAATTTCTGGAAGATGCCCAGTTCCTTTCTCTATAAATATAAGCACCTCATGCAATAACTTTGTCCCAGTATAAATAGAATACTCGGATATATTTCCCCCTAGCAACCGTCATTTTGTCACGATTCGTAGCTATTTTGGCACGTCTATTGTTTTCTTGTATTATCCTCCTTCTATAAATAGCAGCTCCATATACGAGTCTATTGAATTTGCGGAAAATGCCCAGTTCTTTCCCTTACCCCTCTGTAAATAAAAGCCCCATTTACGAGTCTATTGAATTTCTGGAAGATACCCAGTTCCTTCCCTTGTCCTAGTATAAATAGAAGTTTCGATTCGTAGCCATTTTTGGCAAGTCTATTGTTTTCTGGAAGACACCCAGGATTCCCATGACCAAGTGTAATATGGATGACGCCATCATATGTGACAAACTAGACTTCAAGAACTCGTGGGGAATCCCCACTTGTAACTGAACATGGCACACACGTGAGTAATGCGTAATGACAACACATATCTTATGTAAGGACGGTGAACACTTTGCGTAATGACGGCACATACCTCACGTAATGACCGCTCACACCTTGCGTAATGATGGCACGCACATCTCATATAATGACAGCACCCACATCACTGTCACATAATACTATTTTGACATTCTTTTTTTACCGAAATGTTCAACGCGTTTTTTCTTTCTTTCAATGCTAGGACTCGAAAGGTTAATTTCCTTCCAATGGAACAGTGCCTTAAGCGCTAGGACCAACAAGCTATTCCCAGTATTTTCTCACGGTTCATCAATTCTAGAAATAACCTATTGCGTGTTAGAGAATTCCCATGTTTTGCTTTCTAGAATGAGATGTTTCGTGCACCTGCGATAATTGGCACGCAGACGGAGAATATTTATTTCCAGAAACAACACCTCTTCACAAAGTAATGCTTTTTAGGAAATGATGCCAGATAATATTGTTCATTAGTCTTAATGTATTTTTAGTAATTAAAAACGCAAGGGATGCTTAAATTGTGTAAACGCTTAGGTATTTAAAATTCGTCCTAAACAATAAATCTTAAAACACAGACTTTGTAAATAAAATTTTTATTAATTAAAAACAAATTTACAAAACAAAGAAAAAAGAAGTTAAAAGACACGACAAATAAAAAGAAATGTGTAGAAGCTTATAAAGAATAAAGTATAACAAGAAAAACAATGCATTAACGAAAAATACATACTAGCAGGCAATTCCAGGGAAGGAGGGGTGATATTAGATGCAAAGTTAGGCACTGTTGAGGTATTTCTGAGAGTCCTTAACGACAACACAACGTTATTTTGCCAAGACTATGCATATTTCATACCAGCTTGATAATATGTGGCAGCCGCCCCCCCCCCCTAGCAGGCTTTTCCAGGGAGGGAGGGTTGATATTAGTGATAAAGTTAAAACGTATTAAGAGGTATTTCTGAAGAGCCCTTAACGAAAATATAGAGTTTCTTTGAGTGCAAAATACTTTTCAGCCCCCCCCCCTCCATGGTAAAAATGCTTTAACGCCTCCACCATAACTTTTAAGCTGTAGAACATGATACTCCAAGTAATTCACACCACAGCGACGTTATTTGACTGCCAGTCTGACATCACAGCATCACCTCCAAGACATTTTTCAGACATTTTTTCTTAAATATTATACTTAAGTCCGGTGATTCGAGTTTTTCACAATACAAACCTATCATGATGCTCCACAAAAAATCACCACATAATTAAACGTTTACCATCCACGTGGCACCACCCCTAGGACATTTTCAACCGTTTCCCACCGAAAATAAGTCCATGAACCTAAATTAAACACTGTTTTTACTTGAACAGTCTAACTCGGCATTTCGTTGCTAGATTGTCATACTCCAAGCAATTCACGCCACAATGCCACACTATTACTGCTATGTGTCACCCTTTGACATTGTACAATCAACCCCAAGACATTTTTTAGACATTTCAAACTACAAATTATGCTTCAATTCAGTTATTCAAGTTTTTCACTAGACAAGCCTATCATAATATTATCCAAAACACTCCAAACCACCATGCCCCTCCGTCATCGTCATGGCACCACCCATCATTACCCCCCAGGACATTTTCAACCATTTTTCACTGAAAATAGAATTCTGAATCTAAATTAAACACTGTTTTTATTCTTTGAACAGCGGGAACTCGGCATTTTATTGCTAGAACATAATACTTCAAGCAATTCACACCACAGTGCCACACTAATACCGCTCTGCGGCACTGTCTGAAATCACATCATCACCTCCAAGACATCTTTCAGACAATTCTTGTTCTGAATTACACATTCAATTCAATGATTCAAGTTTTCACAAGCCGACCTGTCATAATGCTCCACAAAACACCCCCACACCAACAAAGCTTTACACACCTGCCCCACTGCCGTCCAAACAGCCCCATCCCTCATCCCCCCAAGGATATCTTCAAACTTTTTCCACCGAAAATAAGCTCATGAATCTAAATTAAACACATTTTATATTTTTTTACACCGGGAACTGGACATTTCGTTGCTAGAGTGTGATACTCCAACAAATTCACAACAGAGTGCCACACTATTACTGCTCTGTGGCCCCCTCTGACATCACACCATCACCCCCATGACATTTTTCAGACATTTCTTGTTAAAAATTATACTTCAAACCGGTGACTCAAATTTTCGCAAGCCAAGCTTTTTATAATAACCCCCAAAACACTCCACATCACCTTGGCATTACGCGCCTGTCCCCTCCGTCCTCCAACTGGCACCACCGCCTCAACGCCCCCGTATGCAGCTACCTCCGTAGTTATCTATAGCTGCTCATTGGCAATAGATACTTTATTGGTCGTGTTCGAGCAGTATCAATTGTACATTGGAAGGATAAACACTCAAAGCTTATTTTAAAAGGTGAAAATCAAGGATCTTAAGAAGGCTTGCGTTCATGACAAAGTTATCGTTGCCTGAGTGACCGTTGCCAGGGTTATCGTTGCCTGAGTATGTCTGAGTGACCAAGACAGTAGGTAGTCTAATTCCATTGGAATGCTCAAAAACTTCAACATTATTAGTGGTGGATATACCAGAGTTAAATTTTCAGAGTTGATAATGCTCAAAGAGAATGCAAAGATACAACTTTTAGTTGGTGACGAAAGCAAACTTCTTGCATAATAAACTAATAACAAATTACCGGTTGATATATCCTATCGCCATCTTTCTGGGATTAGCATTCAAAAGAAAACAAGAAGAAGAAGACAGGCTTACCCTTCTATAATTATCATAAACCATATCTTATCCAGGTGCCAAAATTGAAAACTGTGTAGATATAACGTCGTAATAGATAGTGAAATCGCAAGT
The DNA here is from genome assembly GCF_049724085.1 of Artemia sp. Qi Xiang Cuo. Lineage (NCBI taxonomy): Eukaryota > Metazoa > Arthropoda > Branchiopoda > Anostraca > Artemiidae > Artemia > Artemia sp. Qi Xiang Cuo. The sequence goes on along the minus strand of NC_142797.1, from coordinate 70,845,679 downwards.
AAAATAAAAAAAGCAATAGCAGACATTATCAGCAAGGAGATTAAAGATGAATTGACGAAAAACAAAGCATCAACAAACGTTACTGCTACCATCATGGGTTTACCAGCAGATGCAGTCCATGAAGCTGGTATTATCGACACTGAAATGTATGACGAGGTTGTTAAAAGTTGTGTATGACCCACAAATGGGAATATGTGACTCCTGTAGAGAAAATATGACGAAGTATTTTATGAGCAAATTTAAGGTGTTCATTTTATGATGATATTCAAGATGCAATTATTTCAATAAAATTATTTTATTGCATTACTATGTTTTGTGTCCGCTATTTTTAGGGTACGCTATCAACTCTGGTTAAATTCTGAAGAGAACTTGAAATTTTCTTCACTTCTTTGAGAAAATCCACAATTAAAAGGATCTTTTTGTATTCTTTGGAAAAATTCAGAATCGATATGTAACATTCCCAATCTCTAATTAAGTGTCTTTATTCTCACGCCATATCTTAGTTCCCACAATTACTATGTGTAAACCAGGAAAGAAGAGTAAAGAGCGATTTAAAAACAAGACAGTATTGTCACTAAGGTTGAACGACACTGAAAGTGTGGTTCAACCTTAGTGATGGAAATTTTGGACTACCGTTGATATTGAACTTATATCTAAAAGACAGCAACTAAAGTGAACTGAGGATGTTCCAGAAAAAAAATCTTGATTCTTTCAGACAATATCGCAAAATCACAGCACAACTTTTGTTTTCAGACTTATTTCATTTATATAGGAGCAAAAAGAAGATACGAGTGAAGAGAGGCCGGACTCTTGTTATTTAATCTGATCTTTTTTTCTGGTTGCAGTGGTACCTGCAACCTAGTAAAGAAGGAATCACAGCCCAAAGTAACAAAAAAAATACTCTTAAAAATAACTGGATAGTGAATACTGGACACCATTTTATTATTTTCTATGTTTTGTAACAAGTATTTTATATTATTTAAGACGAATTTGTGAACTTTTGGGACGTATTTTTTGTTGCGTAAGAATTGTTTTTCTTATGTAAGAAGAATTTATGATTTCCATGGATATACTTTTGATTTGTAAGAATTATTTTTGGTTTTGTATGAAGTGTTTTATGTTTTGTAATAAGAATTCGTGATTTATTAGGATGTATTATTGTTTCGTAAGAATATTTTTTTTTATTTTGTAAGAAGTATTTTTGGTTTCGTAACGAGTTTTTTTTACTTGATTAGGACAAGCTGTGATTTCTCAGGATGTACTTTGTATCATAGGCAGCACAATCGCACTGCCTAAGTAAACAACTATGTGGCCACTGTATTATTTGTTTTTCTTGGTCTTAGACCAGGGCACTTCGTATCGAAGGAATTGTCGTAGAAACTTCAAAAAGGAATCGTTCGATTGGAAATTGAAGTGGTTAGTGCCCATTTTAATACACTCCCTCAGGGCAAGGGTTTTGAGCTATGCCCTGGGGGCAAATGAGAACGATGTTGGCACAATGTATTATTTATTCTAAAACTTACTTTAAAGCAGGGCACTTCGTTTTAAAGAAATTGTCGTAGAAACTTCAAAAGGGGCTCATTCAATTAGAAATTGGAGTGACTTGTGCCCTTTTTACCAGTCGAAAGTGATTGCAAGGCGACTAACACCTCTTCCACCCCACCATTTCCCGAAACACATCCAATTAAAATTTTGAAACAGCCTTTTTGTTCATCGTAGTGGATTTCCAGATAGTAAATATTTTTTTGAGTAGGACAGTCCCCATAGCCCTCAGGGCAAGGGTTGTAAGTCATGCCCTGGGGGTATATAAGGTTTTTATAGAAGGCGTTGTCGTAGGAACTTCAAAAAAGGCTCATTTGATTGGAAATTCAAAGGGCTAGTGCCTTTTTTAATAGTCAAGAGTGATTGGAAGGCAACTAACCCCCCTCTCACGCCCAACTTTTCCCTTAACATATCCAATATAAATTTTGATATTGCTATTCCATTCAAAATTGTCGAGATTTCGGGATATTAACTATTGGAGTGTGACAACCCTCCCCCCCCAAGCAGACCTCAGCGCCCGAGGTTGTAGCTAGGTAAGGGGGGTATAGCCATGTTTTTTTGCAAGTAGTTTCGTGGAAGCTTTGAAAAGGGCTTATTAAATTGGAAATTGAGACGGCTAGTACCCTTTTTAATAGTAGAAAGGGATTGGAAAGCAACTAACACCCCTTCCACGCCCACCATTTCCCCAAACATATCCAAAAAAAATTCTGAGATAGCCATTTTGTTCCACGCAGTTTAAAGTTCAGAAAATTATACCTTTGTGCAGGATACTTCCCCCACAGTCTACAGGGAAAGGTTATAAGTTATGCTCGGGGGACATTTAAGGTTTTTATTGAAATCTTTGTCGTAGAAACTTGAAAAAGGACTCATTCAATTGGAAATTCAAAGGACTAGTGCCCTTTTTAATAGTCGAAATTGATTTGAGGGCAACTAACCCCCTCTCACGCCCACCTTTACCCCAAACACATCCAATCGAAAGTTTTAGATAACCATTTTATTCAACTTAGTTGAAAGTTTTGGAAATTAAGTCTATAAGGATGACAGCCCCTCCCCACCAGAGCCGTCAGGGTAAGGGTTGTAAGTTATGCCCTGGGGGCATATATGGTTTTTGTTGAAAGCGTTGTCGTAAAAACTTCAAAAGGGCTCATTCAATTTGAAATTGAAAGTGCTAGTGCATTTTTTAATAGTTGAAAGTCATTGGAGAGTGACTAACGCCCCTCTATTACCCACCATTTTCCCAAACACATCCAATCAAAATTTTGAGATATCTATTTTTTTCAACGTAGTTGAAAGTTTTGGAAATTAGGTCTTTTAGGATGATAACTACCTCAGAGCCCTCAGTGCAAGGGTTGTAAGTTATGTCCTGGGGGCATATAAGGTTTATATAAAAAGTTATTGTATAAATTTCAAAAAGGGTTCATTTGATTGGAAATTGAAATTTTCCTTTTTAATAGTCGAAAGTGAGTGGAGAGTAATTAACCCTTCTCTCACGCCCACCATTTACCCAAAAACATTCAATCAAAGTTTAGAGATAGCCATTTTGTTCAACGTAGTTGAAAGCTCTGGAAATTATGCATTTAAGGATGACAACCCCCCAGAGCCCCCAGGGCAAATGTAAGTTATACCCTGGGACATATAAGGTTTTTATAGATAGAGCTGTCGTAAAACTTCAAAAAGAGGTTCATTCAATTGGAAATTGAGAGGCTAAGGGCCCTTTTTAATAATCGAAAGTGATTGGAGTGTAACTAACCCCCCTCTAACCCCCACTTTTCCTCCAAACACATCCAATCAAAATTTTCAGATAGCCATTTTGTTCAACGTGGTAGAAAGTTCTGGAAATTAGATCTTTGAGAATGAAATCCCCCCTGCTTTCAAAGCAAAAGCTTGTAAGTTATGCTCTGGGGGCATATAAGATTTTTTTTTTTTTTTCCAGGAGTATAACTTTATTTACACATAATTTACAAAAACAAACGCCAAGAAACCTTTTGGTTCGTTAGGCCAACTCCAACTTCCAACAAATAATTCAATAGAAATAAAAGAAAATAAAAAAATATCCCCCACCGACGTGCTAACAAAACAAAGCAACCAAAAATTCTATTATGGCACTACTAAAAAAAGAAAAAAAATAAAAAAAAAAAAAAAAAATTATTACAAAAATCCCTCAATTTTCCCCAGAAACTACTTCGGTCATACTCACGCACATCCCCAATGGGTAAATGACTCCAGGAGCTCAGCAAAACATGCCGAGCAGAGAACTGTGACCGGGTTGTTTCACACTGCAGCTGCCGAAATGTATCGGCATTTCTTGTATTATAATTGTGAAGATCCACACCAGTTATAAACATGCCATTAAAAATTCTGAGGCAAGGTTATTAATAATGTAAAACATTAGCATAGATCGATAAAAAAGGAATATACCTGCTAGAGGAAGAATATTCAGTTTCAAATACACATTTCTTTTATTAAAAGTATTGTCGTAGAAACTTCAAAAGGGCTCATTGATTGGAAATTGAAAGGGCTAGTACCATTTTTAATAGTTGAAAGTGATTGGAGAGTGACTAACGCCCCTCTCACGCCCACCATTTCCCCAAACTTATCCAATCAAAATTTTGAGATAGCCATTTTGTTTAACGTAGTTGAAAGTTCTGGAAATTAGGTCTTAGAGGATGACAACCACCCTAGCAGCCCTTAGGGTTGGGGTTTTAATTTATGCCCTGGGGGCATATAAGGTGTTTTTAGAAAGCTTTGTCGTTTCAAAAAGGGCTCATTCAATTGGAGATCGAAACGTCTAGTGCCCTTTTTAATAGTAGAAAGTGATTGGAAGGCTTGACTTTTTTATAGTAAAGATCGATGTGGGTGTAATTTATTTTTTTTGTTGTTGTTCTTGCTGTTTAGACCAGGGAACTTCGTATCGAAGGAGTTGTCTTGAGAACTTCGAAAAGGGCTCAATCGATTGAAAATAGAAAGCTGATGCCCTTTTTCATAGTTGAAAGTGATTGGAGGGCACCTAATCCCCCTCCCACGCCCACCCTCCCATTTGCCCATTATGTTTAAAACTAAATATTGCCTTAAGATTAAATCAAAATGCACTGTGTTAATGCTAATTCCCAATAAGGTATATCAGTATTATCCCAAGAACGACTGAGGGTATTATGTTCAAACTTTCTGGGCTACTTCTGCTCTTGAAATTCAACCAAATCAAAATACCGTAAGTGTATCCAAGCTGTCAAAGAAAGTAAACAGATGTTTTTGCGAATGGTATCAAATGAGATTTTTTCTATTTTCTTAGAATGTATTTTTGTTTTGTAAGAATTGTTTTTTTTTTCATAGAATCATTTTGTATTTTGTTGCGTAAGAAGTATTTTGTATGATTCAAAAAGAATTTGTGATTTTTTAGGATGTATTTTTGTTTTGTAAGAACTATAATCGTTTTGTAAGAAGTATTTTGTAATTTGTAGGAAGAATTTATTATCTTTTTGGATGTATTTTTCTTTTGTCAGAATTTTTTTAAGAAGTATTCTTCCATGATTAAGAAGAATTTGTGAGCTTTTGGGAAGTATTTTTTTCGTAGGAATTTTTTATTGGATGTAAGAAGAATTTATAATTTCTGAGGATATACTTTTATTTTGTAGGAATTATTTTTTGTTTTATAAGAAGTATTTTATATTTTTTGTAATAAGAATTTGTGATTGTCTAGGATGTATTTAGTTTTTTAAGAAGTTTTTTTTCCAACAAGTACTTCCAACAATTAATAAAATATATTTTCTAAGAATTTGTGATTTCTTAGGTTGTATTTTTGTCTTGTAAGAATTATTTTTTACTTTTTAAGAAATATTTTTTGTTTTGTAACAAGTATTTTTTTTATTTTGTATGAACAATCTGATTTCTTAGGAAGAACTCTAAACTAAAATTCTAAACTAATACTCTAAACAAAAAATATAAACTAAAAATCTAAACTAAATCTCTAAATTTAAAGTTCAAACTTAAAATATAAGCTAAATTAAAACCCTAACTAAAATCTAAACTGGAACTAAACTAAACTAGAACTAAACGAAAACTCTAAACAAAAACTAAATTACAACTCTAAACTAAAACTAAACTATAACTCTAAAGTAAAACTCTAAACTAAACCTCTAAATTAATACTTTAAACTAATAGTAAAAACTATAAATCTAAACTAAAACTCTAAAAAAAATTTTTAACTAAAACTAAACTAAAACTCTAAACTAAAATTCGAAACTAAAACTAAACTAAAACTCTAAACTAAAACTCTAAACTAAAATTCTAAACTAAAACTCTAAACTAAATTAAACTAAAAATCTAAACTATAACTAAACTAAAACTTAACTAAAACTCGAAATTAAAATGCTAAACTGAAACTAAAACTAAGCTAAGCTGAAAATCTAAATTGAAACTCTAAACTAAAACTAAACTAAAACTCTTACTAAAACTCTAAACTGAAACTAAACTAAACTAAAACTCTAAACTGAACTAAAACTAAACTAAAACAATAACTAAAAATTTTAATAAAACTAAACTAAAACTCTAACTAAAAATCTAAACTAAAACTAAACTAAACTAAAACTAAACTAAAACTCTGAAATAAAACAGTAAACTAACTAAACACTACCTAAACTCAAAACTAAACTAAAACTAAACTAAACAAAAATCTAAACTAAAACTAAACTGAAACTAAACTGAAACTCTAACTAAAACTCTAAAATAAAGTTAAACTAAAACTAAACTAAAACTATAAACTAAAACTCTAAACTAAAACTCTTAACTAAAACTAAACTAAAACTCAGAACTCAACTATAAACTAAAACTCTTAACTAAAACTAAACTAAAACTCTAAACTAAAACTAAACAAAACTAAACTAAAACTATTAACTAAAAGTCAACTTAACTAAAACTAAACTAAAACTAAACTAAAACTCTAAACTAAAACTCTAAACTAAAACTCCATATAAAAACTCTAAACAAAAACTCTTAACTAAATCTAAACTAAAATTCTAACTAAAACCCTTAACTAAAACTAAACTAAATTTCTAACTAAAACTCTAAACTAAAACTAAACTAAAACTAAACTAAAACTCTAAAGTAAAACTCTGAACTAATACTCTAAACAAAAAACTCTAAATTAAAACTCTAAACTAAAACTCTTAACTAAAACTAAACTCAAACTAAAACACTTAACTAAACTAAAACTAAACTAAACTTTTAACTAAGACTAAACTTTATTGAAACTAAACTAAAACTAAACTAAAACTCTAAACTAAAACTCTTAATTAAATTCTAAATTAAAACTCTTAGCTAAAACTTTAAACTAAAACTCTAAACTAAAACTATAAACTAAACACTTTAAAAAATTCTAAACTAAAACTCTAAACTAAAACTAAACTAAACTAAAACTAAACTAAACTTTTAAATAAAACTCTAAACAAAAAACTCTAAAATTAAACCTCTAAACTAAAACTGAACTAGAACTCTAACTAAAACTCTTAACAAAACTAAACAAAAATTTAAACTAAAACTCTAAACTCAAGCTCTTAATTTAAACTAAATTTAAACTCTAACTAAAACTCTTACTTAAAACTAAACCAAAACTATAACTAAAACCTTAAGCTAAAACTGAACTAAAACTCTAAACTAAAACGCTTAACTAAAACTCTAAACTAAAACTTTAAATTAAAATCTAAACTAAAACTGAACTAAAAGTCTAACTAAAACTCTTACCTAAAACTAAACTAAACTGAAACTAAACTAAAACTCTAAACTATATCTCTAAACTGAAACTCTAAGCTAAAACTCTAAACTAAACTCTAAGCTAAGACTCTAAACTAAAACTCTTAAATAGTACGCTAAACTAAAACTCAAAGCTAAGAATCTAAACTAAAACTAAAGTAATACTAAACTAGTAAACTAAATCTCTAAACTAAAACTCTAAATTAAAACTCTAAACTAAAATCTTAACTAAAATTAAACTCAAACTCTAACTAAAACTCTTAACTAAAACTAAACTAAGACTCTTAACTAAAACTCTAAACTAAAACTCTAAATTAAAACTCCAAGCTAAAACCCTAAACTAAAACTCTAAACTAATACTCCAAACTTAAACTCTAAGCTAAAAATTCGGGCTAAAACTCTAAACTAATACTATAAACTAAAAATCTAAAGTAAAACTCTAAATTAAAACACTAAAACTAAACTAAAACTCTAAGTAAAACTCTAAACTAGAACTAAACTAAATTTAAACACTAAACTAAAACTCTAAACTAAAACTCTAAACATAAACTCTAAACTAAAACTCTAAACTAAAATTCTGAATCAAAACTCTAAACTAATGAGAGACATAGGCCGTTTAATTAGAATAGGGAACTTTTTTATAAGTGTAAAAACCTTTAGCGTTTAATTAGAATAGGGAACTTTTTTATAAGTGTAAAAACCTTGCTCTTCACGCTAAAGGTTTTTACACTTATAAAAAAGTTCCCTATTCTAATTAAACGGCCTATGTCTCTCATTAGTCAATCTTAAAAAATTGGGACAAACAGTCCAATTTTAGTGTGAAGAGTAAGGTAATAAAAAGAAGGCAACCCCTTGATATACGGAATAATTTATATTCGTTTTGATTTTTAATGTTGCTCCTTACTTTCAGTTGATTTTTGTTTGTATTTTTTAAATTTTTTATCGTTTTTCAAATAAAGCAAGTAAATCTGGTTCACCCTCAATGAAAATTTCCTCCCTTCACGGGAAACTCCTCCGTGGAATGTTCCTCCCACGTTAAATACACACACACGCCCCGTAAAATTCCCTCCAGACAATTCCATCCTCGCTGAAAATCCCCCCCCCCCAGCATAAAATTTATTGTGGACGATTCAGCCTGAAAAATTCTCTTTAGTGGGGGAGATCCCAACTTCTGTAGAAATTTTTTTCCCGGAAATCAAAACCCGCTGTCAATCCGGAAACCCGGAAATCAAAACATTTTCACATACAAAACTTAGTGTGTAAAGATATCTCGTATACAAATTCTGTCAAATCCCCCCAGTGTAAAGTTTCCCTTGAAAAGTTCTTCCCCAGAAATTTCCCTCCCTGCAAATAATTCTCCCCATGGAAACCCACTCTAAGCACAAAATACCGCCCCATCCTACTCCCGAAAAATGTCTGTATACTTCCCAATTACAAATACTATTCGCAAACAATGGGTAAATTTCATACCTTAAAGCCCTTTCTCGCACGGGTTGTGGGGAGTCCCTAAGGACATAATTATTGGATCGTTCAGCTATGCTGAACAAAATGGCTATCTGAAAATTTTCATCAGATGGCTTTGGGAAAAAAGGGGCATGGGAGGGGAGCTAGTTGTTGACCTCTAATCTTTTTTATCACTTCAAAAGTTCACTAAAGCTTTCCCTTTTCCGTTTGAATGGATCCTCTTCCGATGTTCTAGAACCATTACTTCGATACAATTACCTCTGGGAAAAAAACAACAAATAAATACGTATCCGTGATTTTTCTTCTGGCAAAAAATGCAAAATTCCACATTTTCGTATAGAGGATCTTAAAACTTCTACAGTAGGGCTCTCTGATAAGTTGAGCCTTGCGGTGTGGTTCTTATTTACATTCTTGGACTCTTAGGGGGTGGTTCCCCCCTAATTTGAAATTCAGGCAAATTTCCTCAGGCTCGTAGCTTTTGATGTGTAACACTAAACTTGATGAATCTTATATATTTGGAATCAATATTTTTTATATATATTTAATTATATCGAAATTATGTTTTTTAGAGTTTCGGTTACTATTGAGCCTAGTTGTTCATTACTTACAGTTTGTTAACACTAACTGTTTGAGTGTGACAAACGGTTTCTACCCCGTTCCCAGGGCCCTTGTGTTCGAGCGAGCATTCGTTCTTGAAGTATGGTGGAAAGAAGTCAAACATTAGCGTAAAGAGCGTGGGATTGGCTGGCCGCAGTCCTCCCCCTTACAGGGAAATTCTGCTTTTTTAAAGTTATATTTTCACTCCTTACTTTCATTTGATAAAACCTGTTTTGTCTTTTGTTTTTTTTTCGTTTTAATATTATATGCAGAACTATCCTATATTTGAGAGGCTACTGTCCCCTTATCCTCCACTCTTTAGATTAAGACTTTACTTTTGGACTGCAATATTTCAAGAAAAAGGGTTAATTTTATATATTTGCTTTTGAAAGTAAAATGGGCGTTTCCTAGATTAATTTAAAAAAAAAATTCACAAAAAGAAGTTCTTCAAAGAACAGTAAAGTGTCACATTGAATTCAAGACCAGAAGAAATAAAGTCCTATGATAATTCAAACTCAAAACGACCAGAAATGTATTAAAGAATAAATGAAAATCAAAACGAACAGAAATTAAAATAAAACATCATATCAAACATAAAGACAACAGTTATAGATATAGATGAATAAATAAATCTTAAAACGTGTAACAATTTAATTTAATATTTAAGTCAAACTTGAAACGAACAAGAATTACAAATAAAAAGAGTCTGGTCACTACTTCCTTCCCCCTTCCCTAACCATAGAGGTTCCTCCCCCTCCCCCGAAATTTTTGTCTGACTCGTAGAAACGTAACAAAAACGCATATAAAATGGGCAATTAAACATGTTTAAATACGAAATCTTGCTCACAGGCTCACAAGGCTCACACCTCACTAACCTGTCTATCAAATTTACCGAGTAATTTTTTTAACTGATTTATACCAGTGATTTAACGAAAACTATCACTTATGTCAGATATTTTGCTGGACATTAAAAATGTTGGGGATGGTGTGGCCCCTATGAACATCTCCCTTAGGACACTTCGTCTAAAAATACACTTAAAATATTAAATCTGAAATCACCAGAAAATCTGCTAATCTGAAAATACTGACTGCATGTATATGTGCTGACAGTCAATGCGCTTCTTCTTTCCAGGGGAGGAGGCAATTTTTATGTCTTTTAACAGGTTAATGTATTCATCAAAGTAAAATGACTAGGCTTGAATTAGATTTGGCTTATGCAAAAATCCCACATAAAGAAGTGCAATACTGCCTATTTATTCCATTTGCGCAAAATAAAACAAAAAGAGACAAATATCAAGATGATGACGGTATACAGATGGTATATACAATAATATATAAAAGAAAGCGATAGAATTACTTATACACAGATAGAAAAGAAGCATTGGCATTTTAAAAGAGCCTAAAACGAAAAATCTAATCGTGCTATTATGATTACATTAATATGTTGCCCTGATTAGTTTTTATTACATTAATATGTTGCCCTGATTAGTTTTTATTACATTAATATGTTGCCCTGATTAGTTTTTATTACATTAATATGTTGCCCTGATTAGTTTTTATTGGTAAGTCAAAATTCCACAATTTTTAAGAGAGGAGCTAGAAACCTCTACAGTAGTGTTCTTTATTATTCTGAATATGATGGCATGATTTTTGTTAAGATCACTTAACTTTTTGGGGGTGCTTCCCCCTTTTTTGAAAATTAATTGTTACCAAAATCCGTATTTTAGAGTTTCAGTTACTATTGGGCCGAGTAGTTTCTTACTTACAGTTTGTTACCAAGAACTGTTCGATTCCAGCTGCTAGGCAAAAAATAATGACAAGGGATTTCAGGATTGAAATGAAGTAAATTACTTTCTATTTTGACTAATAGCTTAGTACAGTGGTTCCCAACCGATTTTGGGCCAGCCCCATCTAGGCATTTCTAAAATCCTGATGCCCCTTCGTTATACTTAAATTTTGTTACTCAAAATTTTACGTGGATTCACCTGAAGGAAGCTTAAAAGGCCGTTAACTTGGTATGTTTTTTGGTCGTCCTTTAGGTATATTTCTTATTAATGAAATTATATTCTGAATACAAGATACAACATACAATATTGAAAAGTTATTGCAATACTATCGTATATCACTTTTGCTGTTTAAAGGCATTTGAATGTGATGTCCTTCAAATAAAAGAAGTTTTTTTAAAGATTAAGGCTCCAAAGTGTAGTCAGCAGAAGAGTGCATGTCCTGCCCATGACCCACTAAAATATTAGCATGCCCATTCGGTAGGCCTGTGCCCCACGTTGGCAATTACGGGCTTAGAAGTAACAGAAAATCTGAGTAATCTCTTTTTAAATTTAGACTTGATATTAGACTTAATAATATCATCACGAAGTGCCTTATGGCACCCAAGAACAGTAGTCTATGTGTCATTTTCTGCACACAGATTTAATTAACTTTCTCCAACATGAAATGCCACATAACACCAAAAATAGCATTTTTCTTTTCTTTTTTTGGCGCAGTTTCCGGAGTTCAATGATGGGCAGAATAAAAAAAAGGTAAATTACAAATCTACATTGTCTGAAACCAATAACCAGAGGTTTGCAATCCTTCCTTTTCAGTGCTATCTCCTTTTAGTAGAAATATGGCACATATATGTCGCATAAACAACGTTGCAATTACTTTTTTTCGTTTTAAATTTCATCTTTGCATTTTACTTCCATTAATAAAACTTCATTGTTTTATATTAATTTCAAAATTCTGGGGGAGTTTTTTCCTGGGGGGAGGGGCCGTGGGGGACACTTTTAAGGGGAATATTCAGTGTAGAGGAGTATTTTTACGAGGGATATTCTGTGAAGGGAGGGGGGGATTTTGCGTTTGGGAATATGTCGGACCCCATTTGAACCATTCAAATGTCTACTTCAAAACGTATTCAAACCGAAGTTGTTTTTTTTGGGAAAATATTCAGAGAAGAAAATTTTACGCACTTTCCATCATGTCAAAAGCACAGATCCAGTTCAATGCGAGCACACCAACAGGATCAAATTTTACTAGGTACATACAGTTTGCCAAACATTTGAGTGTGCTGCGTAGGCTATAGAAAAAAAAGTTGGTGTGTTGTTTGACATTGTGGCTGTAAAAATTGAAAAAAAGGGTCATGAGTTAATATCCCTTGTAGTTGCGCTACTGTGATTTTATTCAGCCGTGTCCAACCTCTTTTACCTCATTTGAGGTAAAAAGACATATTAAATACTTGTGAAAATTCACCCACAGCCTTCTCAAAGAGAGCAGTTCTAATGCCCCCTCCATCACCTTTGTCAAATTCCAAACCACAAGTTTAGAGACTTGGCAAAAAGTAATAAATTTAACTGTGAGTATAGCTAGTAAATTTTACATATTGTCTATCACATTTGTTTGTAATTTCAAAAAATAATTGGAGTTGTATTATTCAGCGGTAACGATTTATTATACATTCCCAGTTATGAACTTTTATCTCTAATAGACGTTCTCAGCTAGAAATATAGTATCTCAGTGGGAAGTACAAACATGATAAATGAAGGATTTATGTCTGGGGGATATACTGAAGGCTATAAGACAAAACTGTCTTCTAATTTTTATTGATGACTTTCCAGCAGAAAAGAAACAAAAATATAAAAATCGTAGCTGAAGAAATTTGGAAAAAAAACTAATTATTCTTTTCCTCCAAATTGAAAGACATGATGATATTTCTCAGTCAAATAAATTGGTGTTAGATTATATTTGGTCAATAATTGGTTAATAATTGGTTGTATTAATAATTGGTGAAAGGATTCAGTATCTGCCAGAACATAATTGCTTCATTTTGTCTCTTTTCTTTTGGCCTTTTTGAATCTCAATAAGAAGTTAAACAACTTTTCGAAAAAAGGGTAAAACACATTAAAACGAGCGAGAGATCTCGATGAAAATTACTCCATCAAATTATGGACACTGATATGTAGTTGCACATCAGCTTTTATGTGGGTGACAATTGAGTGTTTGTTTGGATCGGGGGGGGGGGGGGGCTTTATACATTTTTAGGCCAAAATGGGTCAACTTTTCACGACTTCAACTACATAATTTTTTTGCATGTGGATAATAGTCTGAGTACCCCAGTTACCAATTTCCAAATTCTCTATTTTCGGCCAGTGCAATGCGTGATTGGGGGTAGATCATCCACCGCATCCAGTTTTTCTCCCCAGATTTCTATAGGTACCAATTTTGAGCTCGGTCGACTCTGGCTCAGCTTACAGAGTCACATCGCTTACCCTCGTTCCAAAACAAATAATCAGCGACACCAAGACTCAAACTCCTATTCTTAGGGACACAGCAAGTCCAGCGCACAAGCCACTCAGCAAGTACCGTTCTCTTTCCCAGAGCCTTTGGATAAACGTAAAAGAAAGTCTGAAGGGGGGGAGAATTGAAGCAGAATTTCAAGGGGAGTATAAACAAGTGTTACTAAGAGCTTTCTATTGACCGAGATCGAAGGTATCCATGAGAAACATACATATAGAAAGGTTGAATAGAATAATCTGTCTTGAAAACTGCTTAAATAATGACTCTATAATCAATGTTTGCTATTTCAGACCCCCCCCCTAAGCATTTGGTGGGTTGCAATTTTTTTTTTGAGCATGATTATCCTTTTTAGGCATTTTTTACAAAAATCAAACTTGAATTAAAACATTTTGTTACAGGAGGGAGTTGTAGCCGTCCTTCACATGCAAGAGAAACTGAAACTCAAAAAAATTTTCATCATAATTTCTGTCAAGATCACACTTCTTTTTGGGTGGTTTAATTTTTTTTTTTTTTTTTTAATTATACCAATTTCATGCATTAATTGCTTGGAATGAGCGATTTTAGAATCGCTCATCGCTCGGCCAGGTGTTTTTAGAGCGTCCTCTTCTTCTGGTACCACGTTTTTGCCACGAGAGGACGACCTTTGGCAGTTAAGATTCGGGTGTGCGATTCACATGCTCGAGGTATATCAACTTCAAGTATTTGATAACTTAAAGTGGCTGAGACATCTTTTGTCGCACAGTGGTGTTCGTTATTTTTTGGGTTCAAATGATATTCAGCATGCGCCTTAAAATTACATTTTTGAATGTGAGTTTTGGAATCACAGCAAAATGTTGAGAGGACTTAGCTGTTAAACAGCCTCAGCTTGCGTTAAATGAAGTACTGCTGGCTAAGCCACACCTGAGTCAGTTTCCTGGAAGATGCAATTGCCTGGCCAACTCTGAGCCTGACTTCTCTTTGGCAGAAGCTGGTATTGTGGATGATGCTTCCTAAGCACTTGAATCCCACAACCTGCTAAATGTTCTGGTTTTCACACCGTACGTCAAGTGGAGATCCAGTATTGGCCATACTTTTATTTTGTTGGCACTAATTTTGTGGTCAAATGGTTCCACAAAGTTTCTCACTTGGTTGAGGTGCTGCTAAAGTTTCCATTGCAGGTCTCATGGAGACTGATATCATCTGCAATTCAAAACTTCCAAGTTTGTTATTGTGTAACTGGATTCCATCGTCGTCACAGATTCGAAAGATCTAGTTGACGATGAGGGTCAATAGCATTGGTGATAGCACACAACCTTGCCTGACTCCTGTCGTGACGTTGGAAGTAATAGGCATTCCCATCACTTATCTTCACGAACCTTTCTATGTCCTTTAGAAAGTTTTGATGATCTGGGTAAGCTTATCCGGTATACCGCATTCCTTGAAGACATTCTAAAGCGTTTGGAGATAAGTAGAGTCGAAAGATTTCTTGAAGACTATGAAGGCTGAATAAAGTTTTATCCGCCATTCATTTGCTTCTTCTAAGATCATTCTCAGAGTGAATATAAGGTCAGCAAGTGAATACTTTGGGCTCAAAGAAAAGTAAAAGGCCAAATATAAAAGAAAAACTTAAGACCTGCAGAAATAAATTCCTCTAGTAAATCAAACTCAAAACGACCAGAAGTTAATAATAAAGAATAAATGAAACCCAAAACAAACAGAAATTAAGTAAACCATTATAGCAAACGAACAAATAAATCTCGAAACTAGTAGAACTTAAATTTAATCAAATCAAACTTAAAACAAACGAAAATCACTGCAAACAAGAGTTTGACAACTGCCCGGAACGGTCCTTGGAAAGAACTTGTAAAATTAAAACGAATATCTGATATATAATTATATTAATCGCTGAAACCTCAGCAGTTCAAGATTTTTTTTTCACTGTAATTTGTATTTTTATTTTCAATATTTTAAATAAAAAAAAAATTGTAATATAAATCGCTTTCAGCAAAGCGCAAATGACACAGTAGACCTTAGACTTTTACAGTTAGGGAAGGGGGATCATAGCCAAGCTCTTGTTTGTGGTATCTTCGTGTCACGTTTTTCAACATTACCGATTTCAACACCCTTTTTTTCAAAATCATTCATCAAAGTATCACTACGTCAAGCTGATGATTTTTTCAACATTAAAGTTTCCATGTTAAACAACCACCCCAACATTCCGTGAAAGTAGTCACAAATTGTTGTAGTAGCATATGCAAGTAGTCTTAGTCACAGCGGCTAGTTGTCAGAGTTGGAAGTACTAACAGTTTCAGGTACAACCCGTCTCATTTGCAGCCGCAATAGTAGCAGTACCAATAGTGGCCCTGAAAGATTCAAGATCTTTCAGGGCCACCTGTTCCTAAGATACAGCGGATAGGCCTTTTTAATAGCGTGGATGCATATGATGTCTTCTGATTTAGTGCAACATTCCTCTCAACATTCCCAAAATTGTGTCTTAATTAATACCTTTAGCTTTTTTCGGAACATCCAGGAACAAAAATTTCTTTCTTTCCTAATGAGAAATCCTGCACGTAAAAAACGGACAAGTTTCAAAATTTACAGTCCATGCCCCGGGGGCTACGGGGACATGGCCTCCCCAGAGTCTTGGCTATTAGACGTTGTGGTGGTTATTTCGAATTAAATGTCTTTTTAAGTATCAGTGTTAAGGAGAGAATCTAAGAGGGCAAAAGGCAACTTATGATAACTTATGTAACTTACAACGTTTCCTTTCCTCTCTTAGCTTCATATTTAACTTACAACACTTGGCCCAGGGTTGGAGGGGGTTAAGTCACCCCTGGAGGTACAGTTAGTTGACTTTTTGACTATTTTGAAGAAGATGACTATTCCAAATTTTGATCAGATAACTTTGGAGGGAGGGCGGCCAAAAAGTGAATTGGAGGCGGACTAGCTGTCCTCCGATAACTTTATAACATCTTCCTTAACATTCCATGAAAGTTTAAATTTAATACTCACAGCCGGTCTTGTGATATTGCAGACACACCTTTTTGGTAAAAAGAATGCACATAGCATCTTTAGATTTAGTTGAACATGCCCCTAAACACTCCTTAAAGTTTCACCTTAATACCCTTACCCTTGTTAAACACACCTAGAAGAAAATATTTCTCCTTTTTCTTAATGATAAATCGTGCATGTAAAAAAGGGCAAACTCTATAATTTGCGATCCTTACTCTGGGGGCTGTTAGGGTATTCATCCTCGGAGGCCTAGTCACTAGACGTTTCGACTGTTTTGGAAAAAATCGCTTTTCCAAAATTTTGATCAGTGAAAAGGGGTGGGAGCATCTAAAAAAGGCAAGGGGGGTTGGTTACCCTCTGATATCTGTTCAATATACATACCCTGAAACTTTCAACTTAATACCCTTAGCCGTTCCTTAGATATTGATGGCACCTTTTTTTTGAAAATCAGAACACGTGCAGTGTGTTTTATTGTGTTCAGTATCCCTCTCCAAAGCTTTAAGGGTTATGTCGTCCCCAAAGGCACAATTATTTGTGAATTTGGCTATTTTGAACAAGATGTCTATTTTGAATTTTGATAGAATATTTTGGGAGGGAGGTCAACTAAAGAGGCATACGAGGAGGTTGATGGCCCTCTAGCCTATTTTCAATTCCTCCCCCCCCCCTCCTCCCTTGACAAGTCCTGTAAGTTTCAACTCAATGCACTCAACCGTTCTTGAAATATTGCATATCCTCCTTTTTCATAAGCTGGATGCTCCTAGTGCCTTTTGATTTAGTTTAACATACCTCTCAACATTCTCTAAGGTTTTACCTTAATGACCTTACCCTTTTTGGATACACCCAGAATCAAATATTTCCTTTTTTCTTAATGATAAATACTGCACGTAAACAATGGGCAAATTGTATAATTAAATATGCTTCCACAGGGTTATGGGGGCATGGCACCCCTGGAAAGTGATGTTATTAGACCTTTTGACTAGTTTGAACAAAACAGCTATTTCAAATTTTGGTCAGTGTTGAGCAAAGGGGGTGCATATAAAGAGCAAGGAGGGAGAGGGCTGGTTACCCTATGATCTCCCTTCAACGTCTCCTCAACATACCTTGGAATTTTCAACTTGATGGCCTCAGTCGTTCTTTAGATATTACAGATATTTCCTTTTCACAACGAGCAATCACACAGATTTTTTTGGTTTTGATTGGCATCCTTCTCAATATTTCCTTAGGTTTTCGCCTGAATACTCTAAGCCTTTTTGGAGACCCAAAATCAAACATGCTCTGTTTTCCTATAAAAATCATAGTATGTTAAAATTAGGCAAATTACATAATTTCTAGACCTTGCCCAGAGGCTGGGAGGATGTGCTAGCCCCGGATGCACTAAAAATTTGGATGCGATGCTTTTGGACTGAAAAGGGCTTGAGGATGGGGCTGGTTACCCTTCGACCACTTTTGACTCTTAACAAAGGCACTCTAACTGTCGATTTCCTTTCAATTTCCTTTCTAAGACCTTCGGAGGTTTATCAATCCCGAAACCATGACTATTTGACATTTGGACCATTTTGAACAAAGTGGTCATCTCAAAAGTTTAATCGGAAACATTTTAGGAAAAATGTTAGAGGCGCTGGCTGCCCTCTCATCACTTTTGACTCTTAAAAAGAGAACTGGAACTTTGATCTTCAAATTGAATGAGCTCGCTCTGAAGTTTAGACGACCACCCCTTCTATGTGAAGTTCCTAAGTGAAACAAATCAGTAAATAAAAATAATAAAAATATTTAAGCCGTATGGATCTTCACTTTCAGAAAAGCTACAGTATTGTCTATGGTTTTTATGAACCCGCTTTTCGTTCAGTTCTTAGGAATTCCTTCTATTCTCCAGATTATCGGAAATAGTTTTGTCCACACAGTTACGCATACAACTACATAGCATTTAATTGTCTCTACCGTGGTCCAGTCTTCCTCATGGGATTTGCCAGACTTTAAGCTTTTTAGCCACCTTTATTATCTTCCCACCAGAGGGTGGTTCAGTATCAACAGCTAGGTTAAGGAATGGCGTGTCAGTTAAATCTGGAGATCAACTGGTGTCGGTCAATTTAGTAACTTTCAGATATGCGTCACCCAAACTTCCTTTACCCAGTTAGGATCAATAATGAGTCGTCCAGTCTCATCCTTGACGTATCCATGTATTTTTGAACGTTTTCCAACTATCTCGTTGGTGATATGATATACTTGACCAAGAGTCATTCTGTCTAGTAGCTTCTTGAGCCTTCTCAGCTTCAATAAGGCTATAACATTTTTCAGAAAGAACACTTTTCTTTATAGCATTATCAAGCATAGTTTATCACAGTTCGAGGGCTTGGCTTGCATTACACGAAAGGCTATTGAGAATTGCTTTTCTCTTGTCTGCCCTCTCTTTGATTCAACCCCAGAACTATGCAGACATCCACTGTTCCCTCACTGACTTTTTCAGGCCAAGTGTTCAAGTGGAGACACCTTTGCAGGTCTATTTGATATTCGTCCAAGCTGTCTCTGGGTCTTTATTGTTACGGTTACTAAGGGCTTCAAACCTGTTGGTAATCATTAGTACATACTGTGACCGTTTTTCTTGGTTATTCAGTTTTTCACAGCTGAGGGGCTGATGCATAGCTGTCTTCACCTGGCTTACGGCCGATAGCTTATCTCTGATTTCGATAACCAGAGGGGTATGATCAGAGAATATATCAGCGGCTCTAAATACTCGCACACGGTACGGCAATATCTGCCACTTTTTACTTATCAAAAAGTTGTCGATCCACTTTTTTTACGTCCGTCAGGGAAAGTCTATTAGTATTAGTTTATATCTTTGGGTCGAAGAAGGTTCCACCAACAACCAATTCACAGGACTGAGTCGTTTTTATTATAAGCTCTTCATCCTTGTTGCGTTGTCCACACCCATGGTTGCCCAGGATTTCGATACAGCAGTCTCGTCGTTGCCGACTTTTGTAATGAAAACCCCGTAACATAGAGGATGTTATGTCTGGCACATCTTTGAGGGCAGAGTTCAGATCTTCATAAAACGTCTATTTCTGGTCATTTGTGGCTTCATCAGTGGGTGTACAGTTCGTAACTGGACCCATTTTGCCTTTCTTCGTGTGATATTGAGCGGTGATAATACGGTTGCATACGGGTTTCCAACTAATCAGTGATTCTGCTAAAAGTTTTGAAATAACTACGGCCACTCCAGTTTCACGTCTTGTTTCATTGTAACTAAAGATTAAGGTGTTTCCACCGCTGAACTGTTGGTTTACATTTCTCAGCCATTGCACTTCTGAAAGGACTTAAATGTCTAATCTGTAGAGAGTTACCTTCTTCTCTGGTTGTTTTACCTTTGACAGATATGCCAGCGCTCAGACGTTCCAAAATCTAATTTTCAGAGGTATTTTCGCATTCAAAATTCAAAGCTGCTGGGTGGGTGCAAGGGTCATCATCGAAAAGGTTATCTCGGTTGTTTTTTCCTTTGATGGCTCTTTTGCAGGCTATATATACGCGAGGATTTTCATCGCCGATTTGGGAATTGGTTGCTTGCCCGCTCCCAACAGGCTTGAGACGGTCAACAGCAGAACAATAAGATTTCAGCTGCAGGTGGAATTTGTTACTACAAGCTCTTTAATCCATGGCTCTTTTGAGTGTAAAGGAGGGTTACTACTCCCTCCTTCAACCCTTGTATTTTATATTTAAGTTTAATATTCTTCATAAATACTTCTAGAATGATAATCATCCTTAAAAAAAGTAACCTTCCAAGTGTTTATTAGGAGGTAGGTTTGAAATGCAAAAAAAAATTACTTAAGAGCCATCACTTCCATGGTTTTCTTTCTTTCTACAGGAATGTTTCCCAAGGGCGCCTTCAATTTTGACAAAAGAAAACCAATGATAGCAGTCTCCATCCAAAAAATATCCTGGAGGCACTCAAGAAACAGCCCCCCCTTACCTTTCAACCTTTTGTGTCTGTAAGCATATGAATATAATTTCTTTTTGTTAAAAAAAAACACATTTTCTGCAATAAGACGGGAGCTATCCCTCCTTAGCACCTATGTTTGGGCATAAACACGAAGGATTAACTTTCTACCTCAGCCCCTTTCCTGTCAGACCCCCTTCTATGCTTATCCAAAGTCTCTTGGAAAGTTGGAAACTTTTGTCCTAAAAATGCACTTTTTGAGGTATCAAGCACACCTCTCCCTCCCCACCTAAGCTGTGAATCAGTGACCATCCTCCATAATAGCTGATACGAAATTAAACAGTACTCTTCATAATTTATGAAACATAGTTGTGAATCAACTTTCATATTTTGTTCGCTTAACAAGAAGAGTAAAAGCCTTTATTCCCTTTATTTTGTATGGCCTACTTGACTTCTTAGGAAGGAATGCTCTTCTGTACGGTTTTTTTTTTATTTACTTTTTTTCAGGTCATTAAGATGCACACGAGTAGAAATACATAAAAATCTTTTTACTGCATTTGCAATTACGAATATGATGTTCCTGGTATGGCACAGTGCGATAGTTCCAGATGCTGATTTGCTTCTTAAAAATCCAGTAAGGCTTTTGTGTTTACTTTTGAATAACTGGATAAATAAAAGGATTATCCTATTTGCAAAACCTTAAAAACTAATAAATTAGTGCAAATATCCCTAAAAAGGGTTAATAGTCTCTGCTCTAGGGAAAAAACATTCAGCTATTTACCAAAGTACCCGCAATTATTATGACATAGCAAAGTTACGAGTCATGGCAACTTTAAAGGGGCTCATTTGATGAAAAATATACGGTTTTAATATTTTTTTTAAGGGATATAAGTGGTTGGAAGGCATCTGGCTTCTTTCTTTTGGGCATCTCTCTTTTGGCGACCAGGTGTGGCAATTTTAGGCGAAATTCTCAGTCCTTGCAAAATTTCCAGGCATAATTACTTGGAATGTGGTCCGTATAATAGAAAAGTAGTAATAATAGGGAAATTAAAACAGGGGAATTAACAAGTGAAGTTCCTAACCCCTCGTACCTGTTTCTAGATGGTGAGATTTCCACCCAGGCAGTATTAGGCATGTCCAGGCAAGACTAAGCATGTTCGGGCAAGAATTGACATGAGCAGGCAAGATTTGGCATGCCCGGACAAGATTTCAAGGACACGCCCTCGCCACTGTTTCTAAGCAAGATTTCCACCCTTGGCATGATTCCCATCCTTGGCAAGAGTCCATAAAAAATTATTTTGAATTTAGTCGGTATAATACACAAGTCTGCCGGGGGAATTTTGCTTAATTCGATTCATGTACCTCCACTCGTACCGCTTATTTTCTGTGGTGCCTACCGGCTGTGCCAGTTCTGCCGGGGTAATTTTATTAGTTCGTGAATTTCAGTAGTTGTTGGCCATGTACCCCTTATGACAGTGACACTTATACCATTAAGGATTTAAGCTGTATTATTAAGGATCGCGCCAACTGCGCCGTTATGGAATTGCTCCACTCGTGCCGCTTAGGTTTTACCTTGAGCCGCTGAGTTGATTTAAACTTGTGCCGCTAAAGATTGCACCACACGTAATAGGGGGAAAGGAATTAGTACTATGAAGGGGTAGAAAAATGATCACGCCAATCCCTATGAGAGAAAATAAAATACATAACTGTAGTAGGTTAGAGGTTCTCCAACTATCAATCCATCAATACCTCTAGTGTTAATTAGAAATCAGATCCCATGGGAGGGCTGCCTATGGAGTACAATTGAACTAGTTGCCTACTATGCAATGAGATACAAGCATATAATAAGAAAAAACACAAATAGAAAAGTAATGGATTTATTGAAACTTACATTTCAGGTGTACAACAATGTATGTATATGAGCAAGGCTTCACTTCAGTCAAAATAATAATTTCATAATTGCTCAGAGAATGGTAGGAACATGATATCTGTAATCATAATGCCCCGAAAAACACTTTTCCAACACTCTAAAACTCTAGTCCTGATTCTGCGCGCTAAGAACTAATTCATAAATGGCCCAACGCCTGAAGCGGAGCCGTTACCTTTTCATTATGGTTACCAGCTAAGCTCATTATGCTAACTGGCGGCCCAGTAATTTATTTTCAATATTCTGATGATTAAACATTCATATTCCTTTGATAATTTAAAACTTCCTGTGAACTCTGTATCTCGTGATTTTTTATTGCCAAGTATTTTCGCGAAATTCAAAACTATGTTCCTTGATTTAATAGTCGGTCTGTAAAACAAAACGTCTGGGATGCTGCGAGGCATTTATATCGGAAGCATCCTTAGAAGGAAAGAATTTTTTTTTGTATTTTAAATATATCACATATTACTCACGGTACATATTATGCTTCCCATTATTTAATGACGTCCCGTCATTAGGATTTGCTTGCCCTTGGGTTTTTGAAATATTCGCGACTTATTTACTATTTGTCCTAAATCATTTTAATTGACATTCTATTATTTTATGCTTTTATTTAAGCTTAGTCAGGGGTGCTTAAAAATTCTCTCTATTACTTTTCTTATTTTATTATATATCCCTTTCTAAGGTTCCTCTATTGGACTAAGATTATCTATGGTTATAGCCTAGCTACTATACTAAAGATTTTTTTCTACATCTAACACTGATGACTCCTACATTTCAAGTGTATCAAACATTATCATGGGAAATGTTTTATGTGGTTTGAAAAACTATACTATTACACAAGATTTTTTTGAAATTTCAGCTTTTATAAGTTTTCATCCTTTGCTAACTATAGGATAATTATGCTTATTATCTATACTAAATTAATGGGGAAATACAAGGATTTTACATTAACTCTGTCTGCTGTTTTTGGGTAGTTCATAAGGTGTTTTATCGTTAAGGGGTTGAACACTGGGACCGCGTTGATAATAGATGGGTTGATTTTCTTCTCAGCATATCATTCTTGGGATATTTTAAAGTACATAAAGAATGTATTTCTCGCATAAAATTGTTCGTTCGTGCACTTAGAGATTAAATTCTCTTATAAAATTTTTCGTGCATGGCTTGCATCTATTAGCTTTTGCGGTGATTCCTTGGTTAATCACAGGGGAAGTGATGTTTGGATTTGGAATGGGTCGACATCAAACTTTAGTGACGCCTTCAACGTATCGTCCTTAACTTGTGGGAGGAGTATATTGTCACTGAGGGGTTAGTCACTGGGGTTAATTTCGGTTTTGTAATTCAGTGGTTGGTTTCCAGGTCAATTTTTCAGAAATTATCTCGTAACATTTATGGGACAACAAAGATATGAACTTTTCGCCTTTGATAGAGGTGATGGGATGAGTCCCAATAAATGGTCGAAAGGGATTCAACGCGTGAATCTGCGACACGTAAATAATTTGGGTTCATTAAATATCATAACTATACAGTTATATGGTGCGTAGGTCCATAAGGATTATCAAGGGTAATATTTATGTACTTATATCTTGTACTGGTCGTTGAGGTTCTCAGGATTGATGTGTCGACATAGTTCGATAATGCACTGGATACTGAGATTTATTAGATAGTGTTACCTGATATATAATATGGTTTGTGATCGAGGAACAACGATCAAAAAGGTAACCGTAATTTTCGTCCTTGCTTCGTTGTCTGTAATTTATGGTGAGTACTCTTCGTTGGTTGAGGGATGATGAAAATAGATGCTACTAGGTTGTATCTGCACTGGACCACGTATTGTATTGAACGATTTTTAATAGGTCATTCCAACTCCTTTAATAAAAATAACGAGGCAGAATCACACGTTCTTTAAAATGAGTAGTCATAATACATAATAGGTAATACGATTGGGTACATTTACGGTGAATTTTACGCTACAAGACAATATTGAACAAATACGCTAATGTTATTACACATATATTGATTTTAACAAAACGACATTACTATCATGTTGGTTTCAAATGTATAGAATTTCCATTGGGAAACCTAAAACATAGGAATTTCTTCTAAGTTGTTATAGAATAACGACGATATAAGAGATTAATTCCTTTAATTTTAAGAAATGTCTCTTATTATGCTTCTTAGTATGCGCTATTACACACACTTTATTTTAATTTCCTTCAACACTTATTTAATTCTACATTATATTTAAAATAACCATTTAAACATAAGTTATGCTACGTCATTAAGTTTGAGGTCTCAGTTTACAACATATTTCATGCCTTCATTGTTCACGCACTTCCGTGCTGTTTAAGAAACGCATGTTCCAGCGTCACAACGACACAGTTTTATGTAAATTACACTTAC
The DNA here is from genome assembly GCF_049724085.1 of Artemia sp. Qi Xiang Cuo. Lineage (NCBI taxonomy): Eukaryota > Metazoa > Arthropoda > Branchiopoda > Anostraca > Artemiidae > Artemia > Artemia sp. Qi Xiang Cuo. The sequence goes on along the minus strand of NC_142797.1, from coordinate 70,820,792 downwards.
AATAAGGGAACTAGACACAGCAAGGACGAGTGCAGACCTCTATACCAACTCGTTTTCTAAAGTCTGCTCTTTTTCTAGCCTTGGACCTTTTTGTGTGATTCCGGGTTGAACTTCTGCATTTCAGCTGTTTCCCCGTGTTCTTCCTTTGGGTTTGCCTTCTTAGTCTCAAAATTCTTCCATAATTAAAAGTCAGTAAGGTTCTCATAGTCAAGGAAATCGCGAATCTAAGTAGTAAGGAATCTAAGTGGTAAGAAGCGATTATCACCATTACTACAATTTGGCCCCTTTCGGTATCGATTATAGCCTTTCTATTAGGACTTGTTTCTGTTGTCGCGATCTGAAATGATCAGTTTATAATTTCGTATATTTATACTAATAGCTTTTTGTTTTCAGCAGTATTATTTTTTGTAAGACTATTTGCCGTGTGCCTTCAGCACGAGAATTTATTTTCGATATACTACACATATACTGAAATATATTGGAAAAAATTTCCTTTAGTATTTTTATAGCTATATCATTTTTGTTTCTAGACAAAGAGTTTTAAATTATTGTTCCTTTATGACACCAAACTATTAAAAATCTCTTAATCCTGTAGTGACTAAGGGTAATTCCATCTATCGGGTTTTTTAACCGTTCTACATGATTGTGTCGTTATTTTCTCCTCGACTTCTTGCGGTTTTTTCCTTTTAGGTTTTGCTAGTGATATAAGATCAAATTTCTTGTATTGTTTTTCAAAAATTCTTGCCCTTTTAATTTTGTTTCTGTCGCGTGTGCGGCCGCTTAATTTAGTTTTAGTTTCCCTATTACCTTAACCACTATAAGGTCTTATTCGCCGTCAGGCTATTCGGAACGGTTTTCTGATGATTCCACATTAGAACTTTTAGGAGTGGCACTTTGCGTTCTTGAGGCATCACCTGCCTTTCTTTCGTAAATCTCTACTCCTCTGGAAGTAGAAGGTTTATTCTCTAAGTCCTCGCTTTGAGTTTTCAACTCGGGAGCTTTGAAAGATTCTTGAGAATTTTGAGAGGAATCAAAAGTTTTTGCAGGGTTCCTCCACTGTTTAAATGCCATGTCTTCAGGGGGATGGGGCATTTTTACAATAGTGTTTCCCTCCATGAAGTCCATTAATTAGGCTTGACCTTGGACACAGCTATATCATGATACTGTCCTTCCTGGGTGTCCTTGGGAGTTTGATTCCATGGCAATGTACCTTGCCTCTTTTTTATGGGGAAATTTATTAAATCCATAGCCTCTCGCAGATTTGTATTTATTGAATGTATGGGAGGAGTTTTTTTTACAGTAGAGCCCGGAGTTTCTACAGCTCTGTTCAATTCCTCCTGTAGCGACAAGGGTCTCTCTATTGGGGTTGCTGGGGAAACCACATCGTCTGGAAATCTTTTGGGGGGAGAAGGGGTTGAAATTCTATCGGGAAAAAATTGTTTTTTTCGGAGATATCGTAGAATCTAATTCTCTTGCGCTCTCTTCTGATGAACTTTCTGGACTTTTTGGCGGTTTTGTTTTCGTTTGTACTTTGAATTTTTTTTCGGGAATAACTAGATTTTTCATAGCTAAAAATTCTTTAAAGTTTTCCTCATCCCTATCATTCTTGAAATAATCTTGCTTGAAATTAAAGGGTTTTAATTTGGCTAACCTTGACTTGGGGGGCTCGTCTTCCGCGTCTGACGAATCAGTAGACGAGGGACGAGATACCCATCTTTCCGGGAATTTGGCTCTTTTTATTCGGCTAACATGTGCCTTATAGGTTCTTCCATTACCGGGGTTCGCCATTTTAAAAGTAAAATCGTTATCATACTTTTTGACTATTCTATACGGTCCAGAGTATTTATTGGAAATTTTTTTGCCTTCCTTCTTTGCCTGATTCTTTAGGTAGACGCAATCTCTTATCTTAAAGTCTATGTTCCCTTTGACTGTGGATTGGTTTCTTAACTCTTGACTTATTTTACATTGTTCCAACTCTTGTTTTACTATTTTATCAGTTTTCCTCATCCTATTCATGAACTGTTGTTTGTAATCTTCCGATTTATTATAATAGTGTCGGGATTCAACAATATCATGATACGGTATTCTGAAGTCGCGACCAAATAGTAAATAAAAAGGGTTTTCTTTGGTTGTTTCTAAATAAGCGGTGTTGATTACGTTAGTTAAATAAGGTAAGAATTGATTCCATTCGTTTCTGTTGTCTTTTGTGTAAATTCCTAGTGAATTCGAAAATATTTTATGTCTATTTTAAATTTTACCATTAGCTTGTGGGTGATATGGGGATGTCATTAATTTCTCTATGTTAAGAGAACTCATTAAATTTTTGTTACCTTAGGAACAAAATTGCTTCCGTTATTGCTTATAACCTTGTTTGGAATGCCAAACTTCAAAAATAATTTCGTTAACGCCTTACTCGTGGCGTAAGCGCCTTGATTCCTTAATGATTTTTCAAAAGTAAATCCGGAAAAGTGATCTATAACTGAAAGAATACAAGTATGGCCCCTGTTGGAAATAGGTAAGTCTCCACTGGTTCCATATAAATCAAACGAGATAATATCGAAGGGGGACCTCGCTACAGGGACTCTTCCCATTGGGGGGTTAAGATAGGCTTGGTTTTTTTTCTTAAGTTACAAGCTTCGCATGTGCTCACAAATTCTTTAAGTTTTGTTACTGCCGACGACACGTAAAAATTTTGTTTTAATTTATGGAAGGTTTTCATTATTCATAAATGTCCACCTATATCTGAATGAAAATATTAAAAGGCAGGTATTATTAAGTCTCGGGGTAATATAGGTATTAATGAAGTTTGGTTTCTATTTGCCTTAGCCGTTACAATTCTGCATAATATTTCTTCATCAAGATCATAGTAAAAATTATCTATTTCTTTTCTAAGAGTTTTGAATTTATCTTGTAACACATCATCATTCAAAAAATAATTAATAAGTGCTAAGCACATTTCGTTGTTTTTTATTTCTTTTTATATTTTCTAAAGACAAGGGACGATAGTTATCCTTATTTTCTTTTACTGTGTCTTTGACTTTGTTTTTCTTACATTTATGTTTACTCTTAGTATTGATAGCGTTAATTTCATTTTTCTCGGCTTCCGACGGCATTTTTTCTGGGAATCTACTCAAGAAGTCACAAGCTGTATTTTGTTTACCTTTTAAATATTCAAATTCGTAATCTAGATCTCGGATTTTCATAATCCATCCAGCTAGAATTCCAGTAGGGTTTTTGAAATTGTGCAAGTATTGCAGACTTTTGTGGTCTGAACGTAGCTTAAATTTTCGACCAATTAGATAGTGTCTCAATTTATCGAAGTGGTGGATTATAGATAATAATTCTAAGTTTGTGGCGGAATAACTACTTTCGCCTTTTGATAAAGTTCTACTCAAATACCATATAACTTTTCTATTATTTTTTGTTTAGGCGTTCCCTCTAGAGGATTAGGGCTTTCTACCGGGATTATTTGCGAAAGAATAGCGCCAATGCCCTTCGAAATTTCATCAGTTGTAACTACGAATTGTCCATTCTCGAAATCAGGCAACGATAATATTGGTTCCGAAGTGAGTGCCTTTTTGAGACGGTTTAGGGAAGTTTGAGCTTCCTGGGACCAGGTAACATTTTGGGAGTTCCCTTTAGTTAACTCCGTGAGGGGTTTCGCAATTTGGGCGTAATTCCGCACGAATTCTCTGAAGTAACAAGTAAGACCTAAAATTCCTCTTAATTCTTTAATAGTTCTAGGGGGTTTGAGGTTTTCAACACATTTTATTTTGTCTGGGTCTGGGGATATCTCTCCTTGAGTCACAACTACTCCTAAAAATTTAATTTTAGGTTGAAATAAATTTACTTTTTCGGGACGGCATTTTAAATTGCCCTCTCTGAATTTCTCGACCACTTCAGCTAGTTTTGCTAAGTGTTTTTCAGCATTTTCTCCTACACATATGACATCGTCAACAAAATGAATAATATTATTTAATCCTCTTAATAGATGCAATAAGGGTCTACATAGCGCGCTTGGACCTGTCTTAAGTCCAAAAGCTACTCTTATGTATTCATAGGAACCACATTCAGTTGTAGAAAACGCAGTTTTATAGACATCTTTTTCGGCTATTTTCACTTGGTGGTAGCCTCTGGTCAGGTCCAAAGAAGTGAAAAATTTGTTTTTAGTTGAAATAGAGTCAAGGATTTCGTCTCTTCTTGGTAAAGGAAATTTATCACTAACTACTTGTTTGTTAAGGGCTATATAATCTACTACAAGCCTCAAGTCACCATTCTTTTTAGGGACCAAGATCACTGGTGCTGAATACGGACTTATACTGGGGCGTATAATCTTATTTTTTTCTAGTTCATGAATTTTATTTTTTAACTTATCTTTGTGCTTATACGGTTTACGATATAGCTGTTTCGCGACAGGATTACCGGTCGTTAGAATTGAATGTTCATAAAACGGTATCAGTCCAATGTCATCTTCAGATGTGGGAAATACATCTTTAAAATTCCATAATAATTCGCATAATTTTTCTTAAGCTCTAAGTCCGTAATATGATCCATATTAAATTTGTTTAAAAATTGCGATTTAGTTAGAGAGTATTTGTTAATTGAGGTTTTAATGCTGTTAACTAGGTTTCTTTTGGAATTTTCTACCTCAATCATCTATCTATATCATTCTATCTAAATCATTCTCTGAGATAACTTGGATTTGAACTAGACATGTTCCCTTTTTTATTGTAATTGTATCATTTTCGTGGTTATTAGTTACCCAAATAAAACCTTCGCCTTTGTCGTAAGATATAATCTGTTCTTCGCATAACAGATTTTCAGGAATTTCATTCGACGGAATCGCGAGCCATTTTTCAGATTTGCTATCCACTGGTTCAATCATATGTGATATTTGAAATCTTTGCATCGTTTTGGGACGGACTTTTGTTTTCCGTATTGTGAATACATAATATTTTTCTTTGTTTTCATTGTGTTTTAATTTTAGACTGGCACTACCCACCAATGGAGTTGGCAGCGTTTGAAATGAGTTGGGGTTCATAACTTTCTCCTTTAATTCCACTATTTTATTGATTTCATTTGACCTACATTGTTGCATAGCTCCTATTTTTGTTTTTGCAGATTCAACACACTTATCATTTAAATTTATATCATCTCTGCAATTTCTCTCAGAATAAGTAAACAAATTTTTGATTATGCCACGTCCTCTTTGTACCGAGACATTAGGTTCAAAAGATTGCGACGTTATACCGCCAGAAATTTTATTTACTGTTATATTCTCTTCGTAATTTCTGTTACAATTTCTTAAGGTAGGGGAAGGGATATTTGCCGGGTACACAAGCCTTTCGTTCGCTACGTCTAATAATACTCTATTAGACCTTAAAAAAATTGCGCCGATGATGGCTTCATACAGAAAATTGTTGCATATTATAAAATTTGTCGGAAAAACTCTATTATCCCTTTTTACGTCTAGGTGGATTAAACCTTTTGCATCCAATTTATGCCCTGTTACGCTAGTTAAATTGGGATTATTAAAATTCCTCTGTTGCCTAATATGCGGAGGCAACATATTAAATACGCATGAGTTTATGATATTAACCGTGGCACCAGAGTCAATTAGTGCCTTAAAGTAAACATTTGCCACACTAAAATCATTAAGTATAGGTAACTTATTATTATCATCACTAAAGGACGGTGCTATTAATGGGTTGGACCTATAAAATATTCTAGGCCCCTTCTGGGTCCAATTTATTCTTCTGAGGGGCCTGACACGTTTCCCCACGGATTTATTTCATACGTCGGTGTCCGCAATAGAGACTCAGATATGTCCATGGAATCTTTAGCTAATTGATTTACATTTGTTTGTTGATTTTGCCATGTATTATTACGGTAGTTTGGATTTCTTGTGCCAGTACCGGGTGCTGGCGTCGACTACAAATGCCGTTGACTTGAAAAATTTGCATTTGACGTCGGCAAATTTTCGGGATTTCTATATACCATCCTTGCACCATATTGGTTTTGACGAGTATTTGGGTTTTCGAATCGATAATTATTTTGTCTATTGGGGGTGGGTTATACAAATTCTGTTGGTACGCGTTGTGAGGTACTGGTGTCTGCAATCTTCCATGCCTATAACCTAGTGCACCATTGGCGCTAATATTTGTTCTCCCGAACAAATGGTTGCGATAATTTTGCGTATTATCGACGGCATTCCTTGGTGCTGTTATGTCTTTAAACCTAAAGCGGAACTCTCTCGCGATATGCCCAGGTCGATTATTGTTATAGCATCTTACAATTGTGGAACTATTTCCATAATTGATTGGTTTAATGAGCTGAAAACGTACTGTTTTCTGCCTAGTGGGCTCTTGCGTTCTATTTCTTTGTGGCACTAGGGAATTATCCCTTGATAAGAAATTTGGAGAAGCCTGACCTTCAAGTGAGGCTAGTCTTGCGGTCGTTTCGCCTAGGCTATTTATTTTTTTTTTACTGTGATTTGCCACAATTGTATCAATTTCAATCATTCGTCCCATCTCCTGAACTGCAAGATCTAAAGTTTGAATATTTTTTGATAGTAACATTTTATATAATTTTGGGGGAAGCCCTGGCAAAAACGTGTATAGTATGATTTTTTCATGCAATTCTCCTGAATCTTTTCCGAATTTTGCTTCTACTGAGATCTGTTTACAACGTTAGTATTCTCTTGCACTCTGTGTATGCTCAAAGCATACAGTTCCTTGTATTAGATTATGTTTACAACTAGTTTCGATAAATATATCTTTGAATGTCGTTAACAATTTTTCTATTGTATTTAATGGCAAATTGTCATCATCTTCTAGAGTATTTGAAATTTGATTTAGGAAGCTTAAGGCTTGCCCTGTTAATCTTAGGAGAACTATACCGACTAACATTTCTATCTCTGTTTTTGTTAATTCTACAAATTGGGGCAATTGGATATTAAATTCGTCGACATCTGTTTGTCCATCATATTGCGGAATGGATTTTGTTATTTCTGCTTTTTTCGCAACCAACTTTTGCGCAATTAATAGTTCGCTTAATTCTTCTGACATTTTTGCGTTTGAATAATTCAAAATAAATTAATTTTTTTCACTTAAACTATTTGGGGGAGACTGCTATCTCCTATGAGATAGTCTAATAAGGTTTCCTATTAAAGCTTAGCGGTTATAGGCCTATACACTTTTTCTTTTATGTCTGTATTTATCCAATGATTCAAATTTAAATTAAGAAGTTTGTAACATAACAAGTTCGCATGTTTTCCTCCAAGTTTTCAGACCACGCCAGTTTTGCCGGGGCATTTTTGCTCAATTAGATTCATGTACCGCCACTTGTACCGCTTATTTTGTGTGGTACTTACTGACTGCGCAAGTTCTGCCGGGGGAATTTTATTGGTTCGTGTAGGCCCTGTACCACTTGCGACCATGTCATTTGTACCATTAAGGATTTAAGCTGTATTATTAAGGATCGCGCCAACTGCGCCGTTGTGGAATTGCTCCACTCTTGCCGCTTAGGTTTTACCTTGAGCCGCTGAGTTGATATAAACTTTTTCTGCTAAAGATTGCGCCACTCGTAATAGGGGGAAAGAAATGAGTACAATGAAGGGGTAGAAAAATGACCACGCCACTTCCTATGAGAGAACATAAAATACTTAACTAAAGTAGGTTAGAAGTTCTCCAACCATCAGTCCATCAATACCTCTAGTGTTAATTAGAAATCAGATTGCATGGGAGCGCTGCCTATGGAGTACATTTGAACTAGTTACCTACTATGCGATGAGATACAAGCATATAATAAGAACAAACACAAATAGAAAATTAATGGATTTATTGACACTTACATTTCAGGTATAAAACAATGTATGTATATATCTCTAATCATAATGCCCCGAAAAACACTTTTCCAACACTCTAAAACACTAGTCTTGATTCTGCGCTAAGAACTATTTCACGATTGGCCCAACTCCTGTGGAGGGCCCGCTACTTTGTCATTATGTTTACCAATTAAATTCATTATGCTAACTTATTGCTCTATAATTTATTTTTAATTTTCTGATGATTAGACATTCATATTCCTAAGATAACTTAAAACTTCCTGTGAACTGTGTATCTCGTGATTTTTTATTGCCTAGTATTTTCGCGAAATTCAAAACCGTCGTCCTGGATTTAAGAGTCGGTCTGTAAAAAAAAAAATATGGGCTACTGCGATGACGTTATATCAGAAGTATCCTTAAAAGGAAAGAATTTTATTTTTTTTTATTTTAAATATATCACATACTAGCCTACTCATGGTACACAAGTTTTAATAATATGGGGAGCCCCTCACCCCTGTTTCTATGCAAAATCCCGCTCCTGGAAAGATTCCAAGCGCATGTTACACCACACGAAAAACCCTTGCCTTTAAAGTGTCAGATAAGTGGTGCTACCAACCCCTCAAGCTGTCAAACATACGCATTGCGGTTACCGGTTCTATTAAAAGGAACACAGTTGCCAAGACTCCGTGACACACCCATCTGAACTCCAATGACGTCATACGACTTACCCCGTTTCAAATGGACAAAAATGTACTTTGCGACAGGAACCCATGAGGGAATCCCCGCTTGTAACGTAATGACAGCTCAAACCTAACGGAATTATTGTGCAACACTGTCACCTAATAATTTTTTTTCGCCCGAAACCCCCAAAACGTTTTTTTCATTAACTTTAATGGCAGAATACACTTTATGTAAGGTCAGCACATCTTACGCATGGACGGTACATCCATCACTGCCAGATAATACCATTTTGACATTTTTCACCCAAAAGCCTCAAGACATTTTCTTTTTATTCAGCATTTAATTTTGTCGCTCAAAACACCTTTCATATTTTTAATTTTTTCTAGAGTTCTTGACCCCACCAGGACTCGAAATATCATTCACTTCCAATGGTACAGCGCCCCAAGCTTGTCGTCCATGAAATCATTTCCAGTATTTTGTTTCCGGAACCATATTCTTAAAATAACCTATTGCGTGACAGCTAGGATTCCTCATTGTTTGGCATTCATTGAAAAGATGCGGTACTCTCCAAGTTTGATATGCTCCAGGAGACGTTTTCTCTAAAGCTATAAATAATGATAAAACGAAAATGTATCGTTTCTTTGCAGGGGACATTAGATTTCACACTCTTGCAAAAATACAACCCCCCCCCCTCTCTAGCATGCAATAGTGGAGGAATAAGGTTGATATTACATACAGATTTAAGTCAAATTAAGAGATTTTAAAGAAAATATCCATTTCTTTGAAAACTTGTTATATTTTCACCTCTTCCACGGGACAAATTCCTTAATGTCTCCACCCTGACTTTTATGCTCAAGCTCACCCAAAAATGACATTACATGACCCCCCCCCCCCCAAACTCTGGAAACACATCATCTCCACCAAGACATTTTTCAGGCATTTCATATTAAAAATTATGTCTTTAAATCCCGTGATTCAAGTTTTTTGAAACCCAAGCCAATCATGATGCTCCACAAAATACTCTACAACGCCATCGTATTTCACCCATGTGACACCACCACCACCACCCCCCCCTCACCCCCTGGATGACCTGATATTACTGATACGTTTAAACCATATTAGGAGATTTCTTTTAAGGACTTTGAACGAAATGCACCGTTTCATTGAGCATTGTTAGATTTAACTCACCCTTTAGCAAAAAATTCATTTAACACCTCCCACCTTATCTTTAAGCTTTAGAGTATACTAGTTAATGACAAGGCTTACCACGTTGTTAAATTATGGACGATATTAAACACCCCCATGACATCGCTACATCTCCCCCAAAACATCCTTCAGGAATTTCCTAATAAAAAACTATGCCTTTAAATCCCGTGATTCAAGTTTTTGCAACCCAAACCTATCATGATGCCCCCACAAAACACGTCACACCACCATGCCCTCCCCCTCTACGCAATGCAATTCCAGTATTTTGTTTCTGGAACCTAAGCACCTCCAACTATCATCATATGGCACCAGACCTCATCTTCACCCTCCCCCCTAGCCTAGCCTAGCTGATATTAGTGGTATATTTAAACCATAGTAAGAGGTATTTTTAAAAGGCTTTTATCAAAAATATCCATTTCTTTGAGTTAAACTTATGGATATTGAAAAATACCCTAACAATAGATTCCAGCCTTCACCTACCAATCATTTTCGGAGGGCGCTTTGATAATAGATACAATTTTTAGAGGTTAAGCTAGCAATATTCACACCCCTGGCAACCCACCGAAGATTCCAGGCGTTCTAATATTTCTTCTTTATTGGCATGATTCCTAGCGATTTTGCAGCTTTGTTTTTCTGGAAGATTCCCAGGATTTCCGTGACCAGGTCTAATATGAATTATACCAGTGTATCTTAAAAGCTAGACTAAAAGGACCCCAAGGGGCTCCTGCACGGCACACACACACGCGTACTGTGCAATAACGGCGATGTATATCTTAAGCAAATAAACCTAATGGGAGAGCTTGGAAGATCATCTTGCGAGACGAGTAGATGTCCAAACCATTAAAAGTATACTTATGGTCCAGAGCGGGGTGACGCTGCGAGACTGTTTTTACACTGACCCCAGCCCTCCAAATGACAACAACCCTCACCGGCTAGGACATTTTCAATCTTCTCAATCCAAAAATAAGCTAAAATATCCCATTAAACACTATATTTTTAAAACAGAGCAACCACCCCCTTCTTTACTAGTGTTTTATACTCTAAGCAATTCACCCCTAAGTACCCTACTATTACTGCACCCTGTCACGCACCTTTGTCATCGCCTAATCTCCCCCAAACAACTTTTCAGACATTTCTTGTTAAAAATTTTACTTCAAGTCATTCAATCAGGTTTTCGCAAGCAATTCACGTCACACTACCACGCTATAACTACTCTATAACAGCCCTCTGACATCGCCTCTTCTCTCCCAAAACACTCTTAGACATTTCTTGTTGAAGAATTTTACTTCAATTCATTCATTCGGGTTTTCGCAAGAAATTCAGCCCACAGTATATAATTCAGCCCACAGCCCACGCTATAACCACTCTCCATCACCCCTCTGTCATCGCCCAATTTCCCCCAAAACACTTTTCAGAATTTTTTCGTTAAAAATTTTATTTCAAGTCATTCATTTGGATTTTTCGCAAGCAATTCACGCCACAGTACAACACTAAAACTACTCTTTAACACCCCTCAGTCATCGCCCCATCTCCCCCAAAACACTTTTAGACATTTGTTGTAAAAATTTCACTTCAAGTCATTCATTCGAGTTTTTGCAAGAAATTCAGCCCACAGTACTGCACTTTAACTACTCTATAGAACCCCTCTGTCATCGTCCCATCTCCCCCAAAACACTTTTCAGACATTTTTCGTAAAATTTTTCACTTCAAGTCATTCATTACGGTTTTCACGAGCAATTAAAGTCATAGTATCACATTATAACTACTCTTTAGCCTTCTCAGTCATCGCCCCATTTCCCTCAAAACACTTTTCAGACATTTCTTGTTAAAAAATTTATTTCAGGTCATTCATTCGGGTTTTCGCAAGCAATTTACACCACAGTCCAACACAATAACTGCTCTGTTACAGCCTTCTCTCATCGCCCCATCTCCTCCAATACCCTTTGGGACATTTCCTGTTAAAAATTTTATTTCAAGTCATTCATTCGGGTTTTCACAAGCAATTCACGCCAAAGAGTATTTAAAACATTTTTCGGGCTTTCCATGTCTTGGTAATGGTTTTACAGGTTAACCGTGATTTTTCACTTTGCAATTGATTTTTACTCTGGATTTGACTTCTAGGGTTAGCCATGATTTCTATAGTTTGCTTTTTTTATGAGATTGTCAGGATTTCAACGCTATGCTAATGATTGCATTAAAATTTACCATGATTTGTACACTTTGATAAAAAATTTGGATAGTGTGCTCTTGATTTCTATGAATTCGTCCGGAGTTCTAGTTTTGTCTCTATCACCTAGATAAGGACCTTATGATTTTTCCTGTAATACACTACCTTTCTGGGCTATAATATTTCAAAGCAATAAAACACAGCCGTTTCTCACTTGTTGCCATGTAAGAACGTCAGGGAATATGATTTTTTTTTCCTGGAACACCAAGTATTCTTAGGTTTAATGTTTCTCAACAATAAGCAATGACCACGTTCTGCTATCACTATGACCCCAGCCAGCATCGATATAAGCGTCTTCTAACATTTGAAACATACAAACAAAAACACACATGAACAAAAAAAACACACAAAAATACACACACACGCACACAAACACACACACATTCACACACAAAACACAAAAACACACACACTCACACACACACACTCAAACACAAAACACAAAAACCAAAATACACACACAAAAAAAACTTACACACACGAACACAAAACACACATACATGGACACGCCCAGACACACAACACACACACAAACACACACACACGAACACAAAACACACAGAAACACAAACACGCACACACGAACACAAGACACATACACAAACACACACACACACAAACACACACACACACGAACAGAAAACACACACACACAAAACCCACACACACACACAAAAACACACAGACACAAACAAACACACATACGACCACAAAACACACACACAAAAACACACACGCGCACACAAAAACACACGCACAATACATACACACACACAAACACATAAACACAGACACACACACACACTCACAAACATATCTAATGGGGGGGGGGTCTTTTTCTTGTACGTTTAAATGGGGGGATTTTATCTTGTATTTTCAAATGGGGATTTGTTATACATCTTTGTAGTGAGGCTATATAAACATTATACCATAGTTTTGGGGGAATTTCGTGTGGCGGGGGAATAAAATAGCGGGTCAAACGGGGAGCGTATGTTAATGGCCATACTGAGTCGTAATCAGATTACTAGGATTCAAGTTCCCTAGAGAGCGGTTGGAGCCACAAGGACTAACTATCTTGAGAAATACTAACATGAAGAGATAAAATCAAGAAAGTAATGTATTTATTTTTACTCACATTAGCAATACAAAGCTAGTTCAGGAACATCAAATTATCTGCACTTTAATTCACTGTCATAGGCACTTGGATAAAATTAAGCACTGAGATGTATGTAATACAACATGGGTCTATCGATGATCTCATAGAAATTGTCAAAAGTTATTAATGGTTAGATCATAAGTTCAATTACATTAGACTGCTCTCAACTGCTCTAGACTGACTCAAAATTACAAAGATCTAACTAACTATACTCTCCAATTTCGCCAGAGGTCACATTTAGGCGTTTCTAAGAAGCATATTACGTTGGACCTATTGGTCGAATAGCATGTCCTATATTCTTATTGGACAGGGAATACACCAATTAGCTGCTTTAATTTTCATACGATTTATGGCTGTAAGAGATGCATTTTGGAATGTTTTTTGTCAAACAAAGTATTACTTTTGTAACTTTATTGCTAACGACTTGTCACTTAGTTTCCAGGTGGCTTATAATTTATCACGATGAGACTTGTTGCAGGACAATACAACTTGGTTATATTGGAATATCTAACTCTAGACTTAGTTCCAGAACAATGTAACTAGATTACACGAAAATACTTTGTATCTTTCGTGGCTATTTTTTGTATAATAAATTCTACCCTCTCTTGACAGTTCGGAAATTCAAGCTCTTAACATTTAAATATATTGTTGGTCGCCTGTCGCATAACATTTGGTCATACTGATATTTATTGCATGTTCCTGTGACACAGAGATGGATTTTATTTATTGTTACTTCATTTGTTGCGGGAAAGATTTTGCAAAGTTTGTCCGATCAAAATACATTTGTTTTGCTACTTTTTAAATTGGACGATCAAACCTTATTTGATGTCTTTGGGTTTATTTATTTTAGGTTCATGTTTTTAGGTGGTTCTATTTTACATGGGCAACTTTAATTTGGAAGGTTTAAGGTTTTTGAATTTTGAACCCGTCACATATCATCCTTCCCATTATTAACGATGTCCTCATCGTTGTGTTTACTACTTCTCTTTTTATTTTTTGAATTTTGACCCTGTTTTGTCATTATTAATTTTTAACATTTGGCACTTATCATTTGAATTAACTTATATTTAGTAAGATGCATATTATTTTTTTTCCTATTCCAGATTGCTTTATGTGACTACGTATATGTAAACATTACTTTAAAGTCCGTCACCTACTCACTCTATTTGGCGAAAGGGCCAAAGAGTATCTACTGACTAACGCATTTGATTATATGATTAAGTACGTAAATATTACTTTCCTCCACCTTTTACTGAAAATACCTCCACAAGATATGCAAATAATTCTATATGATTCAATTGTCTTGATTCTGATAATATAATTACTCTACTACCTGATATGATATAAAGCATGAAATTAAACGTTCAATATTTCTTATTTTATATAATATTCCACCTGACGCTTTACTATTCTTCTACCTGATACAATAGTGATAATGAAATTATGCGTTTATTATTTCTAAATCTACACAATGCTTCTACATGACGCTTTACAAATATTGTAAGCCACTAACCTTTAAGAGCAGCTTATTACATGTAAATTTTTAACATACTGCAAAATATGGATTAAAACAACTTTCAAAGGAACGAATTTAATAAATTGGTCGATTTTAATTTAGCATCTGATTGCAACACTGGAATAATGTAGTTTACACTTATTTCATCTGTTTTATTAATTTATTCTTAATATTCACTAATGTCATATGTTAGATACATTAGATTTCACACTTACTTTATTATTCTACGTGTCTATAATACTCAAATACGTTGTCAATTTATTTTGGGCTTCCATTAAATTAATTACTGGGTCGGCTAATTGTTTATGGTTTGTCTTCGGGATGTTTCACTTTTGGCACTTATTACTTGGCATAAGCATATGAAATGTTCATAAGTATGACTTCTTGCACAAAATTGTCCGTGCGTGGTTTTTCACATCATATACGAGGGGATAGTGTTATAGAGTCGTGGAAAATTTTACTATGTAAAAATCCCTTGGGGCAATTACAGGGGCTGGGTATCCAGATAACTGAGCTGGGTATATCTTCTTGGGCACTTTTATCCTTGGGGAAATCTAATACTCGTATAGTTTATGTTTCCCGTAAATTTTTCACGTTCGGCCCTTCTTTTATTTTAATAAAGGGCTGCGTTACGACATACAAAGGTAATTACGGTTGGACCAAAACATGATCTTAGGGTCTAGGTTCGACGCATTGTCTTTGATTCCTGGTTCAATGATAAACAATCATTGAGGGCTTTATCACTGGGATTACAATTATAATAACAGGGTTGGGTCTTCTCTTTGAACACTTTATTTTGGGAAAATTTTTCACGTACAGTTTATGTTTCCCACAAAATTGTTCATGTTTGGCTCTTTTTTTTCATGGAGGATGGTTTGTTTTTGCGACATCTAATAGTAATTGGGTAGGGTCAAGACTTAAACTTGGAATTTTTTCACATATTGTCCTTGGCTTGGGGCTTAAGATACATAATCATTGAGGGATTAACCTTCAGGATTATTGTTGGTCCTTGGTATTTAATGTTAGGGACCTTGCCGTCTAAGGATAGTTATTTTATGGATTTTTATGCAGTTTTATGACATGACTGGTCGGGGTGGTTCTCTAGATAATCTTCGATCAATACATGTATATGGAGTTTTTCTATTTGACGATATTTTTTGAGGTAGTGTTACCTGGTACTAGGTTTTGGTAACTGGGATTGTCATCAGGGTATTGCCGTCAGGGATTTGTTTGGTGATTACTTATCGTTGGTTGACGAATGATGAGAGTAGATGCTACTAGGTTGTATCTGTGTTGCGTGCTGGTATACCATGATTGAATTTCCACTGATTACTCCCCTTCCTAGAATATAAATATCTAGGCAGAATCATATGCTCTTTACAATCACGTAAGTTAAAACACATAGGGCAATATGACATAATTAATAGAATATTGTAAGGGACTATTATTTGAAGCAATAGTTGTGGTTAATCACACTAACTATATCAAATTAATATGAGTAAAGTTAAATTTAAAGATATAACGAGTATAAGTAGTTCATATGCCTTTTTTTGCATATTGTAGCGACACTGGATTACTATGAGGCAAGCTGAGTAATCATAAGAAAAATGATTAACTACAAGGAAAAATGACACCGTATGTCAATTTCTACAACAATACTTATATATATCTTCAGCACATATTTCAGTTCTTTACTTATCTTAAACGTTTTTCAACATTCAACTAATTTTGGATTTAATTTTCAACTATATAATTAAATTAATTTTCAAATATCTAATTGAACATGAGGTAGCTTACATGGTTAAATATGAGGTCTTAATTTGCTAAAAATGTTCATCCCTTTAATGTTTACGCTCGTTCATGCCGCTTAAGAAACGCCTATTTCGTGATACCTGCATGGTTTTAAGCAAACAGTAATTAGAGAGGTGTGACTGGACATAGTACGAATGACGACCTCTACTCCCATTCGCTCGATCATGTCCTCCCTTATTTTATGGCTTAAGGGTAATCAGGGGGTTCGGGGTTTAGGTTTTGCATCTCACTCGATTCGATGTGATCTGTCTTTACTCTTTTTTTACGTGTTCTCATAATTTTTCCATTGTTCGGGGTTAACCAAATCCTCATGGCTAGGGGAATTAATGAGCTTCAGTCTTGTAAGCAACTAAATATTCCACTTGATAATGAGATGAAGACACTCCACATTGGCTTTCCGCATATGATTATCTTTGGTCTCTCTTGCGAATAGGAGAATTTATATTTTTCATACATTACAGATATTTTGGGGGTAGTTCCCATGCTTAGGAATGATTCCCTGCTTTACGACGTCTTTAGCTGCTGTACAAACAATGAAGATTATCATAATATTCGTTAGTCGCACCGTTCTGTTTAATTCTAGAATTAATATGTGTTAACTTATATTGCAATGTAATCTATTTTTTTTTCGCGATTTTATACTTTTGGATTTTGAATATAGAGGGTATTATTATGCGAACAACTAACATCGTCAGCCACGTGGCTTCTGCATATATTGAAGGTATTAATCCATTCTCCCATTGTATTTTATTCCCAATTTTCTTGTTACTGATCGATACTTGGGTTTATTTGCCAATCGTAGTCCAAAACGATACGATTCTACGTTATATTTCCTTATATCATATTTGACGTTCCACTTTTTTGCGAAAACTTCTTCCCCTGATTTATTCACAAAGAGGATTGCTGCAGAGTATATCACGTTTTCTTTCGCATACTTGATAGTTATAAACTCTGTATTTAATAATTGCCTTGGCCATTGTTCTGAAATGAAAGGTAGTTTCTATTGGCTTTTGTCTAGTTACTTTTATTCAAATTAGTTACAATTATGGTTACTCTAGGTCGGGATCAAACTACATTTTCGCCAGTACTTCCTCATACTCGGGTACTTATTCGTTTGACGTAATTTGATACTTCTAAAGCTCCATTTTAACCAATAATGAATATTGACTTTTGAATGGAATGTAAGGCGACTTCAGGTCGAGGTTGAACTATTTGTTCACCAGTGCCACCTTGCACTTGGCTATTAATTGTTCGAACTTAATTCGATTCCCCAAAGTTCCATACAGGTTTAAAAGTATTGAGTTTTCCACGAAACTACCCTTTTTTTTATAAAGAAACGATATATATATATATATATATATATATATATATATATATATATATATATATATATATATATATATATATATATGTGTGTCTTTTGGGTTTTAACTTCCTGACTTAGTTTTATAACATATTAATACACTGCTAGCCTATTTATATGATGCAGTTTTCAAATAATAACTGATCAATATAGACATAGCACTACAGATAATATTGGTTGAGCTCTTCTATTATTTATCCTGACGGGATTATTTATATACACAATTTCTTCCACGGATATCAGCTTTCAGTTTAAGTATGGGTGCATCGTCAGGCAGTACCGCCTTTGAGACTGAGGATGTTAACATTTTGGTAAGCCGATAATTCCCCCATGATGATACGTTGGAGCTGATAAATTTGATTTCTCATGCTACGTTATTTTGACCACTTTTCGGCGTATTCAAATACATTAGATGTACTAATAATTGGTTTGTGAGGTGCAGACCTTCTAATGTGGCAGTTATATCACTCCTTCGCATATTTTGTCGAATCACTTTTCGGCACCATTCGGATAATGATAACGGGTCATTTATTATTCTTACTATGGAAAACCGTAAGTTTACGTGCGACTGGCAACAACATAGTTGCTCGCGCAAAATTACGTCTAAGCCAGGGAATATTTTGATTCCGAAATTTCTGTCTTGTTGGAAGAAATTCAGGGTTACTTTCTTTATGTCTTTATAATCCCTCGGGGTGATTTGAAAAATAGCGGATGCCGTTGAAGGGTTCATTGGGCTTAGGTATGTGGTATTTACACAATGGACGTATAAGGCCCTAAGGAAGCTTTCTCCTTTTAGCATATGCCCTCGGTCTATTAGAATGGAGAGAAATTTAATGGGCCAAATTGTAGTGATATTATTATCGTCCTGATCGTACCAAATGTTGTTTGCGATGTATTCAGATAATAAGGCATACTTGGTCATTGGGATTCCTTATATTAAAATTTGGAATGCTAGGTTGGCGCTTAGCATGGTGTATTCGATTGTTCTCGTCATTGTACGTGCACTCAAATTTTAATGAACTAAGGTTGCTATTAATCTTAGGATTATTCTGTCTTCCAAGACTTTCCTTGGAGATTTTAAAAGGAAGTGTAGTGTGGGGCAGTTAAGATTTCCCACTGTTTTGATAAGAACCCATTCTTTTAAGGAATCATTAATATTATTTATGCTATGGCTTTTCTTGAGTTTCCATAACGTTGTATTTGCCAGGCTACAATTACTTAATTGTGGCTGGCTCGGGAATCTCAATATTTATATTTTTTTTTTATTTATTATTTTTAGATTTTGAGTTAATAATAGCAACGTACCATATAGTCGCTTGTTTCACCACATCACAACGTCGGTGGTTGACGGTTACTCATGTACCGGTATCTGGAAATGTGTTATTATATAACATTTATCGATTAAGAGGAACTTCTATTGATTAAGTTATTTGAGGTGAAAGGGGGAAGAATAGACTTTTTTTCTTTATTTTTATTTTTAATTTTTTTCATTTTTGTTCTTCTTACTCATATAACTGTTTCCTTTCCGTTGGTACACCTTGTTATGTTTTATAATCTACTCTTTAAATTTGGGGTTTGTTATGATCTGGAATGATCGCTTACGGCTATAGGCTCCTAGTTAAACTAACAATTATGTTGGGTTACAGTATTTTTAGAAATATTAAGTAATTATGTAATTGCTATATATTCTCAATCTAGTAATGGTTACCTTAGGTTACCTCGGTTAAGGGATAGTAATTGATTACATAATAGTAATATATCTTCGATTTAGAAATAATTATGTTAAGTTAAGTAGTTTAGGGTATAGTAATGATTACGTAATAGCTACGCACTTTCAATTTAACGATGTTTATCATAAGTTATAGCTGTTTATTTGGCCTTTTTAAATTTATGGTATTTATTTTTTTTTATTAGTATTTTACGTTCCTTTTCCGGTACCAGTTGTTCTTCGTAAGGGAATTGTTGCTCCAAAAATAGATCCAAAGAATAATAAGACGTCGGACTGAAAGTAATTTTTGAAGATTAATTCCAGAGCTAATCCTTTCTTTCAAAACCAACTCCAGAACTAATCTCCAAAAACTAATTCAAAAACTATTCGTTCTCTGGACACAACTTCCTCATATGTGAGGCTTCCTACCATCTCCTTTGCCGATTCCTTTGAGCGGTTACTTTCGTTAGAGAAATTTTTCTAGTAGTAAAAGTAATGTAGTGTAATTCTTGCGGGTCACTTTTTATGGAGAGATGAGTTGATTTTCTCATGAGACTTCCCTGGACGGACCGTGATGACCGATGGGATAAAATGCACCACAGGTCATGACAGTTGCCCAACGGCTCCCCACGACTTGGGGTTTGTTTTATACAACTTTAAAATTGTATCTTTTCATTATGCGATGATTACTTTTCGTAACTGTATAGACATTTTTCATAAGAAAGCCTCCAGATCAATCCGGAGGAAGAGGGATAGTAGAAACCACTTCCACCGTTTTGGCCAACTCCTTCCACGACTGAGGGTCCATCCGTTTAAAGATTTTTGCTGAAAGGCCGTTATAGTACCTTGTTAAGCGATTTCTTGTTGTGTAATCAAGTCTCGTATCTGTGTAATCGTTTCTCAAAGGAAAGTGAGGGTCAAGTGCTAGCGTGGTTGGATAATATAAACCACGCCCAGCCTTGGCTCTAATCTTCCATGATTGGGGGTCCATTCGTTTTCACAAATCTCACTTTAATTCCAGTGACTATTTCGAATAAGTCGTTCTGCATCGATTTTCAAGTATTTTATGGGTTTTTCACGGATTATTTGGTTATTATTGTTTGCGGAAGAGTTTCGCCGAATGTGTTGAGCTTTCACTATTTATCTAGAGCAAAAGAAAATTTTTAATTGTTATACCTCCCGGAGTGGGTGTGGTACCCCTACTTACTTTTAGCTAAAAGTGTCTTTTTACTTAGTTTTGAGTGGGTTATCGAGCGTAAATCGTAAAAAGGAGAATAGTAGTGCTTTTTACGTGAGGCATAGTAAATTTCTTTGTTTATTTAACAAATTATAAGGTTTCAACCAGATTTTTGCAATCGAAAAAGTCTCTACCCTAAACGATATTATGATATTTTTGTGTAAAATTGGTAATTAAATGCGGCTTGGTTGTAAGTAACATCCTTAGTTTAGTAAAGGTTAGCATTGAACCTGGAGTGATCGCAGTTATAGTCGAAATTAATGACAAATTGAGAATTTTTTTATATTGTAGTCTAAATTGCACGCTATTCCGCGGTATTGGTGTCAACATTCTTCAAATGAAATTAAAATGTATTTACATTTTGTAGTGACCTTATTGGTGAATTAAAGCTAATTTAATCCCAATTTAAATGTACTAAGCTACAATAAGAAGCAGCATCTTTGTCGTAAAGTCATTGGAAATTCGACTGAAAGATATGGAAGTTAAACTGTGCAAAACGCGATATATAAAACTTAATTGTTTTATATTATTGTGAAGTCAAAATCATGGCGTTCGAGAAACTTATCTAGGTGACGGTGTCACAATATTGTAAAAGGAAGGTATTAAAATGTTGTAAACATATAATATTTTAATCATAACTCTACTGAGCTATGTAGGGCACATCGTATTCCTATATTGTGGATAAACAGACAGAAATCGGGGCGTTGGCCTGGTTTTCGACTTCGAATGCGCAAAAAGGCTGTCCTTAGTCTGGGATTTTTACCCCTTTATATAATCAATATTTACGGTGTCGATCCATTCTGCTCCTGTGGCATACAGAGTGCCACGTGGCAAGGGTACATATACTTAAACGCAATGTTATCTAAGTTTTTATGTTGAATTTTACTGTGTTATTTGGCAGGTTCATATATTTTGCAGAATATTCAAGCGTTTATGAATAGTTTCGTTCCTTCCTTTGGGTCAGATTCAGGTTATTAGGGCATCAGGCATAGTCTCTAGAATACTCATATTTCTTTTCAATTTTAATAATTACTTTTACCCCTTTTTTGTCGTGCGTGGCGCCAAGCATAAAACTTAATTACCTTATATTATTTTAACGATATAATTTGCCTGGGTGGCTGGAGTTTTTTATCTTGTTTAGTGTTGGCCAATTTTTAAACAAAATTAAGGGTTTTAAAAATTCTAATTCTAACATTTTTTTTCTTTTACGTAAACAATTGAAGCTAATTAGTTTCAATGTCTTGACTTATCACGCCAAGACACTAAAACCAACCTATCCTGATTTCGTTGCACAAAAGGTGTTACACGATAAAGGGGGGGGGGGTTCATACATTTGAATACAATATCACCTATATTTTTTTACTTTTTTTTAGTTTTATCGCGATATTTTGTAAGCTTGACGTTATCAGAGCGTTGAATTGGTCTTGGGACGGACTCGTTCTGATTTTTGAACCGATTCGGTTCCTAATGTACAAATTATTACTTGCTCTAAATATATTTTTTGCTTAGTGTTTTACAGGGGTTAGTCTTGAAGAGGAAGCTTTCGCAATGTTTAGATTTATTGTGGTACCTTCCGGTTCGGGGTATATTTGAACGTGTTTTTGGTCAAGGAAGAAATTTCGATTTTAGGTGTTGGTCATACGACATCAAAAGGGTGTCATCTATTCATCTATTCATAAAATTTTGGTTATTTCCGGCTTCCTCCATTGTCCGATTGCATCTGATGGGTCATTCATACATTCGTATAAATGTTCACTTTACTTTTATTATCTTCAGTTCAAACTTATGTGTGAATCAATGAATTCCAAGTGTTTTGGACTCCTAAATAGCATATATTTTGTAAATTTGAATTTTTATGGATAGCATAAGCTTGACTATGTTACGCTCCTTCTTTGAGGGAACAGAGTTTGGCAAGAACTGAGTGCGGTGACAAGCACATAAGGTTAGTAACAATTATTAAATATCGGTGTTTTTATTACACGAAAGTTCACGAATTACGGTAATATTTAGGAGAATTGTTTATTTGTATTTTAACTCGTTATTCTGTAATTATCTCGGTTGCTAGTTTTTTATCTAGGTTCTGAGGCAGAACAATATTTGTTATTGTTAAGTTCAAAAGACATTAACCTACTAACATTAACCTACTACCTTTTAACCTACTACATAAGACATCAAGGATATTTAAGGTGTCATAAATATCGGCATTTTCGGGCTTACGAATAGTCCTTCTTACTAACTGCAAAACGATAAAACTGCAAACGATAATTATAGAAACAGTTTTATTCAAGGCGAGTCTCACATTTCACTTAAAAGGTATGTGACTATTTTTGAATTACGTTGCAAAATTCTTTCGAAAATTAAGGAACCATCTAGCCTAGGAAAAAAATTTTGTTATTCATGTTTTATCAGGGTAGCTTTCTTATTATTCTAGTTGCGCGGTTTACTTTTGGTTGTTACAATTCATTTTAAGATAATTTCAGCTAAATTTATTGATACAATTGCCAGGGTTTTTGACGATTATTTTGCCCTCTGCCTACCGGCTGCATGCGTCCTGCTGTTTTGGCTAACGATGACAAAACTAATGGCTCAGTTAGCTAAACATTAGTTACAAATTTAATCTATGGTACAAATTTTTTTTTTGTCAACAAAAATACTTTCTCTATAGAGGGCCATCAAAAGTCGAAAAATTAATCAATATTTGTTCCTTTTTATGCTTTAGTTCTGTCTTATTTGAGACTCCAAGATACGATATTTTGGAACTTTGATAACTAATTTCATGTACTTTTGACTTATGGAAGGTTCCTCGTTTTGTTTCTCAAGACTGTCTAATTTGCGCGAGTGACACGTGATTAGTTGCTAGATTGCGGGGACAGATTGTCAATATAGTCTTATTCAAGGTGATTGTCGCACTTGACTTCAAAGATATGTTAACTAACTTTGGATTATGCCACGCAAAAAAAAACATCGAACAGAAGGGATCAATAGATTAAGGCCATAAAACTTTTCTTTCAGGTTTTCCTATGTTTGCACATTTCTGGGGCTTATTTGTATAGTTTGAGAGTTATATTGCCTTAGGGTTATCCATTCCTTGACTTATTCTATTATAGTTTAAGAGTTCTATTGCCTTTAAGGTTTTGTTAAAATATAATCAACAGCGAAGAGATCAATAGCTTGAGACCAAAAAGGAAATTTACTAATTGTCTGATTTTTTTTTTCTTCAAGGGCGATTTCACCTTTTTTGCAGAAATTGGTGTTTTTATTATTGATATTTAATGGGCATTTTAGCACAGTAAATTAACCGTTCATATATTTTTTGCTTTTAGGGGGATAGACTGCTCGTTAATAAGGATATTCAAAATAGTTCAGAGCATACAATAGTACGCAGGTCAATTAATCTAATTGCTAATATTGCAAAAAATAAAAAAGAGAAAATTATTTTAATTTGAGGAAAAAAAATGCGTAGGTGAACCAACTAATTTGCCATAAATTTTGTGGTTTCTCGAACGGGATTGAAAGTTACAGGAGTAAGGTTATTATCTCGAATTAACATTTTATAGGGGGCCAGTTGAACTTTGTACATGATCAATAACATCAGAAGTAAAAGGTGTGATTTTTTAGGAAAATCCAAAATGTTATTTGGTCATTTAGTTTATAGGGGGTGACTAAGGTTGTTTTTTATTTTGTTTTCTGATGAATGTGTTTTGAAATCTAGAGCTTGGTCAAGCTTACCGGTGGTAGGTAGGGTTAACTTACATTTCCCCCCTTAGGTACACGTTTTAGCTATGTCTTCGTTTTTTCTTTTCTTTTTTGAGAAAAAATATTATTTTCCAGCAAAATTAGGTGAATAGATTACTTATTAATAGGGGTATTTCTGCAATTTAAAACAGTACACAGGTCAACCAATCCAATCGCTAATGTTTCAATGTAAGAGGAAAGTTTTTTTTCTGAAGTTGAGGAAAAGAAATACGCCGATAACTCGATTGAATTGCGGTTAATTTTTCTGTATACGCTAATGTTGGTTAGTTGAACCGATATTTTCATTGGTTCATTTGAATTATGTTTCAGATTAATAACATCAAAAGGGATTAATAGCATCTGAAGGGATTAATAACATCAGCCAAACCTTTCACTTTTGAAGTGTGGCTTTAGGTAAAGCCAAAATGTTCTTTATCTATTTAGTTTATGGGGGGTGATTAAGTTTGCCCCCTACAGATTGCCTTAGTCATTAAACGCTGCGTGACTTATGATTGGCTATCGTGATAAAACTAATAATGATAACAAGATATTGCTAAGATAAGGTTTTACGTTTGACCAATTGTCTAAACGGTATTCAAGATTTCCAATGCCGGTTTTATCTCTGTGTACAATCAAATCTAACGGGTTAAAAGTGTTTAGTATTTTAAAAGAATTTGTCACCAACTTTTATCACTAAGGAGCCTTCTTTTATTTTATAACATTGCCGCTAACAGGGCGATGACAATTCGATATGTTTTAATGTAGTAGGTACATTGATAAAATCTTTCGAATATTCCCTTTGGTACTTAAGATTAATGAGTCAAAGGTGACTCTAATGAGTTCGAAAGTGACATCTTCTTCAAAGGTGACTCTTGAAGATGATTTTACAGCCAAAATATATCAAATTTTAGTGTTTTTTTTTGTATTTCAAGGTTTGATATACTGAAAGAGTTTCTTTAGATCCACATTTTGAATATCTTAACTAAGATTAAAAGTATGTGCTGAATTAATGTGATTTGGGGTTGTGCATTGAAATATAATTGAATTCAGTGCATGGAGAGCCCTAGTGATCCTCATGATTACCTACTCCAGGGTTTACCTGATACAGGCAAAACTGGGACAGCTGCTTCAACTATGCTTTAGCTTCTACGGCTAAATCCAAAATACAGTATCTCGTCCAAAATACAGGAAATACTGTATTTTGTTCAGCAATAATACGAGTCCTCTAGTTTAACGTGACTCCGCACGAGGTGTTTGATACCACGGAACCATTGTTTGCACAATTTATTATACTAAACTTGTAAAAGTATTTCATTTTTTTTGTTTAGGTATTTATGCGAGAAAAAAGAATTTACCTTTTTTTTAGTTTAATTAGCAGCCATGATCAATGTTTTCTTAGTTTTCTGTATCAGAGGGTAATGGTTGTACTTTGGGCGTTCCTTGTGGTGGAGAGATCTTTGAGGAGCCTTGGTCAGTAGTATCATTTACTTGGGTAGTGGGATACTGGGTCTTAGCAGTTATGCTATCATGGGTCGGAGGGTTTTGTTGAATAGATTCCGTTTGTGGGTTTATAAAAGGGTACTGAGCCTGATTGGGTAATGTAAAGTACGGAGGTTGTGGTGGTCTTTCATCATATGTGTTAGCAAGAATATGTTCCAGTTGTAGGCTGGGGGGTAAATTAACTTCAATTGTAAATAGGGTTTCCACGATTTTCCACCAAGTTTGAGCAAAATTATCTTTGTTTTTGCAATTCTGTGTTGATTTCGGCTTTGTTTTCCTTCAGTTGCTTTTCTAAGCTTTCCTCTTGTAGTTTAATTATTTCTTTTTGTGCTTTTAAGTGGCCGTACTCATGCTGTAAGTCTAAGAGCTGTAAGTTTAGCTCTCTTACGTAAAAAAGGTGGAACAGGCTGTAAGTTTAGGAGCTTGACTTTTTCAGGTACTACTGTTTCTTGTACCGCTGCTGTGTCAGTTAAGTCAATATTGTTGCTATAATCTTCCACTTTTTTACCGATTTCTTTCACTTTATTATATAAACCTTGTAGTCTTAGGAGCTTATCAAAGTAATTGTATCCCTTGACAAGCATAGCGTCGCTTATTGATTCCATTTCATTCTGAATTTTTGCGGCCTGTTCTTTAACTTCCATAAACTCAGTCTCGATAGTAGTATCCTATTATAAGGTCCAGCCAGTGATTGCGTAATATGCCTTACCAGGGGGCCAGTGACCTATTACAATGAACCCTACATGGCTTGGCAGACGGGTTTTCTATTATGACATTCATTTTTTGGAGGTCAAACTCATGGATACATGTTTATTTTTTTTTTTTAACTGGTATTTTTCAATGAAGCCCATAGCACTTTGCAAAAACCCGTGAATGTAGGACTGAAAGTCCATTCGTACTATATCTGAATCCAGTTACTAATCAAGTTAGTGTGACCGCCATTTTTTGATCTGGTTAAGTGGGTATAATCTGGTTTGGTTCGTTATTGCGAGAGACTTACTCAATTTTCATCTTAGTGTTAACTGGGTGATCTAATTTCGTAGGCACTAAAGGAACATTTGAAGGTGGAGAAAAAAAAAGGTAATTAGTGATTGGATAATTTTAACAAGAAATGACTGAAATGTGTTTTGGAGGAGATGAAATGAATGTGTACTGTATAATACACAAGTGATTATTTGCACAGTGTTGTCAATTTTAAATAGTTTAGAAATAAAAAAAAAATAACAAGAAATGGCTGAAAAGTGTTTTGAGGGAGTTGAATTGCACGAGGGTTGACTTGCACGAGGGTTCAGTTACATGAGGATTCAGTTACACGGGGATTAGTTAAATGGGGTCGAGTAGCACGGAAGTTCAGTTGTACGGGGTTTCGGTTATACAGGGGTTCAGTTACATGGGGGGTTCAGTTGCACGGGGGGTATCTGCTATAAAAAAACTTCATTCTAAACAAATACGAACATTTTGAAAAGCAGACAAAAAATTGGACACTATAATCAGAATTATTTGATTAACATTTAAAAAGGGGTAATGAGATATGTGATCTGTATAATACACTAGTGATGTTTGATAAGTATTGTCAATTTAAAATAGGATCTAACGTTCCCTTCGTTCCCCTATTTCTGAGGGCAGGGAGGGGTCAATTTCGGAGGGAAAACATCTGCATCAAGGGGAAGGCTCAGAGACCCTTCGTTCCCACATTTCCGAGGGCAGGGGAGGGGGAGAAGGTGATAGTATTCCAATACAATAATTCAAGCATAATAGAATTTATGCTCCTAGTGGAAGCTCATAAAGCCCTTCCCCCTCCCCGCGCTAGGATTATTGCCTGGCTGTACCTCTAAATACATAGAATTAAGGTGATAGTATTCCGATACAATAAGTCAAGTATACTAGAATTTATGCTCCTAGTGGAACTTCGTAAAACCCTTCCCCCTCTCCCGCACTAAGATTATTCCCTAGCTGTGACAATGGATATTACCTCTAAATACAGAGAATTAAGGTGATAGTATTCCGATACAATAAGTCAAGTATAATAGAATTTATGCTCCTAGTGGAACTTCGTAAAACCCTTCCCCCTCTCCCGCACTAGGATTATTACCTAGCTGTGACAATGGATATTACCTCTAAATACAGAGAATTAAGGTGATAGTATTCCGATACAATAAGTCAAGTATACTAGAATTTATGCTCCTAGTGGAAGCTCGTAAAACCCTTCCCCTCCCCGCGCTAGGATTTTTGCTAGATTTCTTAGTTCCTCATAGGTGTTTGTTGTCAGAAACCTATAGTTTGGGATGAGTAGTTTGCTATTTTTGACTTTTCAGAGCTAGGTTTCTTAGACTTTCATAGGTGTGTGTTGTCAGATACTTATGATTTGGGATATGTAAATTACTATTTTTGACTTTTCTGAGCTAGATTTCTTAGCCTTTCATAGGTTTGTGTTGTCTCAAACCTGTAGTTTGGGATGAGTAGTTTGCTTTTGGACTTTTCAGAGCTGGATTTCTTAGCCTTTCTTGGGTGTGTGTTGACTGAAACTTATGATTTGGGATATGTAAATTACTATTTCGGGCTTTTCTAAGCTAGATTTCTTAGTCTTTCTTTGGTGTGTGTTGTCTGAAACCTATGATTTGGGATTTGTAGTTTTGCTTTTTGGACTTTTCAGAGATAGGATTCTTAGTCCCTCATAGGTGTTTGTTGTCTGAAACCTATAGTTTGGGATGAGTAATTTGCTATTTCAGGCTTTTCTGAGCTAAGGTTTCTTAGTATTTC
The DNA here is from genome assembly GCF_049724085.1 of Artemia sp. Qi Xiang Cuo. Lineage (NCBI taxonomy): Eukaryota > Metazoa > Arthropoda > Branchiopoda > Anostraca > Artemiidae > Artemia > Artemia sp. Qi Xiang Cuo. Next base: position 70,792,066 of record NC_142797.1, on the reverse strand, counting down.
ATAGGTGTGTGTTGTCTGAAACTTATGACTTGAGGTGTTTAATTTGCTATTTTAGGCCTTTCTGAGCTAAGGTTTCATAGTATTTCGTAGGTGAATGTTGTCTGAAACTTATGATTTGGGATATGTAAATTACTATTTCGGGCTTTTCTAAGTTAAATTTCTTAGTCTTTTGCTGGTGTGTGTTGACTGAAACCTATGATTTGGGATATAAGGTTCTTTGTCTTTCGTTGGTGTTTGTTGTCTGAAACCTATGATTGGGGATTTGTAGTTTGCTTTTTGGACTTTTCAGAGCTAGGATTCATAGTCCCTCATAGGTGTTTGTTGTCTGAAACCTATAGTTTGGGATGAGTAGTTTACTATTTCAGGCTTTTCTGAGCTAAGGTTTCTTAGTATTTCTTAGGTCTGTGTTGTCCGAAACTTATGATTAGAGGTGTGTAATTTGCTATTTCAGGCTTTTCTGAGCTAAGGTTTCATAGTATTTCGTAGGTGAACGTTGTCTGAAACTTATGATTTGGGATACGTAAATTACTATTTCGGGCTTTTCTAAGCTAGATTTCTTAGTCTTTTGTTGATGTGTGTTGTCTGAAACCTATGATTTGGGATGGGTGGAGTGGTATTTTTGACTTTTCTGAGCTTGATTTCTTACCCTTTAATAGGTGTATGTTATCTGAAAACTATGACTTGGTATGGTTAATTTGATATTTTTGACTTTTCTGATATAGTTTTATTAGTATTTCATAGGTGCGTGCTGTCAGAAAATTATGATTTGGGATTTGTAGTTTGCTTTTTAGACTTTTCAGAGCTAGGTTTCTTAGTCCCTCATAAGTGTTTGTTGTCTGAAACCTATAGTTTGGGATGAACAGTTTGCTATTTCAAGCTTTTCTGAGCTAAGGTTTCTTAGTATTTCATAGGTGTGTGTTGTCTGAAACTTATGATTTGAGGCATGCAATTTGCTATTTCCGACTTTTCATAACCAGATTTCTTAGTCTTTCGTAGGTGTGTGTTGACTGAAACCAATAATTTGGGATGTGTGGGTTGCTATTTTTTTACTTTTCTGAGATGGATTTCTTAGCCTTCCGGAGGTGTGTGTTGACTGAAACCTATGATTTGGGAATGAGTGGTTTGCTATTTTTGACTTTTTTGAGCTAGATTTCTTAGCATTTCATAGGTGTGTGCTTTCAGAAAATTATGATTTGGGAGGTGTAGTTTGCATTTTGGACTTTTCAGAGCTAGGATTCTTAGTCCCTCATAGGTGTTTGTTGTCTGAAACTTCGAGTTTGGGATGAGTAGTTCGATATTTCAGGCTTTTCTGAGCTAAGGTTTCTTAGTATTTCGTAGGTGAAGCTTCCACGTCAGTTTTAAGTTCACCAAGACATAAAAATTTTTAAGTTCAGTTCTAATTTTCCCATAGAAGATAGGAAAAGTTATACTATTATTGTGATTATTTTCTATGAAGATAGAAAGTTTCACTTTAATTCTAAATTTTCTTAAATTCAGTTCCGACTTTTCTCAAAGAGATGAAAAAATTTAAAGTTCAATTTAAAATTTTCTGAACGAAGTCAAGGAAAGTTCAAGTTTTCTTCTGAATTTTCTCAATGAAAAAGAAATTAGTCATTGATCATTTCTATTTTTCCAAATAATATAAAAATTTTCTACTTTAGTTCAGATCTGTCTCGAAGAGATAAAAAATTTAAAATACTGTTCCAAATTTTTCACAGAAGATAAAAAAGTTCAAGTTCCCTACTGAATTTTACCAAAGAACACAATTCAATTCTAATTTATCCAGAGAAAATAAAAATCTTCCACTTAAGTTCTTTATTTCACAAAGACATAAAGAAATTTAAAGTTCATTTCTAAATTTTTCAGTTGAAGATATAAAAAGTAATACCATACTTGTGAATAGTTTCCCGGAAGATAAAAAGTTCTAGTTCAATTTTAAATTTTCTCAAAGAAGTGAAGAAGAATTCAAGTTCTCTTCTGATTACTACGAAAGAACACAATTCAATTATAAGTTCACCTATAGAAAATAAAAATCTTCCACTTTAGTTCTTTATTTAACAAAGACATAAAGAAATTTAAAGTTCAATTCTAAATTTTTCTGTGGAAGATAGAAAAAGTAATACCATACTTGTGAATATTTTCACGGAAGATAAAAAGTTCTAGTTCAATTTAAAATTTTCTCAACGAAGTGAAGAAAAGTTCAAGTTCTCTACTGAATTTTACCAAAGAACACAATTCAATTCTAATTTCTCCAGAGAAAACAAAAATCTTCCACTTAAGTTGTTTATTTTACAAAGATATAAAGAAATTTAGAGTTCAATTCTAAATTTTTCGATGGAAGATAGAAAAAGTAATACCATACTTGTGAATATTTTCCCGGAAGATAAAAAGTTCTAGTTCAATTCAAAATTTTCTCAACGAAGTGAAGAAGAATTCAAGTTCCCTTCTGAATTTTCCCAAAGAACACAATTCAATTCTAATTTCACCAGAGAAAATAAAAATCTTCCACTTCAGTTCTTTATTTCACAAAGACATAAAGAAATTTAGAGTTTAATTCTAAATTTTTCGGTGGAAGATAGAAAAAGTAATACCATACTTGTGAATATTTTCACGGAAGATAAAAAGTTCTAGTTCAATTTAAAATTTTCTCAACGAAGTGAAGAAAAGTTCAAGTTCTCTACTGAATATTACCAAAGAACACAATTCAATTCTAATTTCTCCAAAGAAAACAAAAATCTTCCACTTAAGTTCTTTATTTTACAAAGACATAAAGAAATTTAGAGTTCAATTCTAAATTTTTCGATGGAAGATATAAAAAGTAATACCATACTTGTGAATATTTTCCCGGAAGATAAAAAGTGCTAGTTCAATTCAAATTTTCTCAACGAAGTGAAGAAGAATTCAAGTTCTCTCCTGAATTTTACCAAAGAACACAATTCAATTCCAATTTCACCAGAGAAAATAAAAATCTTCCACTTAAGTTCTTTGTTTCACAAAGAAATAAAGAAATTTAAAGTTCAATTCTAAATTTTTCGGTGTAATATAGAAAAAGTAATACCATACTTGTGAATATTTTTTCGAAGAGATGAAAAATTTAAAATACTGTTCCAAATTTTTCACAGAAGATAAAAAAGTTCAAGTTCCCTTCGGAATTTTACCAAAGAACATAATTCAATTCTAATTTCTCCAGAGAAAACAAAAATCTTCAACTACAGTTATTTATTTTACACAGACATAAAGAAATTTAGAGTTCAATTCTAAATTTTTCGGTGGAAGATAGAAAAAGTAACACCATACTTGTGAATATTTTCCTGGAAAATAAAAAGTTCTAGTTCATTTTTAAATTTTCTCAACGAAGTGAAGAAGAATTCAAGTTAACTTCTGAATTGTAACAGTGAACACAATTCAATTCTAATTTCACCATAGAAAATAAAAATCTTCCACTTAAGTTCTTTATTTCACAAAGACATAAAAAAATTTAAAGTTCAATTCTAAATTTTTCGGTGGAAACAAAAAAAAAGTAATACCATACTTGTGAATATTTTCCCGGAAGATAAAAAGTTCTAGTTCAATTTCAAATTTTCTCAACGAAGTGAAGAAAAATTCAAGTTCTCCTCTGAATTTTACCAGAGAACACAATTCAATTCTAATTTCACCAGAGAAAATAAAAATCTTCCACTTCAGTTCTATATTTCACAAAGACATAAAGAAATTTAAAGTTCAATTCTAAATTTTTCTGTGGAAGATAGAAAAAGTAATACCATAACTGTGAATATTTTCTCGAAGATATTAAAAATTTAAAATACTTTTCAAAATTTTTCACAGAAGATAAAAAAGTTCAATTTCTCTTCGGAATTTTACCAAAGAACACAATTCAATTCTAATTTCTCCAGAGAAAATAAAAATCTTCTACTTAAGTTCTTTATTTCACAAAGACATAAAGAAATTTAAAGTTCAATTCTAAATTTTTCGGTGATAGATAGAAAAAGTGATACCATACTTGTGAATATTTTCCCGGAAGATAAAAAGTTCTGGTTCAATTTACAATTTTCTCAACGAAGTGAAGAGAAGTTCAAGTTCTCTTCTGAATTTTACTAAAGAACACAATTCAATTCTAATTTCACCAGAGAAAATAAAAATCTTACACTTCAGTTCTTTATTTCACAAGGACATAAATAAATTTAAAGTTCAATTCTAAATTTTTCAGTGGAAGATGAAAAAGTAATACCATACTTGTGAATATTTTCACGGAAGATAAAAAGTTCTAGTTCAATTTAAAATTTTCTCAACGAAGTGAAAAAAAGTTCAAGTTCTCTTCTGAACTTTACCAAAGAACACACTTCAATTCTAATTTCTCAAGAGAAAATAAAAATCTTCCACTTCAGTTTTAAGTTCCACAATGAAATAAAGAAATTTAAAGTTCTATTCTAAATTTTTAGATGAAAGAAAGAAAAAGTAATACTATGATTGTGATTATTTTCCATGAAGATCAAAAGTTTTACTTTATTTATAATTTTTCTTAAATTCAGTTCTGATTTTTCTCAAAGAGATGAAAAATCTAAAGTTCTGTTCCAAATTTTTCATAGAAGATAGAAAAAGTTATACATTGATTGTGAATATTCAACATTAAGATAAGGAACTCCACTTTAATTCAGAGCTTTCTCGAAGAAGGGCAAAATGTTCAAGTTCTCTTCTGAATTTTCTTAAAGAAGAGAAAAAAGTTCGCTAAATTCTGAATTTTACCAATGAAAATGAAAAAACCTTCCACTTCAGTTCATAATTTCTCAAAGAAATAAAAAATTTCAAGTTCAGTTCTAAATTTTTCTGTAGAAGATAGGAAAAGTTATACTATGATTGTGATTATTTTCCAGTGAAGATAAAAAGTTTCACTTTAATTCTAATTTTCTTAAATTCAGTTCCAATTTTTTTCAAAGAGATGAAAAATTTAAAGTTTTGTTCCAAACTTTTTATAAAAGATAGAAAAACTTATGCAGAGATATTGAATCTTTGACATGTAGATAAAGTGCATCACTTTAATTCTGAGTTTTCTCGAAGAAGTGCAAAATGATCATGTTATCTTCTTAATTTTTTTAAAGAAGGTAAAAAAGTTAAATCAATTCTGAATTTTTCCAATGAAAATGAAAAAAAAGCTTCCACTTCAGTTCTTAATTTCTCAAAGACATAAAAAATTCAAAGTTCTCTTCTAATTTTTCCAAAAAAATAAAAAGGTTCCACTTCAGTTCTGGTTTTTTCTCAAAGAGATGAAAAATTTAAAGTTCTATTCTAATTTTAAATTAAATTTTAGCTCCTTTGTCTTATGGATTTACCCCTAAAATTTTTAAGTTAGAAAATGAGTGACTCGTTCTATTATTAAAGACAATCGTTCAAACTCGTTCATCTAACCTCCAAAACAATAGGTTAGGTTAGGTAAAAATAAATATTAATAAATAAATAGAAACATTTCTACATGTTTAAGATAGGTTAGGTTAGGTTAACTTATCATGAGCGCTCATGATAAGTTAACCTAACCTTTTCTGGCGAGTATGGTTAGGTTAGGTTAGGCTAGATTAAGTGGTTAGGTTAGATTAGGTTAGGTTAAGTTAGGTTAGGTTAGCCTATGTACGCTTCACTTAGGTTAGCTGTGGTTAGGTGAGAGACAGGCAAATAGTTAGGTGTATGATTAGGTTAGGTTAGGTTAGATTAAGTTAGGTTAGGTTAAGTTAGGTTAGGCTAGGTTAGCCTACGTACGCGCGCGTACGTATGCTGACCTAGCCTAACCTAACTTAACCTAACCTAACTTAATCTAACCTAACCTAACGTAATCATACACCTAACTTTTTGCCTGTCTCTCACCTAACCTAAGCTAACCTAAGTGAAGCGTACGTAGGCTAACCTAACCTAACCTAATCTAACCTAACTTAATCTAGCCTAACCTAACCTAACCATACTCGCCAAAAAAGGTTAGGTTAACTTATCATGAGCGCTCATGATAAGTTAACCTAACCTAACCTAACTTAAACATGTAGAAATGTTTCTATTTATTTATTAATATTTATTTATACCTAACCTAACCTATTGTTTTGGAGGTTAGATGAACGAGTTTGAACGATTGTCTTCAATAATAGAACGAGTCACTCAATTTCTAATTTAAAAATTTGAGGGGTAAATCCATAAGACAAAGGAGCTAAAATTTAATTTAAAATTAGAATAGAACTTTAAATTTTTCATCTCTTTGAGAAAAAACCAGAACTGATGTGGAACCTTTTTATTTTCTTGGAAAAATTAGAAGAGAACTTTGAATTTTTTATGTCTTTGAGAAATTAAGAACTGAAGTGGAAGCTTTTTTCATTTTCATTGGTAAAATTCTGAATTGAGCTAACTTTTTTATCTTCTTTAAGAAAATTCAGAAGAGAACTTGAACATTTTGCACTTCTTCGAGAAAACTCAGAATTAAAGTGATGCACCTTATCTTCATGTCGAAGATTCAAAATCAATGTATAACATTTTCTATCTTCTATGAAAAATTTGGAACAGAACTTTAAATTTTTCATCTATTTGCAAAAAATCGGAACTGAATTTAAGAAAATTAGAATTAAAGTGAAACTTTTTATCTTCACTGGAAAATAATCACAATCATAGTATAACTTTTCCTATCTTCTACAGAAAAATTTAGAACTGAACTTTAAATTTTTTTTGTCTTTGAGAAATTATGAACTGAAGTGGAAGGTTTTTTCATTTTCATTGGTAAAATTCAGAATTGAGCTAACTTTTTTCTCTTCTTTAAGAAAATTAAGAAGAGAACTTGAATATTTTGAACTTCTTCGAGAAAGCTCTGAATTAAAATGGAGTTCCTTATCTTCATGTTGAATATTCACAATCAATGTATAACTTTTTCTATCTTCTATGAAAAATTTGGAACAGAACTTTAGATTTTTCATCTCTTTGAGAAAAATCAGAACTGAATTTAAGAAAAATTATAAATAACGTGAAACTTTTGATCTTCATGGAAAATAATCACAATCATCGTATTACTTTTTCTATCTTTCATCTGAAAATTTAGAATAGAACTTTAAATTTCTTTATTTTATTGTAGAACTTAAAACTGAAGTGGAAGATTTATATTTTCTCTGGAGAAATTGGAATTGAAGTGTGTTCTTTTGTAAAGTTCAGAAGCCAACTTGAACTTTTCTTTACTTAATTGAGAAAATTTTAAATAGAACTACAACTTTTTATCGTCCGTGAAAATATTCACAGATATTGTTTTACTTTTTCCATCTTCCGTCGAAAAATTTAGAATTGAACTTTAAATTTCTGTATGTCCTTGTTAAACAATGAACTGAAGTTGAAGATTTTTATTTTTTCTGGTGAAATTAGAATTGAATTGTGCTCTTTAGTAAAATTCAGAAGAGAACTTGAACTTTTTTTCACTTCGTTGAGAAAATTGTAAATTGAACTAGAACTTTTTATCTTCCGGGAAAATATTCACAAGTATGGTATTACTTTTTCTATCTTCCACCGAAAAATTTAGAATTGACCTTTAAATTTCTTTATGTCTTTGTGAAATAAAGAACTTAAGTGGAAGATTTTTGTTTTAACTGGAGAAATTAGAATTGAATTGTATTCTTTGTTAAAATTCAAAAGAGAAATTGAACTTTTCTATCTTATATTTAAAATTTGGAACAGTATTTTATATTTTTCATCTCTTCAAGAAAATATTCACAAGTATGGTATTACTTTTTCTATCTTCCACCGAAAAATTTAGAATTGAACTTTAAATTTCTTTATGTTTTTGTGAAATATAGAACTGAAGTGAAAGATTTTTATTTTCTCTGGTGAAATTAGAATTGAATTGTATTCTCTGGTAAAATTCAGAAGAGAACTTGAATTTTTCTTCACTTCGTTGCGAAAATTTTAAATTGAACTAGAACTTTTTATCTTTAAGGAAAATATTCACAAGTATGGTATTACTTTTTCTTGTTTCCTCCGAAAAATTTAGAATTGAACTTTAATTTTCTTTATGTCTTTGTGAAATAAAGAACTTAAGTGGAAGATTTTGATTTTCTCTGTTGAAATTAGAATGGAATTGTGTTCTTTGGTAAAATTCAGAAGAGAACATGAATTTTTCTTCACTTCGTTAAGAAAATTTTAAATTGAACTAGAACTTTTTATCTTCCGGGAAAATATTCACAAGTATGATATTACTTTTTCTATCTTCCACCGAAAAATTTAGAATTGAACTCTAAATTTCTTTATGTCTTTGTGAAATAAAGAACTGAAGTGTAAGATTTTTGTTTTCTCTGGAGAAATTAGAATTGAATTATGTTCTTTGGTAAAATTCCGAAGAGAACTTGAACTTTTTTATCTTCTGTGAAAAATTTGGAACAGTATTTAAAATTTTTCATCTCTTCGAGAAAATATTCACAAGTATGGTATTACTTTTTCTATCTTCCACCGAAAAATTTAGAATTGAACTTTAAATTTCTGTATGTCTTTGTGAAATAAAGAACTTAAGTTGAAGATTTTTATTTTCTCTGGTGAAATTAAAATTGAATTGTGTTCTTTGGTCAAATTCAGAAGAGAACTTGAATTCTTCTTCACTTCGTTGAGAACATTTGAATTGAACTAGAACTGTTTATCTTCCGGGAAAATATTCACAAGTATGGTATTACTTTTTCTATCTTCCATCAAAAAATTTAGAATTGAACTCTAAATTTCTATATGTCTTTGTAAAATAAAGAACTTAAGTGGAAGATTTTTGTTTTCTCTGGAGAAATTAGAATTGAATTGTGTTCTTTGGTAAAATTCACTAGGGAACTTGAACTTTTCTTTACTTCGTTGAGAAAATTTTAAATTGAACTACAACTTTTTATTTTCCGTGAAAATATTCACACGTATGGTATAACTTTTTCTATCTTCCACCGAAAAATTTAGAATTGAACTCTAAATTTCTTTATGTATTTGTGAAATATAGAACTAAAGTGGAAGATTTTTATTTTCTCAGGTGAAATTAGAATTGAATTGTGTTCTTTGGTAGAATTCAGAAGAGAACTTGAATTCTTCTTCACTTCGTTGAGAAAATTTTAATTTGAACTAGAACTTTTTATCTTCCGGGAAAATATTCACAAGTATGGTATTACTTTTCTATCTTCCACCGAAAAATTTAGAATTGAACTCTAAATTTCTGTATGTCTTTGTAAAATAAAGAACTTAAGTGGAAGATTTTTGTTTTCTCTGGAGAAATTAGAATTGAATAGTGTTCTTTGGTAAAATTCAGTAGAGAACTTGAACTTTTCTTCACTTCGTTGAGAAAATTTTAAATTGAACTAGAACTTTTTATGTTCCGTGAAAGTATTCACAAGTATGGTATTACTTTTTCTATCTTCCACCGAAAAATTTAGAATTGAACTTTAAATTTCTTTATGTCTTTGTGAACTAAAGAACTGAAGTGGAAGATTTTTATTTTCTCTGGTGAAATTAGAATTGAATGTGTTCTTTGGTAGAATTCAGAAGAGAACTTGAATTCTTCTTCACTTCGTTGAGAAAATTTTAAATTGAACTAGAACTTTTTATCTTCCGTGAAAATATTCACAAGTATGGTATTACTTTTTCTATCTTCCACTGAAAAATTTATAATTGAACTTTAAATATCTTTATGTCCTTGTGAAATAAAGAACTTAAGTGGAAGATTTTTATTTTCTCTGGATAAATTAGAATTGAGTTGTGTTCTTTGGTAAAATTCAGTAGGGAACTTGAACTTTTTTATCTTCTGTGAAAAATTTGGAACAGTATTTTAAATTTTTCATCTCTTCGAGACAGATCTGAACTAAAGTGGAAAATTTTTATATTATTTGGAAAAATAGATATGATCAATGACTAATTTCTTTTTCATTGAGAAAATTCAGAAGAGAAATTGAACTTTCCTTGACTTCGTTGTGAAAATTTTAAATTGAACTTTAAATTTTTTCATCTCTTTGAGAAAAGTCGGAACTGAATTTAAGAAAATTTAAAATTAAAGTGAAACTTTCTATCTTCATAGAAAATAATCACAATAATAGTATAACTTTCCCTATCTTCTATGGAAAAATTAGAACTGAACTTTAAATTTTTTATGTCTTGGTGAACTTAATAATGACGTGGAAGCTTCACCTACGAAATACTAAGAAACCTTAGCTCAGAAAAGCCTGAAATATCCAACTACTCATCCCAAACTAGAAGTTTCAGACAGAAACACCTATGAGGGACTAAGAATCCTAGCTCTGAAAAGTCCAAAAAGCAAACTACACCTCCCAAATCATAATTTTCTGAAAGCACACACCTATGAAATGCTAAGGAATCTAGCTCAGAAAAGTCAAAAATAGCAAACCACTCATTCCCAAATCATAGGTTTCAGTGAAAACACACCTACGGAAGGCTAAGAAATCCATCTGAGAAAAGTAAAAAAATAGCAACCCACACATCCCAAATCATTTGTTTCAGACACCACGTACCTATAAAAGACTACGAAATCTGGTTATGAAAAGTTGGAAAAAGCGAATTGCATACCTCAAATCATAAGTTTCAGACAACACACACCTATGAAATACTAAGAAACCTTAGCTCAGAAAAGCTTGAAATAGCAAACTATTCATCCCAAACTATAGGTTTCAGACAACAAACACCTATGAGGGACTAAGAAACCTAGCTCTGAAAAGTCTAAAAAGCAAACTACAAATCCCAAATCATAATTTTCTGACAGCACACACCTATGAAAGGCTAAGAAACCTAGCTCAGAAAAGTAAAAAAATAGCAAATTAACCATCCCAAATCATAGGTTTCAGACAACACATACCTATGAAAGGCTAATAAATCTAGCTCAGAAAAGTCAAAAATGGCAACCCACCCATCCCAAATCATTGGTTTCAGACAACACACATAAACAAAAGACTAGAAATCTAGCTTAGAAAAGCCCGAAATAGTAATTTACATATCCCAAATCATAAGTTTCAGACAACATTCACCTACGAAATACTATGAAACCTTAGCTCAGAAAAGCCTGAAATAGCAAATTACACACCTCAAATCATAAGTTTCAGACAACACACACCTACGAAATACTAGGAAACCTTAGCTCAGAAAAGCCTGAAATAGCAAACTACTCATCCCAAACTATAGGTTTCAGACAACAAACACCTATGAGGGACTATGAATCCTAGCTCTGAAAAGTCCAAAAAGCAAACTACAAATCTCAAATCATAGGTTTCAGACAACACACACCAACAAAAGACTAAGAAATCTAACTTAGAAAAGCCCGAAATAGTAATTTACATATCCAAAATCATAAGTTTCAGACAACATTCACCAACGAAATACTATGAAACCTTAGCTCAGAAAGGCCTGAAATAGCAAATTAGACACCTCAAGTCATAAGTTTCAGACAACACACACCTATGAAATACTAACAAACCTTAGCTCAGAAAAGCCTGAAATAGCAAACTACTCATCCCAAACTATAGGTTTCAGACAACAAACACCTATGAGGGACTAAGAATCCTAGCTCTGAAAAGTCCAAAAAGCAAAACAACAAATCCCAAATCATAGGTTTCAGACAACACACACCAACGAAAGACTAAGAAATCTAGCTTAGAAAAGCCCGAAATAGTAATTTACATATCCCAAATCATAAGTTTCAGTCAACAAACACCCTTGAAAGGCTAAGAAATCCAGCTCTGAAAAGTCCAAAAGCAAACAACTCATCCCAAACTATAGGTTTCAGACAACAAACACCCATGAAAGGTAAGAAATCTAGCTCAGAAAAGTCAAAAATAGTAATTTACATATCCCAAATCATAAGTTTCTGACAACACACACCTATGAAAGGCTAAGAAGCCTAGCTCAGAAAAGTCAAAAATAGCAAACTACTCATCCCAAACTATAGGTTTCAGACAACAAACACCTATGAGGGACTAAGAAATCTAGCAATAATCCTAGTGCGGGGAGGGGGAAGGGTTTTACGAGGCTCCACTCGGAACATAAATTCTAGTATACTTGACTTATTGTATCGGAATACTATCACCTTAATTCTCTGTATTTAGAGGTACAGCCAGGCAATAATCCTAGTGCGGGGAGGGGGAAGGGCTTTACGAGCTTCCACTAGGAGCATAAATTCTATTATGCTTGAATTATTTCATTAGAATACTATCACCTTCTCCCCCTCCCTTGCCCTCGGAAATGTGGGAACGAAGGGTCTCTGAGCCTTCCCCTTGATGCAGATGTTTTCCCTCCAAAATTGACCCCTCCCTGCCCTCAGAAATGGGGGAACGAAGGGAACGTTAGAACCTATTTTAAATTGACAATACTTATCAAACATCACTAGTGTATTATACAGATCACATATCTCATTACCCCTTTTTAATTGTTAATCAAATAATTCTGATTATAGTGTCCAATTTTTTGTCTGCTTTTCAAAATGTTCGTATTTGTTTAGAATGAAGTGTTTTTTATAGCAGATACCCCCCATGCAACTGAACCCCCCGTGTAACTGAACCCCTGAATAACCGAAACCCCGTACAACTGAACCTCCGTGCTACTCGACCCCATTTAACTAATCCCTGTGTAACTGAATCCTCATGTAACTGAACCCTCATGCAACTGAACCCTTGTGCAACTCAACTCCCTCAAAACACTTTTCAGCCATTTCTTGTTAATTTTTTTTTTTCTAAACTATTTAAAATTGACAACACTGTGCAAACCATCACTTGTGTATTACACAGTACACATTCATTCCATCTCCTCCAAAACACTTTTCCGTCATTTCTTGTTAAAATTATCCAATCACTAATTACCCCTTTTTTTCTCCACCTTCAAATACTCCTTTAGTACCTACGCAATTAGATCACCCAGTTAACACTAAGATGTAAATTGAGTAAGCCTCTCGCAATAACGAACCAAACCAGATTATACCCACTTAACCAGATCAAAAAATGGCGGTCACACTAACTTGATTAGTAACTGGATTCAGATATAGTACGAATAGACTTTCAGTTCTACATTCACGGGTTTCTGCAAAGTGCTATGGGCTTCATTGAAAAAATACCAGTTTAAAAAAAAAATAAATAAATAAACATGTATCCATGAGTTTGACCTCCAAAAATGAATGTCACATTAGAAAACCCGTCTGCCAAGCCATGTAGGGTTCATTGTAATAGGTCACTGGCCCCCTGGTAAGGCATATTACGCAATCACTGGCTGGACCTTATAATAGGATACTACTCTCGATTAGTTTGTCTATTTGTTTAGTCGCAAGGATCTCATTTATTTTTTTGTTTATTTTTTCCTTGGAGGCCTTGACTTCGCTAAGAGATTTGAGAATGGCTTCTATCATGTTTTCGATTTCCAATCTTTCTGTTATCAATTTTGCCGAAGCATCTAGGAGTTCCCATCGCCTCTGAAGTAATTGTTCAATACTCGTTCCGTCAGCAACAGGACGGCACCAGGATTTTGGGGGGAGGGTTGAACAATTCTTGTTCTGCTTCTACCTTCAGGGTTTTCTTTCAAACCGGAGTTCAGCTTATCTGCAACAATTAACTATTAATTTCCTTCGACCTCTTACAGGTAGCTTTCATTGAAGTGTCGTTTCCAAGCACATTTGTTTTAAGGGTTTTTTTTGCTTATTTATCTTGCTCAACTTCGCAACGACATTATTTTATGATTTTTTTTTTGTACTTGATCTCTTGACATATTTCCACTTATCTGGTTTCTTAACCACTCTACCAGATTTTGTGATAACTTCCTCTCGTTTTTTTGTGTTTTATCCTTTTTAGACTTTCCCATAGAGATTAGGTCAAACTTCTTGTATTGCTTCAATAGGAATTTTTGACCTTTTAATATAGCTTCTTTCGCATGAGCCGTAGCCGAAGTTAGTTTTCGTTTTCGTGCGTCTTGGGGATCGTCTGGAACTGATTCATTGTCTGATTCAGTAGAACTGGTCTCTGAAGATTCATCATTAGGGCTTTCCGGGGGGTCCTTTGCGATTTTGGAGTATCACTGCCCTTGCTTCCTATATTTCGTCTCCTCTGGAAGTAGCAGGTTTATTTTCCATTTCCTCGTGCTGAATTCTTGTTTCGGGGGAGTTAAAAGATTCTTGAGAACTCTGGGAGGAGTCAAATGTTTGTGGAGAGTGTCTCCATTGTTTGAACGCCATATCTTCGGGGCGAGGGGTATTTTCTGTATCGTGGTCTTTTGCCAGGAGGACGATTCCTTGGGCTTAATTTTGGATACCGTTATGTGATGGTATTGTCCTAGATTTTCATCTTCAGGGGATTTCTGGGTCCAAGGCAAGGTACTTTACCTTGTTTGTATGGGATAATTGATTATGTCCATGGCGTCTTTCAAATTTTTCTTGTTTGTGATCTTGGGTGGAGTTTTCTTTATTTTTACACCAGGGGTTTCCTTCCATAGCTCTAATTAATTCATCCTGTAACGATAGGCGTCTCTTTTTCGGGGTTGCTAGTCATACCATATCATCTGAAAATCTTTTGGGGGGACAAGGGGTTGAAATTCTATCAGGGAAAAATTGGGTTTTTGGGGACAGCGTATAGTCTAACTCTTCTGAGCTTTCTAACGATGAACTTTTTGGACCTTTTTGGGTTTTTATTGCTACTGGTATTAAAGAATTTCTTTTGGGGACAACTAGATTTTTCATAGCTTAGAATTCTTCAAAATTTTTCTCGTCGCTATCATTTTCGAAATAGTCTTGTTTGAAATTAAAAGGTTTTAATTCGGCTAACCTTGACTTGGGGAATTTGTCTTCCGCTTCTGACGAATTGGTAGATGTGGGTTTCGATACCCATCTTTCCGGGTATTTGGCTCTTTTTATACGGCTAACATGTGCCTTATATGTTCTTCCATTATCAGAATTTATCACTTAAAAAATAAAACCACTGTCATATTTTTTGGTTATTCTATATGGTCCAGAGTATCGAATGGAGAGTTTCTTGCCTTCGGTTTTAGCTTCATTCTTTAGATAAACTCAATCCCCTATTTTGAAATATATGTTCCCCTTGAGATGGGGGAGGTCATTCTGCTCTTGATTCGTTTTAGATTTTTCTAATTCCTGCCTAACTATCTTTTAAGTTTTTCTCGTTCTGTTTATGAACTCCTGTTTATAGTCCTCTGTATTGTTGTAATACTGTCTGGATTCTATAACTTCTTGATACGGTATTTTGAAATCTTGTCCAAATAATAAATGAAAAGGAATTTCCTTAGTCACTTCTGAAAATGCAGCATTGATCACGTTGGTTAATTATGGTAGGAATTGGTACCATTCATTTTTACTATCTCTCATGTAAAGACTCCAGACATTTAAGAATATCTTATGGTGATTCTCTCTTTTGCCGTTTGCTTGGGGATGATAAGAGGATGTCACTAATTTATTTATATTGAGAAAACTCATCAAGTCCTTGGTTACTTCGGAAATAAAGTTGCTCCCATTATCGCTTAATACGGTGGTTGGAATGCCAAAATTCAAAAGCAATTTTGTAATGCTTTGCTTGTGGTATACGCATTTTGATTTTTTAATCCTTTTGCGAACGTAAATCCAGTAAAATGATCAATTACACTAAGTACACACGTGTGTACTCTGTTAGAAATAGGTCAACCTCCGCTGGTACCATACAAATCAAAGGAAGTAATATCGAAAGGGTATTTTGCAGTTGGGATCCGTCCCATTGGGGGGTGCGGATAAGTTTTGGGATTCTTTCTCAAATTACATGATTCGTAGTTATTTATGAATTCCGTGAGTTTAGTTAATTCCGAGGAAACGGAAAATATTGTTTTAATCTATGATAGGTTTTCGTGCTTCCCAAGTGTTTGCCTGTATCCGTATGAAAGAATTCGAAGGCAGGTGCTATTAAATTTTGGGGTAACACTGGGATTATTGAAGTTTGATTTCTATTTGTATCGCCTGCTACTATCCTGCAAAGGATTTCTTTGTCCAAATCGTAATGAAAATTATCTATTTCCCTTCTCAGGTTTTTGAAGTTATCGGGCAGGTTATCAAAATTCACAAAATAGTTGAGGCGAGTCAAACACATTTCATCCTTAATTTGGTTTCTTTTAATGATTGCCAGCGATTAGGGGCAATGATTAACCTCGTTTTCTTCTATTTGAATTTTAGATTTATTCTTCTTGTGTTTTCGTTTACTGGGATTGATGGCATTTATTTTTTTGTTTTCATTATCTGAGGAGTTATTTTCGGGGTATCTACTCAAGTAATCACAGGGGGCATATTGTTTACCCGTCAAATGTTCAAATTCGTAATACAGATCTAGGATTTTCATTATCCATCTAGCGAAAATACCCGTTGGATTTTTGAATGTGCTTAGGTACTGTAAGCTTTTATGGTCCGAACGCAGCTATAGTTTTTGACCCACTAAATAATTTCTAAATTTGTCTAAGTGGTAAATTATAGATAGTATCTCTAATTGCGTTGCAGAATAACTGCTCTCGCCTTTCGATAAACTTCTACTTGAATAGCATATGACTCCCTCTATATACTGAGTGGGTTTCTGTAGAGGATCGATGTAGTCTTCTACGGGGATTAACTGGGAAAGGATTGCACCAATGCCCAGAGCCGAGGCGTCAGTGGTGACTACAAATTGTCCTTTTTCAAAATCAGGTAGCGACAATACTGGTTCAGAAGTAGGTGCTATTTTGGGAGTGTCTATGAAAGTTTGAGCTTCCTGCGACCAGGTAATATTTTGGGGGGTCCCTTTACTTAGGTCCGTTAGAGGTTTTGCTATTTGGGCGTAATTACGTATGAATTTTCTAAAATAACTTGTAAAACAAAGAATTGCTCGCATTTGTTTTATAGTTTTTAGGAGTTTGAGATTTTTTACGCATTTTATCTTTTCAGGGTCTGGTGATATTTGACCTTGGTTCACTATCATTCCCAAAAATTTTATTTTAGGTTTAAGTAAATTTACTTTTTCAGGTCTACATTTCAGGTTGCCTTTCCTGAATTTTTCAAAAACTTTGTCTTATGTAGCTAAATGATCTTCCGGGTTTTCTCCTACGTAAATTACATCATCCACAAAATGAATAATGTTCTCTACGCCTTGTAATAAATGTAACAACGGTTTACATAGTGCATTTGAAATAGTCTTAATCCGAAGGGTACTCTTAAATATTCATAAGAGCTGCATTCAGTTGTAGAAAATGCCGTTTTATTAACGGCATTGTCTTATATCTTGACTTGATGATACCCCTGTGTGACGTCAAGGGAGGTAAAATTTTATTTTTGTTTGAGATGAAGGCCAGGATCTCGTTGATTCGGGGCAGGGGAAACTTATCGCTAACTACTTGCTTATTTAGGGCTCTATAGTCTACTACAAGCCTAAGGTCATTGTTCTTTTTTGGCACAAGTATAACGGGGGCTGAATACGGGCTTATACTTGGGCGTATAATATTATTTCTTTCTAATTCGCGGGTTTTATTTTTTAACCAACTTTTGTAAGGATGGGGAATACGATAGGGTTGTTTAGCTACAGCAAACCCTGTAGTTTGGATAGAATGTTCATAGAATGGTATCAATTCAGTGGCCTCTTCACACGTAGAAAATATATCCCTAAAGCTCCAGAGCAAATCGCATAGTTTTTCTCTTAATTCCGCATCTTGAATATGACCTAATTTAAATTATTCCAAAAATTGGGATCTTTTTAGTGGGTACCTATCCCTTGGATTACTAACACCAATAGTATTTACTAAGTTCCTCCTGGAGTTTTTCCACTCATTTAGCTCGCACTCAGAAATAACTTGTATTTCAACGAGACATGTTCCCTTTTTTAATGTAATTGTTTCGTTATCATGTGTATTTGTCAACCAAATAAAACCTTCCCCTTTTTCATATAAAATGATTTGTTCTTCGCAAAACAGATTCTCAGGGATCTCTTCCGATGGGGATACAGACCAAATTTCGGAGTTATCATTTACGGGCATAACCATTTGTGAGATCTGAACCCTTTGCATTGTTTTTGAGGGGATCTTTGTCTTACGCACTGCAAATGCATAGTATTTTTCTTCCGAATTATTTTCTATTAAGTTAAGATTGGCGTTTGGTTGCGTCAAATCTTCCGCTAGTGGGGTTGGCTGTAAGGGGACGGTATCGAGATTTATTATCTCGTTCCATAATTCTGCTATTTTCTTAATTTCTGTTTGCCTATACTCCTGCATTTTCCCTATCTTTGCTTTTATTTATTCGATCTATTTGCCACTGGAATTTCTCCTACAGGACGAAAAACGGGGTACAAAAGACTTTATTCTATTTACCTTTGCTTCCCCTTTCTCCAAGCGTCAGAGAATAGGATCGGATGGATATACGAGTCTGTGATTAGCTAAATCTAATAATACTTTATTAGATTTTAAAAAATTAGCACCGATTATAGTCTCAAATCAAAAATTCTGGCATATTATGAAGTTGGTAGGGAAGATCCTATTATCTTTTGTCACATCTAGGCTTATTGAGCCTTTTGCTTCCAGCCTATGCCCTGTGACACTAGTTAAACTGGGAAAATTGAAATTTTTCCGTTGCTTGATATACATTGGTAATTTATTGAAAACATTCGAGTTTATTATATTAACTGACGCACCGGAGTCTATTAGCGCCTTGAAGTAAATATTTGCAACACCAAAATCATTTAATATAGGTAACATATCATTATTATCACTTAAAGAAGATACAACTTCTGGATGGGATCTTTAGAGGATACCGCCCTTAAGAGTCCCGGTTAGTTTTCTTTGGGGCCAGATTTTTTTCTCTGTACATAAATTTGATATGTTAGTGTTTGACGTTGGGGTTCGGTGGGAACCTCTGTAGCATGCTGATTAATATTTGATTGTATTGGTTGCCAAGTACTATTACGCGAGTTGGAATTTCTTGTGCCGAAAGCTCGCGGCATTTGTTCATTTTGCTTTGACGAAAAATTTCTACCCGTCGGGAAAAATTATCCTCTGTTATCACTCATATTCCTGTAAAATCTAGTAGGATACACTGTCCGTGAATTAAATTGGCACATTTTTTGTCTCATATTTGGGTTGGGGAATTGATAATTATTTTGTCTGTTGGGGGGGGGGGAGATTTGCATATTCCAATCCCTGTTGGTAGGGGTTGCGGAACAATGGCAGGCGTGGAGGGTTACTCATATAACTTCCTGACCCATTGGTATTTCAGTTTGTTCTCCCGAACAAACAGTTATTATAATTGGGGGTTGCTGGTGCATAGTTGTTGCTAGTACAGCATTCCCTGGCAATATACCCTTGTTTATTACACGCGTAGCATATAATTGGAGGCTTATTTACGAGTTTTGTTGTGTTCGTGGGTACGAAACGCAGAGTTCTCTGCCTGGTAGTGGTTGAAGGTCTATTTTGATTTGGTTTTGGGAAATGATTTCTTGCGAAACATGCGGGTAAAATGTCTCGTGATCTTCCTAGCATTGATTCTCCGACATTCTTTGGTTTTGACTGATTGTGGTTCGCCACAGTCGTTTCGATTTAAACCATTCTTTCTACTTCTTGAATAGCTAATTCTAATGTTTGAATATTCTTAGATATTATCATTAGATATAGTTTGGGGCTAAGTTCTCTTAAGAAAGTTTTTACTAAAATTTTATCATATAAGCAACCAGATTCTTTCCCATATTTTGCATCTATTGATACCATTAAATTATGCCTGTATTCCCTAACATTTTGGGTTTCGTCAAAATCTACTGTTCCGTGCTTTAATTTGTGTTTTGAACTGGTCTCAATTATTCTTTCTCGGAACGCTTTTAGCAATTTCTCTATGGAATTTATTGGGAGGTTGTTATCTTCCCCTATGATGTTCTCTATTTGTTTTAAAAATGTTAACGCTTGCCCTTTTAGTTTCATTAACAAGATGCCCACCAACGTTTTTAAGTCCGTTTGAGTTACCTCTACAAATTGGTTTAATTGGATACTAAATTCATCTACGTCTGAATCTCCATTGTATGATGGAAGGGATTTTGAAATTTCCACTGTTTTAGCAATAAGTTTTTGTTTTAGCAATTGTTCGTTTGGATCTAACGACATATTGGCAATTATTTCAAAAACAATTAAAACTCGGCACTTAGGTTTTTTTTTAGTTACTTTAATTTGACACTTTTCAAATTTCACTTAGCTTATGAGTGAATTGAAGTAGAATCCCCTATTCTTTTTCTTAGCGGTGTTCGTTTTTTTGCTAATATATTAAGGGAACTTAGGTCTAACAAAATATTGCATTTTCTCTATGCGTAGTATTTCTCAGTAATTATTTCTGAGGAGAAATTTTGTCCTTGTGTTTTGCTCCGTTAAACATAGCCGAGCCAATTCTAATGGGGGGAGTCTTTTTCTTGTACGTTTAAATGGGGGGATTTTTATCTTGTATTTTCAAATGGGGATTTCTTATACATCTTTATAGTAAGGCTATATAAACATTATACCATAAATTGGGGGGGGGGGGAATTTCGTGTGGCGGGGGATTAAAATAGCGGGTCAAACGGGGAGCGTATGTTATTGGCCGTACTGAGTTGAAATCAGATTACTAGGATTCAGGTTCACTGGAGAGCGGTTGGAGCCACAAGGACTAATTATCTTGAAAAATACTAACATGAAGAGATAAAATCAAGAAAGTAATGTATTTATTTTTACTCGCATTAGCAATACAAAGCTGATTCAGGAACATCAAATTAACTGCGCTTTATTTCACTGTCATAGGCACTTGGATAAAATTATGCAATGAGATGTATGTAATACAACATGGGTCTATCGATGATCTCATAGAAATTGTCAAAATTTATTAATGGTTAGATCATAAGTTCACTTCCATTAGACTGCTCTCAACTGCTCTAGACTGACTCAAAATTCCAAAGTTCTAACTAACTATACTCTCCAATTTCGACAGAGGTCACATTCAGGCGTTTCTAAAAAGCATATTACGTTGGACTTATTGGTCGAATAGCATGTCCTATATTCTTATTGGACAGGGAATGCACCAATTGGCTGCTTTAATTTTCATACGATTTATGGCTGTAAGATTTGCATTTTGGAATGTTTTTTGTCAAACAAAGTATTACTTTTGTAACTTTATTGCTAACGACTTGTCACTTAGTTTCCAGGTGGCTTATAATTTATCACGGTGAAATTTGTTGCAGGACAATACAACTTGGTTATATTGGAATGTCTAACTCCAGACTTGTAACTTGTAACAATGTAACTAGATTACACGAAAATACTTTGTATCTTTCGTGGATATTTTATGTATAATAGATTCTACCCTCTCTTGAAAGTTTGGAAATTCAAGCACTTAACATTTAAATATATTGTTGGTCGCCTGTCTTATAACATTTGGTCATACTGATATTTATTTCATTTTCCTGTGACACAGAGATGGATTTTATTTATTACTACTTTATTTGTTGTGGAAAAGATTTTACAAAGTTTGTCCGATCAAGATACATTTGTTTTGCTACTTTTTAAATTTGACGATCAAACCTTATTTGATGTCTGTGGGTTTATTTATTTTATGTTCATGTTTTTAAGTTGTTCTATTTTACATGGGTAGCTTTAATTTGGAAGGTTTAAGGTTTTTGAATTTCGATCCCGTCACACACAAAAACACAGACACACACAAACACACACACGCAATAACACAAAACATACACACAAATACAAACACACACACAAACAAACACACACACACACAATAACAGAAAACCCACACACTAAAACAAACACACCAAAAAAAACACACACACATACATACAAAAACTCAGACATACAAACAAAAACACATGAACACAAAACACACACACAAAACACACACACAAACACAAACACACAAACTCACAAAAACACACACACACACTTACACAAACAAAAAATCCACAAAAACACACAAATACACACGCAAACATTAAAACACATAAACACACGAACACAAAACACATACACACAAACACATGAAAACGCACAAGCACACACACACAAATAAAACATAAAAACACACACACGCACACACACACAAACACACAACACCACGGCATCAGAATTTTTCTTGAACTGTAAGACCTAGAATACTTTTGCAGCGTTATGTCACGATTTATTTTCTCACTGTTACAATCTGTAGATGTTTCAACATTCATTTGGAATTTTTTTCCTTAAAATGCAAAACTTAGAAATTTTTATACTGCTGTGTCGTGGGTTACCTTGTCACTATTACATTCTATCATTGTTTAAAAGTTTATTTTAGGAGTTTTTCGCTGAAATGTAACACTTGGAATATTTTCGTAGTGTTGTCTCTTGTCAGCATTACATTCTGATGATGTTTCAATATTCAGTTGGAATTTGTTTCCTCGAAATAAAAGGCTTGGAATATTTTTTTACTGGGTTGCCTTGTCACTATTACATTCAGTTGATGTTTCAAATTTCATTATGGAATTTTGTATCGAAATGCAAGACTTGGAATATTTTTTTAACTGTTGTCTCGTGGCTCACCATGTCTGTGCTATATTCCGCTGATGTTTTAAAGCTCATTTTTGGAATTTTTTTCATTGAAATGTAAGACATGGAAGATTTTTATACTGGTTTTTATTGTCAGTGTTACATTCAGTTGATGTTTCAACATTAATTTGGGATTATTTTTCCTTTAAATGCAAGACTTTGAATATTTTTGTAGTTTTATGTCATGATTTACCATGTCACAGTTACACTCTCATGGTTTTTCAAAGTTCATTCTGGAACTTTTTCATTGAAAAGTAAGACTTGGAATATTTTTTTGTACTGCTGTGTCGTGGTTTACCTTGTCACTGTCACATTCCGTCTGTGTTTCAAAGTTCAATTAGGGATTTTTTCCTTGAAATGTAACACTTGGAATATTTTTGTAGGGTTTTGTTTTTGTAACCATTAGACTCCGTTAACATTCACCACTGTCACCGTTAACCGTTAGACTTAGCGTCAACTTATCGTCGACTCTAAGTGATCTTAAATGAACCTAACTTTTTGCATGTCTTTCTTTACCTTTTGCCTGCAACAATGACAAGGTAAACCACCACACTAAAATAAATATTCTATATCTTACATTTCAAATAAATATTTCCAAACTGAACTTTGAAACATCTACAGAATGTAACGTTGACAATATACAATGCTACGGAAATATTCCGAGTTTTATATTACAAGGAAAAACACCTGAAATGAACTTTGAAACACCGACAGAATGTAGCAGTGACAAGGTAAGCCACTACAAAAATATTCCAGGTCTTACATTTCAATAAAAAAAAAATCAAAAATGAACTTAGAAAAAGGAAGAGAGTGTAACAGTGACATGGTAAACTAGTACAAAAAATATTGCAAGTCTTGGATTTCAACGGAAAAAAAAATCCCGAAATGAAATTTGAACCATCTACAGAATATAACGGTGACAAGACGTAACGCTACGAAAATATTCCAAGTGTTATATTTAAAGGATAAAATCCTGAAATGAACTTTGAAACACCAACAGAATGTAGCAGAGACAAGGTGAAGCAGTACAAAAAATGCTCCAAGTCTTACATTTCGAGACAAAAATTCGAAATGAACTTTGATACATCAAGAGAGTGTAACAATGAAATGGTAAACCACTACCAAAAATATTCCAAGTCTTACATTTCAACGACAAAAGAAAATCCTGAAATGAAATATGAAACATCAACAGAACGAAGCAGTGACATGGTGAACCATGAGACAACGGTGCAAAAATATTTCAAGTCTTACATTTCAAAATAAATTTCCAAAATGAACTTTGAAACATCAAGAGAGTGTAACCGTGACAAAGTAAATCATGAGATAACACTACAAAATATTCCAAGTCTTACATTTCAACGAAAAAAAATCCCAACTGAACTTTGAAACATCTACATAATGTAACGGTGACAAAGAGACAACACTACTAAATAATTCTAAGTGTTACATTTCAAGGAAAAAATTAGGAATTGAACTCTGAAACACTCACAGAATCTAACAGTGACAAGGTAAACCATGACAAAACACTACAAAAAAATATTTAAAGTCTTACATTTCCAGGAAATAATTCCAGAATGAACTTTGGAACATCATGAGAGTGTAACTTTTACATGGTAAATCATGACATAACAATACAAAAAATATTCCAAGTCTTGTATTTCAAGGAAAAAAATATTCCAAATGAATGTTGAAACATCAACTGAATGTAACACTGACAAGGTAAACCACAATAAAAATACTACAAGTCTTACATTTCAATGAATAAATTCAAAAATGAACTTTGATACATCAAAAAATGTAGCACAGACATGGTGAACGACGAGACAACAGTTTAAAAATATTCCAAGTCTTGCACTGCGATACAAAAATTCCATAATGAAATTTGAAACATCAAATGAATGTAATAGTGACAAGGTAACCCACTACAAAAATATCCAAGCCTTGCATTTCAAAAAAAATCCAAATGAATGTTGAAACATCAGCAGAATGTAATGCTGACAAGAGACAACGCTACGAAAATATTCCAAGTTTTACATTTCAGCAAAAAAAAATCCTAAAATGAACTTTGAAACAATGACAGAATGTAATAGTGACAAGGTAACCCACGACACAACAGTATAAAAAATTTCCAAGTCTTGCTTTTCAAGGAAAAAAATCCAAATGAATGTTGAAACATCTACAGAGTGTAACAGCGAGAAGGTAAATCGCAAGTGTGTGTGTGTGTGTGTGTGTGTGTGTGTGTGTGTGTGTGTGTGTGTGTGTGTGTGTGTGTGTGTGTGTGTGTGTGTGTGTGTGTGTGTGTGTGTGTGTGTGTGTGTGTGTGTGTGTGTGTGTGTGTGTGTGTGTGTGTGTGTGTGTGTGTGTGTGTGTGTGTGTGTGTGTGTGTGTGTGTGTGTGTGTGTGTGTGTGTGTGTGTGTGTGTGTGTGTGTGTGTGTGTGTGTGTGTGTGTGTGTGTGTGTGTGTGTGTGTGTGTGTGTGTGTGTGTGTGTGTGTGTGTGTGTGTGTGTGTGTGTGTGTGTGTGTGTGTGTGTGTGTGTGTGTGTGTGTGTGTGTGTGTGTGTGTGTGTGTGTGTGTGTGTGTGTGTGTGTGTGTGTGTGTGTGTGTGTGTGTGTGTGTGTGTGTGTGTGTGTGTGTGTGTGTGTGTGTGTGTGTGTGTGTGTGTGTGTGTGTGTGTGTGTGTGTGTGTGTGTGTGTGTGTGTGTGTGTGTGTGTGTGTGTGTGTGTGTGTGTGTGTGTGTGTGTGTGTGTGTGTGTGTGTGTGTGTGTGTGTGTGTGTGTGTGTGTGTGTGTGTGTGTGTGTGTGTGTGTGTGTGTGTGTGTGTGTGTGTGTGTGTGTGTGTGTGTGTGTGTGTGTGTGTGTGTGTGTGTGTGTGTGTGTGTGTGTGTGTGTGTGTGTGTGTGTGTGTGTGTGTGTGTGTGTGTGTGTGTGTGTGTGTGTGTGTGTGTGTGTGTGTGTGTGTGTGTGTGTGTGTGTACCATTTCTATATTTCTATAATTATTCCATATATGTGGAGGGCTACCTTTTCCTCAACCACCGCTCTTTACGCTAAAGTTTGATATTCTGTCACAATTCTGTAAGAAAGACTGCTAAACCAGGACGTTTGAATTTGAATCAGAAGTATTTAAAAAAAAACTTTAAGATGGCTTTGCAACGCCTTTCATATACGGAATAATGTATTGGTTTAAAATCTTAATGCTGCTATTTACTTCAAGTTGAAAAAGGTTATTTTTCAAAATTTAATTTATGATCGATTGTCAAATCATGCCATTAAATTCTCCCCCCCCCATATAAAACTTATCTTTTGAAAATTTCTTGGAAACTCTACTCCCCATGGAGGATTCTCCTGTAGACAACCCCTTCCCCTCCCCGAATAAGTCTCATATACAATCTGATAACAATTACTATGTGTCAACAATTGGCAAATTGTTTAACTTGCAGCCCTTTGAATATGGATCATGTCATGTCCAGAGGCATAATAATTGGACCTCTGAACTATATTGAACAAAATAGCCCTCTTGAAATTTAAATCGGATGTATTTCTAGAAAAAATGGGTATAGGAGGGGGCTAACTGCCCTCCAATATTTTTGGCCACTTTAAAAGAATACTAGAGTTTTTAATTTCCTTTTGAATAAGCCCTCTCCCGATCGTCCAGAACAACTTGCTCGATGCGGTCATCACTGCGAAAAATAAAAAGCCAAAAAAGAATATATAAATAAACACACATCTTTGCTCATTCTGCTGGCAAAAATACAAAATTCGTAATTTTTTTTATAGGATCCTGAAATATCTACAGTAGGCAAATCCGATATGCTAAATCTGTTGGTGGTTTTTTTTTTCGGGGGCACTACTCCCTTTTTATAAAATCAATCCAATTTTCTCAAGCTCATCGCTTTTCGGACAATAAACATAATGAATATTATGTATTCGGAATCAGCATAAAAATTTTATTACATTGATGAATCTTTTCTTATCAAAATTCTATTTTTTAAAGCACCGGTTATAATTGAGACGAGTCATACCTTACTTACAGTTCGCTACCACGAACTGTTTGAAAATTGTGTCTTATTTTTGAAAATTAAATACAGCTAACTGGGCTTTTTCTTGAAGCAACACTATGCATAATTTAGATTTAAGGCAAAACTTAGAGTGTTCTAATATGATTCTTCAATAGACAGTATGTGGTGCTCGCACGATTTCATTTTAGGGAAGGGTAGAGGCTGCTGAAAATTTCTAGGCTGCAACAAACGTTTGAAAACGTTTGCTGATCAAGGATATTTGTTCACAATCTTTTCTTACCCAAAATATACCCTGGGGTATACTTATGCCTGCCTGCACACAGGTATGGGGGAGGACAAGAGAGCTTTGACGTTGAATTCTTCCAAGAAACCTATTGTTTCCAAGAATGTTTTTTATCTATGCTCTTAATGTTTCATTCTCCGAATGTAATAAAAGTAGCAATTGGTTTATTTATTACCGTAAAGCGATGAGTTGGAAGTTCCTGGCTAGCCCTAGCCTTGCAGCACACGTTTCTACTCTTATTTTGAAAGATTTATGACTTTTTATCGCTTGAAGCGGACCTTTTTGTGTACTTCAGCAAACGTGCACATCGGGCAGGAAACTAAAAGAGCCCAATGTTGAATTACTCAAAAATATATTTTTTCTAAAGGAAAAGATTTACCCTGGAACTTATCTTTCTGGGGGTTTTAGTACAGTCCTCTGGGGGAAAAAAATCCTCTGACAACTCAAACCCTTTTTGGTCATATCTAAATGCACATTTGTGTAATTAGTTTTTTTCTGCCACTTGCCAAAACGGACCATTTATGCATTTTGGAGTATTAAAAGGAAGGGAACTCAGCATCTGATGTACCTGCTCCTCCCCGTAGACGTTCCTGCACTAATCAAACAGTTCGTGGTAACAAACTGTAAGTAAGGAGCGACCCGGCTCAATAGTAACCAAAATTCTAAAAACAAGGGAATTTTGATACCAATAGATATATCAAAAGAATTAGATTTTAATGCTGATTTCAAATATATAAGTTTCATCAAGTTTAGTTTTACCTATCAAGTTACACGCGCTGAGAAAATTTGGCTGATTTTAGAAAAAAGGGGAAAAGACCCCTTAAAAGTTATAGAACCTTAATGAAAATTACACCATCATATTCAGTGTATCAGAGAACCCTACTGTAGAGGTTTCAAGCACCTATTTTTCAAAAATGTGGAGTTTTGCATTTTTTGCCAGAAGAAAGATCACGGATTCGTGTTTATTTGTTTTTTTGTTGTTTTTTTTTCCAGGGGTGATCGTATCGACCCAGTGGTCCTAGAATATCGTGGGGGGCTCATCGGAACGGAAATTAAAAGTTCTAGTGTCCTTTTTCAGTGACCAAAAAAAATGGAGGGCAACTAGGCCCCCTCCCACGCTCATTTTTTTCCCAAAGTCACTCGGTCAAAATTTTGAGATAGCCATTTTGTTCAGCATGGTCGAAAATATGATAACTATGTCCTTTAGGATGACTTAATCCCCTGAAGTCCCCGGGGGGAGGGCTGAAAGTTATGAACTTTACCCAATGTTAACATATAGTAATTGTTATTGGGAAGTATACAGACGTTTTCAGGGGGGATTTTTTCTGGTATGGGGGGGGGGTAATATGGGAGGATCTTTACAAGAAGGAAGTTTTCATGGGGGAAAGGGACATTGCTATGAAGGGGGTGAAGGATTTCTCAGCATTATTAAAGAAAGAGATCAGAAATTAAATTAAAAAAACAAGTTTTTCAACTGAAAGTAAGGAGCAACATCAAAACGTAAAACAAACAGAAAATATTACGTATATGATTGGGTTCACCCCCTCGTCACGACCGTGCTCATTAAGCCAATGATTTTTTAGTAGTTTCATAAGAGATATTTATTCGAATTACGGCCTTTGTGGTAAACGGGTCATTCTTTTAGAATTGGAACAAAGTTTGAACTTCAGCTTAAAGAGCGAGGTATTGACGAGGGGTCGAACCCCCTAATATACGTTTGAAAAATCTATGAATATAGAAGTTCGTTACGTAAGTTAATTCGTAAGTTACGTATATTTATTACTAATAAAGACATTCGTAAATAAAATTAAACAAGTTTCGAGAAAGCCATTTAACCAAATAAAAGTAAAATTAATATGCAAATTTTGTTTTAATTATTCATATATGGTGAGCCAAAATCGAAATCTGCATTAATTCAAAAACTTTCAAAAATTAAAGGAAAAAAACAAGTTTTTTTAACTGAAAGTAAGGAACGACGTTAAAACTTTAACCGAACAGAAATTATTCCGTATATGAAACGGGCTGTCCCCTCCTCAACGCCTCGCTCTTTACGCTAAACTTTGACTTTCTCACAACTCTATTTTTTAAAACAATAAAAAACTTTAGCGTAAAGAGCGAAGCGTTGAGGATGGGACAGCCCCTTTCATATACGGAATAATTTTTATTCATTTTAAGTTTTAAAGTCGTTCCTTACTTTCAGTTAAAAAAAACTTGTTTTTTTTTATTTAACTTGTTTTTAATTTTCTTTTTAATCCGGTTGTAACGTTGGCAATTTACTTTGCTAATGTTACAAAATAAATATTTATAAACAGTAGCGGACAGTCCTATAGCTACTCTACACTAAAGATTTTTGGGGCACATCAGGCACACACCTCGCTTGATTACTCTGTATTTCGCCCACGAGCAATGACAAATTTTTAGCGCATTACAATGGGATTATGGGAGACCTATTGCTGTGATTATTATCTTAGATAACTTCCCAGTATTGGTAACTTCTCAGTCCGCGCACTGTAATGTGTCCCCTTTCTGAACAAACTTTTCTGTGGTTTAAGTTCAGGTTCTTTATATTGTGGCTAAGGTTCTGGTTAAGTTACAGTAAAAATTTACACTGTGGCTAAGGTTCGTTTTCTTTGTGAAACATTTTGATAGGAGCCTATAGCTGTAACTTTATGCCGTTGCATTCAGTAGTTTGTGATCTAGCCATGCACCAAGTGTGATTTTGATATAGATTAGAGTTTCTTTTTCATAGAGAAAGACCTAAACTTACTTTAAAAAAATAGAAAAACTTATCTATTTGTGTATGTACTCAATGTATTTTTCAATCTGGGCCAAAGCAAATTCAAACATGTAATTTAGTGGAAGGATAAAGCCGAATTATAGCTATTGAATGCGTTCCAAATTGTCGTCAAAAGTTGAACTGTTAGTACTGTGGATCAGCGGAAAATAACATTTAAATTTAATGCCGAACATCAACTTACAAAACTTGAAGACCGTAACTGAAGAGTGCCATAATGACCTGCAGAGGTAACGAGTAGTTTCATAAGTCTTGCTACTTTGTTCCATAAAATACGACGGTCTCTTGTGAACAAATTTAATATTCTACTCATTGCCTAACTACTATAATGGTTTATAGAAATAGCACATATACTTATGTAAATCTGAAGTTAAGCAATAATTCGAACATTATATTTAATAAAAAAAAAAAAAGATTGACCAATTTATCTTTTGTAGATTTGGTGCCAAATTTGGCATATAGTTGCTCATTATTTCTTATTGTCGAACCACTTATGGATGTTATTCGAAGGATTTTATCTGCACACAATACTGGTGGTAACATTTATTGATGACAAACGGTTGGTGCGATGGTTTTACTTCTTGGGCTGGAGTGCTCCACTCCCATTTATTATAGGGTACGTGCTGTTCAGAGCGACCCGTGTTGGTGAAAATGGAGACCTTTTGGACATAAAGGCGTAAGTGTACAGCTCTATTTTGTTCTAGGCCCAAGACTTGAAATACACAGAAACAGAGAATATACTTGTGAAACTACTGTGACTCAAAATTTTTTTGTTCTGTTTAGTTGCTTAAAATTTCATAAAAAAAACAATCATGTTTTTAACAATGTAAATTTATTATGCTTAATCAATTACTTGGTGAAAATTCATAAATCAGTATGACCTTAGCAGCAACAAGTTTTATAAAATCGGGGCTTTCTGACTTTCTGGTAATCAGAAATAATGGGATCGGCTTACGAAAATACGTCACAAATATAAACCAATGGAAGTATAGTACAAATTTTAACACAAAATTATAGGGGAAAATGTCTCTTTTTCTCTTTGCTTCAATCTAGAATTATGTACGTTAAGAATGGCCAAACACTAATGAGTGTGGGATGAGTATAATTTTTTTTTTTTGTTACGTGTTTACTTACAGTTGAACACACACGATACAAAGTTTTATTTGGTATAAAGAGCATGGAATTGAGAAATCAAAGACAGCACTCAAGCATTGTTTAAGTGAAAGGCTATATGCCTGTAGGGTATTTTTATTTTATTTTTTTCCGGCTGCTTCACAGGGAAGAAGTTGTCAAAAAATCTTCAAATGGGGCTCATTCGATTTGAGATTAAAATTTTTAATACCCTTTTTAAGAATTGAAAGTGACGGAAGGACAAGTAGCCCTTCTCTCATACCCTATTTTGCTATAAAAACAAAGAAAAAAAAAGGCACAGTGCTCCCATTTCTGGCCATCATAGCTACTGAGATATGTAATCAAATTCTCAGATGGCCGTTTTGTTCAAAATGGAAAAAAGGTCCAATAAATTTACACCAACAACCTCGAGGATAAGTGCCGTAGATAATACAAGCTCCCATTTGTTCACACATTGATTTTGTAATGGAAATGGGGGCGTGTATAATGTTGTGTGTGGGACTGGCTTGAAAGTTCTACGGAGCATTCTCTGGGTCAAAGGGGGTTAAATATTTTTTGTCAGGAGAAGGGCTGAAAACGGGCCAATATTCTTTTTTTTGTCCCTGATAAATTAAAAATTCACAGGTTTAAATCCACAAGTCTCACAGTTCACTAATTCACAGGTTTTGGGTCGAAAGCAAACCTAAGAACAAAAAAATCTATGTCAATAAAAACAAACAGAAATTAATTAAAGAAATTTTTTCCAAAACACAAGTTTTTCAAAGAAAATTAAAGACCTCCATTAAGCCAAGAATGAGCAAAAATAAAGTCAAATAATCTTCCAATCGTAAAACTACCACAAATCACTATCAATTAATAAAGGAAAATCAAAACGAACAGAAATCACAATAGATAGCTGAAAAACTCCGAACAAGCAAAAATTAACATGAGTAGGGATGATAACCCCTATGCCTTCTCAAGGCCAGAACACAATTTGCACTTTGCTGAAAAAAAAAACAAATGACCGTGGATTGTCAGTTAAATTGACATATACTGACATTTCTTCGCTAAGTTTTTGATAATTTTTCATTTATGAAAGCAAAAAAGTTGAAAACATTTCAAACGTAATTTGTTTTCAGTAAAGCGCAAATTGTGTTCTCGTCTTGAGAGGGCATAAGGGTTATCAGCCCTACTCATGTAATTTTTGCTCGTTTTGAGTTTGACTTGGCTATTTATTGCAATTTCTGCTCGTTTTGAGTTTCATTTACTTATTGATAGTGATTTGTGGTAGTTTTACGCTTGGAAGATTATTTGACTTTATTTTTGCTCATTCTTGGCTTAATGGAGCTGTTTACTTTTCTTTGAAAAACTTGTGTTGTGGAAAAAATTTCTATAATTAATTTCTGTTTGTTTTTATTGACATAGTCTTTTTCATGGAAAAAATAATGTTTCATATCTTTTCAGCTTTCTTCTATAAGAATTCATAGTAGGTTACAATTTGTGTGTTGGAGAAACTTTTACAACAATTCTTAATCCTGATACAAACAGTATTTATTTGAAATAATCTAAACAGTATTATTTTAATTTGATTTTATTTCTTCTGAAGTTGATCTGAAAAATAAAACTTAATATCAATCCCAAAATATCCTATCTTTGCTTTTTGACAAACTGGATATACTAAAACTCTTCTGATTTATTTACTTTGTAAGAGCAGAAGTAGTACTAGTAGTATCCCCAAAAGTTTCAACTTAATACCTCCAGTCGTTCTCGATAGATTGCTGAGGTGTCTTATTGACAACCATTAAACACAATGCCTTTTAATTTATTTTTAAAGCAACATATAGTTTTAAAGCATAATGAGTCAATTGTATAATCGTGGGGGACTGACGAGCCTAGTACATCTACAGAGATAGTTGCTGGACCATTCTACTATGCTGAACAAAATGGTTATCTCAAAATTTTGACTGGATGCGTTTGGAAAATGAATGGACTTTATAGAAAAGCTGCTTTCCCTCCAATCTCTTGTTACTCTTAAAAAGGACACCAGAAACTCGCGTCGTAATTGGAGTGCAAGGGGGAGGACTTCCCCCTTCATATATCTAGTAAACATATTTAAAATAAGTAAAAACAAAGTGAAAACATTTTAAATATATTTTGTTTTCAGTGAACTGCAAATTGTTTTCTGGTCTTGAGAGGCATAGGGGTTGTCAGCCATAATCATGTTAATTTTCGCTCGTTATGATTTTGACTCGGTTATTTATTGTATGATTTAAATTAACAAAATGTGTTTAAAATGTTGTACATTTTTTAACTCTAATAAATTAAAACTTATTAAAACTTTAAGGAATGTATATCAGTATATGCATACTAAACTGACAATCCACTGCTATTTTTTTCAGTAAAGTGCAAATTATGTTCGTGTCTCGAGAAGGTATGGGGGTTCTCAAAGACAAAATTTTCAGGCCTTTCAACTACGCTGAACGAAATGGCTATTTCAAAGTTATGTTTTGGGAATTGATGGGCATGGTGGGTGGACTTGTTGCCCCCCAGTCACTTTTAACTAGTAAAAAGGGCACTAGCCCTTTCAATTTTCAATCGAAAGAGCTTTTTTCGAAGTTTCTACGGCAACAAATGGCCATCTCAAAATTTATATTAGATGTATTACAGAAAAATACGAGGTTTTGAGGGGTAGGGGTTATCCACCCTCAGATAATTCTGTATCTTAAAAAGGGCACTAGAACTTCTGATTACCCATGTTCTTACGACGTTCAATGAGCCCCTTCCGAAGTTCTTACCATCACCCTTTCTATATACACCTTATATGCCCCCAGGGCATAACTTACCTTGACCTGAGGGCTATGAGGAGGGGTGTCATCCTCGAAGGCATACGTTCCGGTCCTTTCAAGTACGTTGAACAAAGTGGCTATCCCAAAATTTTGATTGGATGTGTTTGGGGAAATGGCGGGTAAGGGAGGGGGGATAGTTGCCCTCCAACCGCTTTCTACTAATAAAAAGGACATTGGTCCTTTCCCTTTCAAATCTAATGAGCTGTTTTCAAAGTTTCTACGACGAAAAATGGCTGTCTCAAAATTTCCATTAGATGTATTTCAGAAAAATACGACGTGTGTTGTGGGGGTATCCACCCTCCAACCATTCTGGGTCTTGGAAAGGGCACTAGAACTTCTGATTACGAATCTAATGAACCCCTTTCGAAGTTTATACGATCACCCTTTCTATATATACCTTATATGCCCTAGGGCATATGGTACTACTCTTGCCGTGAGGGATTTGGGGGGAGGGGGAGGGTTGCCATCCTCAATAACATAATTTCTGGACCTTTCAACTACGTTGAACAAAATAGTTATCTAAAAATTTTCATTGGATGTGTGAAAAGGACATTGGCCCTTTCAATTTCCAATCGAATGAGCTGTTTTCGAAGTTTCTACGACAACAAATGGCCATCTCAAATTTAAAATCAGATTCACTTCGGGGAAAAAAGAGGGGTGCGGGGGGGGTATCCACCCCCTATCACTCTGAATCTTAAAACGAGCACTAGAGCTTTTGATTACCAATTAAATACGCCCACTCCAAAGTTTTTTCAATCAGCTTTTCTACAAATACCTTATATGCCCCCAGGGACTAACTTAAAACTGCTGCCCTGAGGGCTGTGGGGTTGTCATTCTAAAAAACATAATTACCAGACCGTTCAATTATGTTGAACCAAATGGGTATCTCAAATTTTTTGATGGATGTGTTTGGAGAAATAGTGGTTGGGGAAGGGGGTTAGTTACCCTCGAATCACTTTCAACTATTAAAAAGGCCTATGGATCTCCCAATTTCCAATCAAATGAGCTGTTTTCGAAGTTTCTACGACAAAAATGGCCATCTCAAAATTTTCATCAGATGCATTTCGGGAAAATACGAGGTGTGGTGGGGGGTATCCACCCTCTAACCACCCTAGGTCTTAAAAACAGCAATATAAATTCTGATTAGGAATCTAATGAGCCCCTTTCGAAGTTTATACGATCGCTCTTTCTATATATACCTTATATACCCCCAGGGCATAACTTACTACTCTTGCCCTGAGGGCTGGGGGGGGGGTGGCCATCCTCAACTACATAATTTCAGTACCTTTCAATTATGTTGAACAAAATAGTTATCTCAAAAAATTCATTGGATGTGTGAAAAGGACAGTGGCTCTTTCAATGTCCAATTGAATGAGCTGTTTTCGAAGTTTCTACGACAATAAATGGCCATCTCAAATGAAAAATCAGATACATTTTGGGATAACAGGAGGTGTGTGTGGGGGGGTATCCACCCTCTGATCACTCTGAATCTTAAAAAGAGCACTAGAACTTCTGATTACCAATCATATACGCCCCCTCGAAAGGTTATACAGTCACCCTTTCTACATGTACCTTATATGCCCCAAGCGAATAACTTGAAACCCCTGCAGTGAGGGCTGTGGGGGTTGTCATTCTCAAAGACATAATTTCCAGACCGTTCAATTACGTTTAACCAGATAGCTATCGACAAATTTTCATTGGATTTGTTTGGAGAAATTGTGGGCAGGAGAAGGGGGATAGTTACCCTCCAATCACTTTCAACTACTAAAAAGGGCTCTGGCTCTCTCAATTTCCAATCAAATGAGCTGTTTTCGAAGTTTCTTCGACAACAAGTGGCCATCTCAAAATTTCCATCAGATGCTTCTCGGGAAAATATAAGGTGTGGGGGGGAGTATCCACCCTCTGATCACTTTGAATCTTAAAAAGAGTAATAGGACTTCTGATTACCAATCCAATAAGTCCCCTCTGAAGTTTATACGATCATCCTTTTTATATATAGCTTATATGCCTCCAGAGCCTAACTTACAATCCTTTCCCTGAGGGCTCTGGGGGAGGTGTGTCATCCTCAAAGACATAATTTATGGACTTTTCAATAACGTTGAACAAAATAGCTATATCAAAATTTTGATTGAACGTGTTTGGGGACTTGGTAGGCGTGGGATGGGGATTTACTTTCCTTCCAATCACTTTTGACTATTAAAAAGCGCACTAACCCTTTCAATTTCCGATCGAATGAGCTCTTTCCAAAGTTTTTACTACAACAAATGACAATCTTAGAATTTCTATCAGATGCATTTCAGGAAAGTACGAGGTGTGTTGGGGAGAGGGTATTCACCCTCCGATCACTCTCTATCTTAGAAAGTGTACTAGATCTTAAGATCACTAATGCAATGAGCCCCCGCCGAATTTTACACGGTCACCCTTTCTATATATACCTGATACGCCCCCACGGCATAACTTATAACCCTTGCCCTGAGGGCTTTGGGGGTTTTGTCATCCTTAGAGACACAATTTCCAGACCTTTCACTTAGGCTGAACAAAATGGCTATCCCAAAATTTTGATTAGATGTGTTTGGGGAAATTGTGGGCGTAGGATGAGGAGTTAATTGTCCTCCAGTCACTTTGGACTATAAAAAAGGGCACTAGCCCTTTCAATTTCCAATCGAATGAGCTTTTTTCGAAGTTTCTACGACTAAAAATGGCTATCTCCAAATTTCTATCAGATACATTTCGAAAAATATGAAGTGTTGGGGGGTATCCACCTTCCGATCTTTCTGGATCTTAAACAGGGCAGCAGAACGTCTGATTATCAATCCAATGAGTCCCCTCCAAAGTTTATATGGTCACCCTTTTAATTTGATGCGCTTTGGGAAAACGTGGGCGTGGTGGGAAAACGTGGGCGTGGGAGGGGGTTTGGCTGCCCCCCAATTACTTTGGACTATTATAAAGAGCACTAGTCCTTTTTATTTCCAAACGAATGAGCCTTTTTGAAGTTTCTACGAAAACAAATAGCCATCTCGAATTTTCTATCAGGTGCATTTAGGGAACCCTTGCCCTGGGGGCTCTGGGAGGAGGGTGTTTCATCCGCAAAGATATAAATTTCAGACCTTTCATTTAAGTTGAAAACAATTTTGGCTATCTCAAAATTTTGATTGGATTTGTTTGGGAAAATGGTGGGCGTGGTAGGGACGTTAGTTGCACTCCAATAACTTTCGACTATTAAAAAAGGCCTTTCAAATTCTAATCGAATGAGCCTTTTTCGAAGTTTCTACGACAACAAATGGCTATGTTAAAATTTTTATCAGATGCAATTCAGGGAAATACGAGGTTTCGGGGGGGGGGGTATCCACTCTCTGATCACTCTGAATTTTAATAAGGGCACTATGACTTCTGATTACCAATCCAATCAGCCCCCTCCGAAGTTTATACGATCACCCTTACTATATACACCTTATATTACCAAAGGGCATAATTTACAACCCTTGCCCTGAGGACTCTGGGAAGGGGGGGGAGGGTGTCATCCTTAAAGACATAGTTTCCGGGACTTTCAACTACGTTGAATAAAATCTCAAAATTTTGATTGGATGTGTTTGGGAAAATAGTGGGCATGGGGGGTGTTAGTTTCCCTCAGATAGTTTCGACTGTTAAAAATAGCCTTTTCAATTTCCAATCGAATGAGCCTTTTTCCAAGATTCTACGACAACAAATGGCCATCCCAAAATTTCTATCAGGTGCGTTTCAGGAAAATACGAGGTGTTGGGGGAGTATCCACCCTCTGATTACTCTGAATCTAAAAAACGGCACTCGGACTTATAATTACCAGCCCGATGAGTTCCCTCCGAAGTTTATACGATCACCCTTTCGGTATATACCTTATATTCCTCAAGGGCAAAACATACAACCCTTGCCGAGAGGGGTTTGGGGGGGGTCATCCTCAAAAACATAATTTCCAGGACTTTCAACTACGTTGAACAAAATAGCTATCTCCCAATTTTCATTGTTTGTTTTTGGGGAAATGGTGGGCGTGGGAGGGGGGTTAGTTGCCCTCCTATCACTTTCTACTATTAAAAAGTGCACTATCACTTTCAATTTCCAATCGAGCGAGCCTTTTTCGAAGTTTCTATGACAGTAAATAGCCATCTCAAAATTTCTCTCCGATGTATTTTGGGAAAATACAAGGTTTGGGAGGAGTGGGGGGATATCCACCCTCCTATTACTCTGAATCTCAAAAAATGCACTAAAGCTTCTGATTAGCAATCCAATAAGCTTCTTCCGTAGTTTATACGATCACCCTTTCTATATAAACCTCTATATATATATATATATATATATATATATATATATATATATATATATATATATATATATATATATATATATATATATATATATATATTTATTTATATACATATATAAGTAAGTTTTGCGTTCCCCCCGAAACATTATAAGCAAGATCAACAATGTCACTAATTTGCATAAATTATTCATAAGAAAACCCAACTATAGATAAGTCATTGTTGCATAATGTGCACGGAAGGGTGAAAAGTCGTCACTGTTACCGTTCATTCAATAGAATAAATTTTCTATTTTTTCGTTGATGGACAAAAAGTTCAGTCGTAACTGCCATTGTTAGCTTTATATGGTGCAACAAAACGCCATTTAGTATCAATAAATATGGATTAAAAAAAAACTGTGAATCTATAACTGAAGCAAAAACCTCTGCTTAATCTGCCTAAAATATGAGATATGGCAAATAGTTAGCAGTGTGTGGTATATAGGTAATAGAAGTTATTGACATGAGTAATGAGGCTTTCAAAATAATTGCTCCCTTTGGATTCTTTTCAACGCAGAACTTGATATCCTTATGTAATATAATTTCTGTTCTATAGATGAGATAATGTAAATGAATGAATGAATCTAATTTTGACCCGCAGATACAAACAAATTAAACGCAGGGTACAATAAAAAAAGCAGAAAAATAAAATAGGGGCCTTGGGAAGGCCCCTACACCTTCCCAAGGCCAGAACAAAGTTTGCACTTTACTGAAAAAATATAAATGTTTTTACTTTTATAACATTAATAAATCAAATAATATAAACATTTTGATTACTAACTATCAGTATATGTATATTAAACTGACAATGCATATTCATTTGTATTTTTTCAGTAAAGTGCAAACTTTGTTCTGGCCTTGGGAAGGCATAGGGGTTCTGCGCCCAACTTATGTTAATGTCTGCTCGTTTTGAGTTTGACTCGGTTAATTATTGTAATTTCTGTTCGTTTTGGGTTTCATTTATTTATCGATGCTGATTTGTAGTAGTTTCACACTTGGTAGATCATTTGACTTTATTTTTGCTAATTTTTTGTTTAATGGAGTTCTTTACTTTTCTTTGAAAAACTTATTTTGTGGAAAAAAGTTTTTTAATAATTTTTTTTTCGTTTTATATTGACATAGTCTTTTCAGGGAAAAAGAAAATAATACTTTAAATTTTTCGGTTTTTAAGACTTTATAGTTTGGCCTGCAAGATTTTGATTGGATGTGTTTTGGAAAATGGTGGGCGTGAGAGGGGCGTTAGTCGCTATCTAATCACTTTCAACTATTAAAAAAGGCACTAGCCCTTTCAATTTCCATTTG
The DNA here is from genome assembly GCF_049724085.1 of Artemia sp. Qi Xiang Cuo. NCBI lineage: Eukaryota > Metazoa > Arthropoda > Branchiopoda > Anostraca > Artemiidae > Artemia > Artemia sp. Qi Xiang Cuo. The sequence continues at coordinate 70,752,851 of NC_142797.1, read as the reverse complement.
AACGAGCCCTTTTGAAGTTTCTACGACAACGCTTTCAATAAAAAATTTATATACCCCATGGGATAACTTACGACCCTTGCCCTGAGGGCTCTGGGGGGAGGGGTTGTCATCCTTAAAGACCTAATTTCCAAAACTTTTAACTATGTTGAATAAAATAGCTATCTCAAAATTTGTATTGGATGTGTTTGGGGAAAAGTGGGCGTGAGAGGGGGTTTTGTTGTCCTCAACTCACTTTAGACTATTAAAAAGGGTGCTATCCCTTTGAATTTCAAATCGAATGAGTCCTTTTTCAAGTTTCTACGACAAAGATTTCAATAAAAACCTTATATGCCTCCAGGGCATAACTTATAATCCTTGCCCAAAGGGTTGTGGGGGAGTGTCCTCCTCAAAAATATGTTTTCTATCTAGAAATCAACTATGCTGAACAAAATGCCTATCTCAAAATTTTGATTGGATGTGTTTGGGGAAAAGGTGGGCGTGAGAGGGGGTTTTGTTGCCCTCCAATCACTTTCGACTATTAAAAAAGGTACTATCCCTTTGAATTTTAAATTGAATGAGCCCTTTTTCAAGTTTCTACGACAAAGATTCCAATAAAAACCTTATATGCCACAAGGGCATAACTTATAATCCTTGCCATGAGGGCTGTGGGGGATTGTCCTCCTCAAAAATATATTTTCTATGTGGAAATCAACTACGCTGAACAAAATGGCTATCTCAAAATTTTGTTTGGATGTGTTTGGGGGAATGATGGGCGTAGGGGAGGGGGGGTATAGTTGCCCTCCAATCACTTTTGACTATTAAAAAGGGCACTAGCCCTTTAAATTTTCAATGAAATGAGCTTTTTTTAGAAGTTTCTACGACAACGCCTTCTTTAAAAACCTTATATGCCCCCAGGGCATAACTTAAAATCCTTGCCCTGAGGGTTGTGGGGGAATATCCTTTCCAAAACCACATTTTCTATCTGGAAATCCACTACACTGAAGAAAATGGCTATCTCGAAAATTTGATTGGATGTGTTTGGGGGAATGATGGGCGCGGGGGGAATAGTTGCCCCCCAATCACTTTCGACTGTTAAAAAGGGCGCTAGAACTCTCAATTTCAAATCGAATGAGCCCCTTTTGAAGTTTCTACGACAACCCCTTCCACATGAAGTGCCCTGCTCAAAAGGAACAAATAATACATGGTACATTGTGCCAACATTGTTCTTATATGCCCTCAGGGCATAACTTAAAACCCTTGCCCTGAGGGTTGTGGGGGAGTGTCCTTCCCCAAACCACATTTTCTATTTGGAAATCAACTACGCTGAAGAAAATGGCTATCTCGAAAATTTGACTGGATGTGTTTGGGGGAATGATGGGCGTGGAGGGGGGCTAGTTGCCCTCCATTCACTTTTGACTATTAAAAAGGGCACTAGCCACCCCAATTTCCAATCAAATGAGCCCTTTTCGAAGTTTCTACGACAACTCCTTCGATACGAAGTGCCTGTCGAAGAAAAACAAACATATTGTGGCCACATCGTTCTTTGCTTAGGCAGCGCTAGCGCGCTGCCTATGATTAATAGTACGCACATAGTGCCTTTTGGTTAGTTCAAAATTTGCCACAACTTACCCTGAAAGGTCTAACCTAATATTGTAAACTGTTCTTGAGATATTACTTTGTCCCTCTTTTTGACAGTATGCCTGCCCAAAGTTCGTTTTGATTTAGTTCAACATCCACCTTAATAGTCCTTGAAATCTTCACCTTAATACCCGTAGTTTTGTGTAGTAGCAATACTAGCTTTAGTAGCAGTATGCGCATTGAACCTTTGGTTTTCTTCAACATCCCCTTGAACACACGATGAAAGTTTAAACTTAATACTATCAACCATTCCAGAAGCATTGCTGATCCGTCCACTTGACAACCTGTGTGAACACAGTGTGTTTCGATTCAATTCAATACAGCTTCAATATTCCCCAATTTTTTCGCCTTTATGCACTTAGCCTTAGTAGCAGTAGTAGTAGTACCAGTAGTAATAGTATTAGCCGTAGTAGTGGTAGCAGTAGAATCAACAGTAGTAGCCTTAGCTTTACTAGCAGACGTAGTAGCAGCAATGGTAGTAGTATTAGTAGTAACGTGCACAAAGTGCCTTTTGGTCCATTGATCTTCCTCTTTGAAGATTCTCTGAAATTTCCAACTTAATTCCCAAATCCATTCTCGAAATACGCCTTTTTGACAATATGCATGCATATAGTGTCTTTTGACTTGGTTCAGATGTTACCTCAATATTCTGCCAAATTTTCACCTTCATAGACTTAGACTTAATAGTACTAGTATCATAGAAGAAGTGGCGGTAGTGGGAGAAGTAGTAGCAGTAGTTGTGTTTTATTAGTAGTAATAGTAACGGTAGTAGTAGCAGTACTAATAAAAGTAAAGGCATTCACGTGTTACCTTTTGGTCAGTTGAACATACTTCTCATGATACCCAGGAAGTTTCAACATGATACGGTAAGCCGTTCCAGAAATACTGCTTATATGCCCTTTTAGCCCACTTTTCGCCCTTTTCTTCTTAATACTCTTAGCTTTCCAAGTAGTCGCAATACAAGTATTAGTTGGAGTAGTTTAGTAGCAGTGGTAACAGTAGTACTAGTAGTAGCAGTAAAAGTAGCAGGGGCAGTAGTATTAGTAGTAGCATGTACAAATTACGACTGAGATCCCAAGAACAACTGATATTTTTAAGTCGAAACTTTCACTACTTCCGGCCATGTCCTAATAAAACTCAAAAGTTTATTTTAATATCCTCAGGCTTTTTAGCACTCGCTACAGTAGTAGTAGTTTTAGTGGTAGTTGTGGCAGTAGTCCAATCACTTTTGACTATTAAAAAGGGCAATAGAACTTCCAATTTCCAATCAAATGAGCCCCATCCGAATTTTATGTAACCACCCATTCCTTAAAAACCGTATATACCCCTGGAGCACAACTTACGACTCTTGCCCCTGGGCTTGGGGGGGGGGTCCAACCATTAAGGCCTTGTTTTATGATCTTTGGACTATTTTGAACAAAATGACTATTTCAAAATTTCTGTCGGATTTATTTGGGGAGAAGAAGACGTTGAGGGGGGAGGCTAGTTGCCCTCTGATCACTTTCAAATCTTAAAAAGGTACTATAAATCCTGATTTCCAATCGAATGAGCCTCCTCCGAAAATTATACGACCACTCCTTTCATAAAAACCGTATATGCTAATAACGGGCGACAAGAATAACTCACAGGCCTTACCCTTAGGATTCTGGGGAATTGTCATCCGCAAAGACATAATTACTAGACATTTCAACTATTTTGAACAAAATGGCAATCTCAAAATTTTGACTCGATGTGTTTGGAGAAATGATGGACGAGGGCTGGCTGCTCTTCAGTCACTTTTGACTCTTTAAAAGGGCACTGGAACTTTCAATTTCCAATCGAATGAGCCCCTTTCGAAGTTTCTACGACAACTTCTTCTATTCGAAGCGCCTTGTTCGGAAAAAAAAGTTATAAATAAATAACACACTGGGCCCACATCGCTCTTTATGGCAAATACTTCCTTTTTGGTGCCTTGATAATCTCCCTTATCATCAGAGGCAACGCTGTAGCATTGCCTATGGTAAAGCCCATAAGGCTCCAATGATTTATTATTTATTTATTTTTTCCCCAGAGGCACTTCATATGGGAGGGTTCGTCGTAGAAACTTCAAAAGGGGCTCATTCCATTGGAAATCGAAAGTTCTAGTGCCCTTTTTAATAGTCGAAAGTGATTGGAGGGCAACTAGCCCCCCTCCTTGCTCCCATCATTCCCAAAAACACATCTAATCAAAATTTTGAGATAGCCATTTTGTTCAACGTAGTTGATTTCCAAATAGAAAATATATTTTTGAGGAGGAAACTCCCCCACAACCCTCAGGGCAAGGGTTTTAAGTTATGCCCTGGGGGCATATAAGGTTCTTATAAAAGGCGTTGTCTCAGAAACTTCAAAAAAGGCTCATTCGATTGGAAATTCAAAGGCATAGCACCCTTTTTAATAATCAAAAGTGATTCGAGGGCACTTAGCCCCCCCCCCTACGCCCATCATTTCCCCAAACACATCCAATCAAAATTTTGAGATATCCATTTTGTTCAGCGTAGTTGATTTCCACATAGAAAATATGTTTTTGAGGAGGACAATCCCCCACAACCCTCAGGGGAAGGGTTTTGAGTTATGCCCTGGGGGCATATAAGGTTTTTATAGAATGCGTTGTCGTAGACACTTCAAAAAAGGCTCATTCGATTAGAAATTCAAAGGGCTAGGGCCCTTTTTAATAGTCAAAAGTGATTGGAGGCGGACTAGCCCCCCCCCCACGCCCATCATTCCCCCAAACACATCCAATCTCAAAATTTCAAAAAATTGAAACTTTTTCAAAGAAAAGTAAAGGCCATTTTAAATTTAAGTTCAGGAGATACAAATACCTCTTAAAATTCAAACTCAAAACGACCAGAAATTACTATTAAAGAATAAATGAAAACAAAAACGAACAGAAATTACATAAACAATCATAGCAAAAAACATACAACAAGTAATAACATAAATGAATAGATATATCTTAAAGCGAGTAATGCTTAGATTGAATATGAAAATCAAGCTTAAAACGAAAAAAAATATTTTGCTATTAAAGTATAAATGAAACTTAAAACGAACAGAAATTAAATAAACAATCAATGTGAAACAACATACGATATATATTAATGTAAATTAATAAATAAATCTTGAAACGAGTGAAACTTAAATTAAATATGCAAATCAAGTTTGAATCAAATAAAAATAACTACAAACAAGGGTTTGGGTATCGCCTCACTGCAGAAGCCTAAAACCTAATGCGTCATTGGTGCTTTACTGAAAATTAATTATATTACAAATGTTTTCTTTTGTACTTAATATTGAAAATAAATATTAAAATTACAGTAAATTTTTGAACTGATTAGCTTTCAGTAATTAATATCATTATACATCAAATATTCAGTTTAATTTATTAGTTCTTTCCAAGACTGGTCAAGACCAATATAGTTTCACTACAAACAAAATTTGGATACTCCCCCTTCTTTAACTGTAAAACCCTAAAGCCTTATGCGTCATTGGCCCTTCACTGAAAACGAATTACTCATATATTACAAATTTATTCTTTTCCAGTTCTTACAGCATTGAAAATGAAAATAAAACTTACAGTGAAAAAAAATCTTGAACTTATGGATCTTTCAACAATTAATATCATTATATATCTAATATTCAATTTGATTTTGTTTATACTTTCCAAAACTGTTCAAGACTCATATAGTTTTCAGTAAGGCACCAATGACGCAGTAGGTTTTAGGCTTCTACAGTGAGGCGATACCCAAACTCTTGTTTGTAGTTATTTTTATTCGATTCAAACTTGATTTTCATATTCAATCTAAGCATTACTCGCTTTAAGATCTATTTATTCATTTATATTATTACTTGTTGTATGTTTTTTGCTATGATTGTTTATTTAATTTCTGTTCGTTTTGGGTTTCATTTATTCTTTAATAGTAATTTCTGGTCGTTTTGAGTTTGAATTTTAACAGGTATTTGTATCTTCAGAGCTTAAGTTTAAAATAGCCTTTACTTTTCTTTGAAGTACTTATTTTTCGGAAAATATTTTTTCATTAATTTCCTTAATATTCCAAATTAATATACTGTTATTTTTAAATTACACACTTTCGACAACCTGTAGACACATAAGGTGTTTTGATTTAGTTCAACACTCCCCTCAAGATTCTCTAGAAGGCTCACCTCAATGCCCTTTGACTTTTTGAAAATTAAAGGTCAAGCATGCATGCCTTTCTCAATAGCGTATACTACATATATGCAATAAACAAATTGCCTAACTTACAGTCCTTACCATGAGGGATGTGGGGAGGGGGTTTGTTGTTTCTATAGGCATAATTAATGGAACTTTCAACAATACTGAAGAAAGTAGATCTTGATTGGATGTTGATGTTGAATCAAGATTTTGGTCTCAAAATCTTGATTGGATGTTTGTTTTTGGAAAATTATGGGAATGAGCAGGGGGGGGGGAGCTTGTTGGCCTCCATTCCGTTTTGACTATTAAAAGTGGAACTATAACTTTCATTTCCCAGTCAAATGAGCCCTATCCGAAGTGTAAATGATCACCAATTCCATAAAACCTTATATGCCCCGGGGTATAACTTACAACCCTTGCCCCTGGTTCTGGGTGGTTGTTTCGACTCCAAAAGACTTGTTATATGATTCGTAGACAATTTTGAACAAAATGGCTATCTCAAAATTTCTACCGTGTTAATTTGAGGAAAAGAGGACGTGAGGGGAGGGGGTGAAATGCACTCCGTCACTTTTGGCTCTTAAAAGGTCACTATAACTTCTTATTTCCATTCAAATGAGCCGCCTCTAAGTTTATACGAACTTCCGTCCATAGAAACCTTATATGTTTATAATGGGGGGGCATCCTCAAAGATATATTCACTAGACCTACGAACTTTGCTGAACAAATATATATATATATATATATATATATATATATATATATATATATATATATATATATATATATATATATATATATATATATATATATATATATATATATATATATATATATATATATATATATATATATATATATATATATATATATATATATATATATATAATATATATATAAAAAAAAAAAAAAAAAAATATATATATATATATATATATATATATATATATATATATATATATATATATATATATATATATATATATATATATATATATATATATATATATATATATATATATATATATATATATATATATATATATATATATATATATATATATATATATATATATATATATATATATATATATATATATATATATATATATATATATATATATATATATATATATATATATATATATATATATATATATATATATATATATATATATATATATATATAGATCAGAACAATTTCTTTGTTCCAGAAGTTTAATAGTATTTTTTGTTATATTATTTTAAAATTTTTTAGATAATTCAAATCATTTCTTGCTTTCATAGCAGAGTGCAAATAAATTCAAGCACTAAGCAGGGTTCAACGGGTGCGATAGCCCATTCTTATTCTTGATAATTTCACTTCAGTTTGTGTCTGACTTCTTGAAGTTCCACTATTTTAAAGGTCGGTCACTGAAAAAGGAATGTTTGAGACGTTATAGATAAATCAATATTTGTTACTAACTCACTTTAAAAATACTGATTTAGCTACTATTTTACTGCAAGTATTCGATTCAGACCTTAGCGGCACATTTTATTTCTGAAATATTATCAACTCATTTATTTCCACTGAAAAAGGTTCTTATAAAAAAAAAAAAAAAACAACAACAAATAGTAAAAAAAAAGTGACATAGCGATGAATACAAGATTTTATTATGATGACCCATTCTCTAAATGTCATTCCAATATCGTGCTCTGCTTGTTATTTTACTCCAGAGAAAACAATTCAGATCAGCAACTTTGATCAGACTTTGCAATTCAGATTGAACAACCGATGTTCAGCAATTCAGTTTTAAAAAAAGCAAGTACTGGAATATCTAAAAAAAAAATAACGACATGAAAAGCCATAAAAGTGCTTGGACTGATCTTGCAATATGAAACTTTGAATTTGTTTTTCAATATATTACTTTCTAGGAAATAATATGATAATCATTTTAATTTATTTCCTTGGGTTTGGACCCCTAGCATGCCTGTGATAATAGTGATATGTTGTTTTGCTAAATTCAACCATATTCTAAAGTAATTGGGAATGATAACTGCAATAGCTTAGTGGTTTTTGTTCTTTATTGAAGTTGGTTGTTTCTGTTATTCATGACCCTGCTACCAGCACGTACAAATCTTAAAAGATAAAAAGTGATGACAGTAACCAAAAGGTCACACAATATAATGCATGTAAGTGTCAATGATATTGCATACCGTAGTGTCCATGAATAGATTTATGGCTGTTTTCCCATTCTTGTTTCATGATAATCCCATCATAATTTTGGCAAGAAAAAATTTACAATGTTCTTTCATACGAATTTTATTGTATAGAAAACTTGCGTAACCATTACAAGAATGTATAAATCTGTTATAGCTAATCTTGGTACTCTCAACAAATTTGTGTCTGTTCCCATTAAGCCAAATTAAAATTCTGCTAATCATATGTAAAAATTCTGTAGATGCGAAATTATATGAGAAATTTCTAGTTCAATTCCTCCTTAAAATGTCCTCACTTTGACCTGCCTGAAATTTAGATTTCATCCAAGGGAGCACACGGAAAATTTTTCTGGGGTAGACACCAGAATAGCAGTGGTATTGGGGGCACAGGAATCTATTTTAAGATACGTCTTCTTTGGGATAATTTTATTTTTGAATACGTTTAGAATAAAAAAAAAACAAAAAAAAAACAGAGTAACTTTCTGCGTTAGCCAAAGTTTTGAGCCCAACTGATGTTAATTTCTGCTCGTTTTGAGTTTGACTCGGTTATTTATTGTAATTTCTGTTTGTTTTGTGTTTCATTTATTTATCGGTGCTGATTTGTGGTAGCTTCACGCTTGGTAGATTATTTGATTTTATTTTTGCTATATTTTTGTTTAATGGAGTTCTTTACTTTTCTTTGAAAAACTTATTTTGTGGAAAAAGTTTTTTTAATTTATTTCTGTTCGTTTTATATTGATACAGTCTTTTAAGGGAAAAAGAAAATAATACTATAATCTTTTCGTTTTTTAAGACTTTTCAGTTTGGCTTGCTATTTGTATGCTGGAGAAAAATTTTCAGCAATTTTTAACAACATACACCCTTCTACAAATCTGGACACAAATAGTACTGTTTAATTAAGTTTCATACCTCCTCTTGTTGACCTAAAATGGAAAACTTGATACCATTCGCAAAAAATCTGTTTAATTTCTTTGATAGCTTGGATACACTAACGCTATTTCGATTTGGTTACATTTTAAGAGCAGAAGTAGCCCCGAAAGTTTGAACATAATACCCTCAGTCGTTCTTGGGAAACTGCTGAGATGCCTTATTGGGAATTAGTATTATCACAGTGCATTTTGATTTAATCTAAGCCAACATTTTGTTTTTAAACATACTGGGCAAATGGGAGGGTAGGCAAATAGGAGGGGGGAGTGGAAGGGGGATTAGTTGCCCTCCAATCACTTTCGACTATGAAAAAGGGCATCAGCCCTTTCTATTTTCAATCGAATGAGCCCTTTTCGAAGTTCCCATGACGACTCATTCGATACGAAGTGCCCTGGTCTAAACAACAACAACAACAAAAAATAATACATTATACCCACATCGATCTTTACTATAGAAAAGTCAAGCCTTCCAATCACTTTTGACTATTAAAAAGGGCACTAGGCCTTTCGATTTCCAATCGGATGAGCCCTTTTGGAAACGACAACGCTTTCTATAAGCGTTACCTAACACCTTATATGCCCCCAAGGCATAAATTACAACCCTTGCCCTAAGGTCTGTTAGGGTGCTTGTCATCCTCTAAGACCAAATTCCCAAAACTTTCAACTACGTTAAACAAAATGACTATTTCAAAATTTTGATTGGATGTGTTAGGGGAAATGGTGGGCGTGAGAGGGGTGGTAGTCGCTCTCCAATCCCTTCCAACTATTAAAAATGGCCCTAGCCCTTTTGATGTGGTCCACATCGAAAACAAAGACGATGACATAACTTACAACCTTTGCCCTGGGTACTCGGGAGGGTTTGTCATCGTTAAATACATAATTTCCAGAACTTTCAACTACGTTGAACTAAATGGCTATCTCTAAACTTTGATTGAATATGTTTGGGGAAATGGTGGGCATGAGAGGGGGGTTAATTACTCTCCACTCATTTTCGACTATTAAAAACGGCAATTTCAATTTCCAATCATATAAGCAACTTTTGAAATTTCTACAGCAACTTTCTATATAAACCTTACCTGCTCCCACGGCATAACTTACAACCCTTGCCCTGAGGGTTATGGGGGAGGGGGGGGGGGGGGTTGTCATCCTTAAAGTCCTAATTTTCAAAACTTTCAACTACGTTGAATAAAATAGCTATCTAAAAATTTTGATTAAATGTGTTTAGGGAAAAGGTGGGCATAAGAGGGGGTCCAGTAGTTTTCAACTTACTCTCGACTCTTAAAAAAGGCTCAAGCCCCTTTTGCTTCAAGTTGAAAAAACCTTTTTTTAGGTTTATATGACAAAGCTTTTTATAAGACTCTTAAAGGCCCCCAGGGCAAAACTTATAACCCTTGCCCTGAAGACTGTGGGGGGAGTGTACTCAAAGGCATAGGCTCGAAGGTATTATTTCCTGAACTTTAAACTGCGTGGAACAAAATGGCTACCTAGAAATTTTGATTGGATATTTTTGGGGAAATGGTGGGCGTGGAAGGGGTGTTAGTTGCCTTCCAATCACTTTCGACTACTAAAAAGGGCATTAGCCATGTCAATTTCCAATCGAATGAGCCCTTTTTGAAGTGTCTACGACGACACGTTCTATAAAACCTTATATGCCCCCAGGGCAAAACTTACAACTCTTGCCCTGAGGGCTGTGGAGGAGTGTCTTCCTCAAAACATAATTTATATCGGGAAATCCACAACACTGAACAAAATGGCTATCTAAAAATTTTGATTGGATGTATTTGGGGAAAAGGTGGCCATGAGAGGGAGGGCTAGTTGCCCTCAAATCACTTTTGACTATTAAAAAGGGCACAAGCCCTTTGAATTTCCAATCGAATGAGGCCTTTTTCAAGTTTCTATGACAAAGATTTGAATAAAACCTTATATGCCCCGTGGGCATAACTTATAACCGTTGCCCTGAAGACTGTGGGGGGAGTGTCCTGCTCAAAGGTACAAATTTCTGAAGTTTAAACTCCGTGGAATAATATGGCCATCTAAAAATTTGGATTGGAAGTGATGTGTTTGGGAAAATGGTGGGCGTTGAAGTGGTGTTAGTTGCCTTCCAGTTACTTTCGACTTTTAAAAAGGGCACTAGCCATTTCATTTTCTAATGGATTGAGCCCTTTTTGAAGTTTTACGAAAACGCGTTGTATAAAAACTTTATATGCCCCCAGGGTATAACTTACAACTCCTGTCCTGAGGGCTGTGAGGGGGTTGTCCTCCTCGGAGACCTAATTTACAGAACTTAAAACTACGCTGAATAAAATTGCTATCTCAAAATTTGGATTAGATGTGTTTTGGGAAAAAGGTGGGCGTGAGAGCAGGGTTAGTTGCCCTCCAATCACTTTCAACTATTAAAAAGAGGACTAGCCCTTTGAATTTCCAATCGAATGAGCCTTTTTTGAAGTTTCTACGACAACGCGTGCTATTAAAACCTTTTATGCCCCCAGGGCATAACTTTCAACCCCCTGCCCTGAAGGCTGTGGGGGAGTGTCCTCCTCAAAAATATAATTTCTATCTGGAAATCAACTACGCTGAACGAAATGGCTATCTCAAAATTGGATGTGTTTCAGGAAATGGTGGGCGTGAAAGGGGTGTTAGTTGCCTTCCAATCATTTTCGACTAATAAAAAGGGCACAAGCCACTCCAATTTCCAATTGAATGAGCCCTTTTCAAAGTTTCTACGACAACTTCTTTGATATGAAGTGCCTGGCTCTAAAGGAAAAAAATAATAAATGATACATTGTGCCAACGTCGTTCTTATATGCACTCAAGGCATTACTTAAAACACTTGTCCGGAGCGTTGTGGGGGAGTGTCCTTCTCCAACCCATATTTTCTATCCGGAAATCAACTACGCTGAACAAAATGACTATCTCAAAATTTTGATTGGATGTGTTTGGGGGACTGATGGGCATGGGGGGGGGGGGGTTGCCCGCCAATTACTTTCGACTATTAAAACGGGCACTAGCCATTTGAGTTTCCAATCGAATGAGTCTTTTTTGAGGTTTCTACGACAACGCCTTCTATAAAAACCTTATATGTCCCCAGGGCATAACTTAAAACCCTTGCCTCGAGGTTTGTGGGGGAGTGTCCTCCTCAAAAATATATTATCTATCTGGAAATCAACTACGCTGAACAAAATGGCTATCTCAAAATTTTGATTGGATGTGTTTAGGGGAATGATGGGCGTGGGGACGGGGGGGCTAGTTGCCCTCCAATCACTTTCGGCTATTAAAAAGGGCACAAGCCACTCCAATTACCAATTGAATTAGCCCTTTTCGAAGTTTCTACGACAATTTCTTCGATACGAAGTGCCCTGCTCTAAAGAAAAAAAATAAAAAATAATAAATTGTGTCAACATCGTTCTTATATACCCTCAGGGCATAACTTAAAACCCTTGCCCCGAGGGTTGTGGCGGAATGTGCTCCTCAAAAACATATTTTCTATCTTGAAATCAACTACACTGAACAAAATGGCTATCTCAAAATTTTGATTGGATGTGTTTGGGGGCATTATGGGCCTGTGGGGGTCTAGTTTCCCTCCAATCACTTTCGACTATTAAAAAGGGCACTAGCGACTTCAATTTCCAATCGAATGAGCCCTTTTTGAAGTTTCTACAACAACCCTTTCAATACAAAGTGCCCGGTAATGGAAGAAAAACAAAATAATAATACATTTGCCCCCAGGGCTTAACTTACAACCCTTTCCCCGAGGGTTGTGGGGTAGTGTCCTCCTTAAATACGTATTTTCTATCCTGAAATCAACTACGTTGAACAAAATGGCTATCTCAAAATTATTATTGGATGTGTCTGGGGGAATGATGGGCGTGGGGAGGGGCTAGTTGCCCTCCAATCACTTTCAACTATTAAAAAAGGCACTAGACATTTCAATTTCCAATCGAATGAGCCTTTTTTGAAGTTTCTATGACAAGCCTTCTATATAAACCTTACATGCCCCCAGGGCATAACTTAAAACCCTTGCCCCGAGGGTTGTGGGGGAGTGTCCTCCTCAAAAACATATTTTCTATCTGGAAGTCAACTACGCTGAACTAAATGGCTATCTCAAAATTTGGATTGGATGTGTTTTATGACATTATGGGCGTGGAGGGGGGGGTTAGTTGCCCTGCAATCACTTTCGACTATTAAAAAGGGCACAAGCCACTCCAATTTCGAATTGAATGAGCCCTTTTCAAAGTTTCTAAGACAACTTCTTCGCTTCGAAGTGCCCTGCTCTAAAGGAAAAAAATAAATGATACATAGTACCATTATCGTTCTTATATGCCCTCAGGGCATAACTTAAAACCCTTGCCCCGAGGGTTGTGGGGGAGTCTCCTCCTCAAAAACATATTTTGTATTGGAAAATCAACTACGCTGAACAATATGGCTATCTCAAAATTTTGATTGGATTTGTTTGGGGGAATGATGGGCGTGGGGGGAGGGCTAGTTGCCCTCAAACCACTTTCGACTATTAAAAAGAGCACTGGCCACTACAATTTTCAAGCGATAGAGCCCTTTTCGAACTTTCTACGACAACTCCTTCGATACGAAGTGCCCGGGAGTAGTAATCAACATTATACTTCTAACACGCCTCCGTACCAAACAGGTTTTTCTGTTAGAACATTATACTTCTAACACGCCCCCGTACCAAACAGGTTTTTCTGGTAGAACCTTATACTTTACTGACGCCCCTGTACCAAACAGGTTTTTCTGGTAGGTAAACATTTCTACAGGGCATTACACCTTTCAAAGAGACGGGTTTTCTATTGTGACATCGATTTTTTGGAGGTCAAACTCATGGATACATGTTTATTTTTTATTTTATTTTTTAAACCGGTATTTTTTCAATGAAGTCCATAGCACTTTGCAGAAACCCGTGAATGTAGGACTGAAAGTCCAATTACTAATCAAGTTAGCGTGACCACCATTTTTGATCTGGTTAAGTGGTTATAATCTGGTTTGGTTTGTTATTGCGAGAGGATTACTCAATTTACATCTTAGTGTTAACTGGGCAATGACTAAAGGAACATTTGAAGGTGGAGAAAAAAAAGGGGTAATTAGCGATTGGATAATTTTAACAATAAATGACCGAAAAGTATTTTGGAGGAGATGGAATGAATGTGTACTGTATAATACACAAGTGATGATTTGCAAAGTGTTGTCAATTTTAAATAGTTTAGAAATAAAAAAAATTAACAAGAAATGGCTGAAAAGTGTTTTGAGGGAGTTGAGTTGCACGAGGGTTTACTTGCACGAGGGTTCAGTTACCTAAGTAGTAAGGGCCCCGGGGCTGACTGCCCGGGGGTCGCGTCCCCAAGCGAGTCCGGGGGCCTAGTGGTTGGTACGCCCGAGAGTCCGGTCCCGGGGGGTTTCAGGGGCCCGGGGGGTCTCCCTTTTTCTAAAATCGGGCTCCCCGCTTTCAAAATACCTTGTTATTCTGAGGCTTGGATCATTTGGTGACTAGATATTAAACGTAATGAAATTTATATAGTTGCAATCTGCATAAAAACCCAATTCTTGTCAATTATTATCAAAATTCCATTTTTGAGTTTTGGTTACAATTGAGCTAAGTCGCTCCTTCATTACAATTTAACACTATGAACTATTTGATAAAACTTATTGGGCTAACGTCCTATTTTTAATTAACCCTGTAGCAAGCCGGAGTTTTTGAAGCACAATTCACGCTATTAAAGCTTAGTATTTCTGAGTCCAGTTGAAATGTGCACCATTTTAGAAAATTCTCTTTTTGGGGGAAGCTTTTGGTTCCTTTACGTGTACGTAAAGGACTGAAATACCCTTACAGGAACTAGAACTTTTTATTTTCCGTGAAAACATTCACAAGTATGGTATTACTTTTTCTATCTTCCACTGAAAAATTTAGAATTGAACTTTAAATTTCTTTATGTCTTTGTGAAATAGAAAACTTAAGTGGAAGATTTTTATTTTCTATGGATAAATTAGAATTGAATTGTGTTCTTTGGTAAAATTCAGTAGGGAACTTGAACTTTCCTTGACTTCGTTGAGAAAATTTTAAATTGAACTTTAAATTTTTTCATCTCTGAGAAAAGTCGGAACTGAATTTAAGAAAATTTAGAATTAAAGTGAAACTTTCTATCTTCATAGAAAATAATCACAATAATAGTATAACTTTTCCTATCTTCTATGGAAAAATTAGAACTGAACTTTAAATTTTTTATGTGTTGGTGAACTTAAAACTGACGTGGAAGCTTCAACTACGAAATACTAAGAAACCTTAGCTCAGAAAAGTCTGAAATATCCAACTACTGATCCCAAACTAGAATTTCCAGTCAAATGAGCCCTCTTAGGATATGTTGGTACCACTAGGTCGATAGACCAAAAATATTTTGAATACACACACGCAAAAACTCACACATACACACACACAGAAACTTACACACACACATAAAAACTTACACACACACACACACAAAAAAAACTTACACAAACACAAAAACATCTTTGCTAGAAAACTACTCTACGTGAATCTAGATCAACCGAAGAAAAAAGTTTTTGTCACTCTAATAAGTTTATCGCTAGACATAGCTTTACAGAAAATTTAAGTTTGAACAATTATTCGTTATTATTTCACCTCATGTTTGACTTAGTCTAGTAGCTCTTTACTTTTAGTTGAAAAATGTCCTCTTGTGGGTTGTGGAATAAAAAAAGCTTTTTGTCACTCTAATAAGTCTATCGCGTAATCAACAACACCGCTGAATCTGAAAGTCTGATTTACATTCAGATTTATTGACTTTTTTTTGGGGGGGGGGTGTTTCTCCCTTTTTCGAAAAACAGGCTCCCTGTTTTCAAAATCCCTTTTTATTCTTAGGCTTGGAGCATTTGGTGGCTAGATATTAAAAGTAATGAAATTTATATAATTGCAATCTGCATAAAAACGAACTTGAACTTTCCTTGAACTTTCCTATTATTGTGATTATTTTCTATGAAGATAGAAAGTTTCGCTTAGTATGTCTGAGTCCAGTTGAAATGTGCACCATTTTAGAAAATTCTCTTTTTGGGGGGAAGCTTTTGGTTCCTTTACGTGTACTTAAAGGACTGAAATACCCTTACAGGACCTAGAACTTTTTATTTTCCGTGAAAATATTCACAAATATTGTATTACTTTTTCTATCTTCCACTTAAAAATTTAGAATTGAACTTTAAATTTCTTTATGTCTTTGTGAAATAAAGAACTTAAGTGGAAGATTTTTATTTTCTCTGGATAAATTAGAATTGAATTGTGTTCTTTGGTAAAATTCAGTAGGGAACTTGAACTTTCCTTGACTTCGTTGAGAAAATTTTAAATTGAACTTTAAATTTTTTCATCTATTTGAGAAAAGTCGGAACTGAATTTAATAAAATTTATAATTAAAGTGAAACTTTCTATCTTCATAGAAAATAATCACAATAATAGTATAACTTTTCCTATCTTCTATGGAAAAATTAGAACTGAACTTTAAATTTTTTATGTGTTGGTGAACTTAAAACTGACGTGGAAGCTTCACCTACGAAATACTAAGAAACCTTAGCTCAGAAAAGTCTGAAATACCCAACTACTCATCCCAAACTAGAATTTCCAGTCAAATGAGCCTTCTTAGGATATTTTGGTACAACTAGGTCGATAGACCAAAAATATTTAAATTCTTGATTATGTAATTCAGTCACTTTTACAGAAACTGTACATTTTTGTTACCAAATTCTGGTCTAGATTTCATTTTTACAGAAACTGTACATTTTTCTTACCAAATTTTGGTCTAGATTTACCTTTGATTAGGGAAGCTGTAAGAAAACTTGCTAGTTCGAAGTTCTTTGGTAAAATTCAGTAGGGAACTTGAACTTTCCTTGACTTCGTTGAGAAAATTTTAAATTGAACTAGAACTTTTTATCTTCCGTGAAAATATTTACAAGTATGGTATTACTTTTTCTATCTTCCACCGAAAAAATAATAATTGAACTTTAAATTTCTTTATGCCTTTGTGAAATAAAGAACTTAAGTGGAAGATTTTTATTTTCTCTGGATAAATTAGAATTGAATTGTGTTCTTTGGTAAAATTCAGTAGGGAACTTGAACTTTCCTTGACTTCGTTGAGAAAATTTTAAATTGAACTTCAAATTTTTTCATCTCTTTGAGAAAAGTCGGAACTGAATTTAAGAAAATTTAGAATTAAAGTGAAACTTTCTATCTTCATAGAAAATAATCACAATAATAGTATAACTTTACCTATCTTCTATGGAAAAATTAGAACTGAACTTTAAATTTTTTATGTGTTGGTGAACTTAAAACTGACGTGTAAGCTTCAACTACGAAATACTAAGAAACCTTAGCTCAGAAAAGTCTGAAATATCCAACTACTCATCCCAAACTAGAATTTACAGTCAAATGAGCCCTCTTAGGATATTTTGGTACCACTAGGTCTATAGACCAAAAATATTTTGAATACACACACTCAAAAACTCACACATACACACACACACAGAAACTTAAAAACACACATAAAAAATTACACACACACTCACACACAAAAACTTACACACACACACAAAAACTTACACAAACACAAAAACATCTTTGCTAGAAAACTACTCTACGTGAACCTAGATCAACCCAAGAAAAAAGTTTTTGTCACTCTAATAAGTTTATCGCTAGACATAGCCTTACAGAAAATTTAAGTTTGAACAATTATTCGTTATTATTTCACCTCATGTTTGATTTAGTCTAGTAGCTCTTTACTTTTAGTTGAAAAATGTCCTCTTGTGGGTTGTGGAAAAAAAAAGTTTTTTGTCACTCTAATAAGTCTATCGCGTAAGGAACAACACCGCTGAATCTGAAGGTCTGATTTACATTCAGATTTATTGACTTTTGGGGGGGGGGTGTTTCTCCTTTTTCGAAAATCAGGCTCCCTGTTTTCAAAATCCCTTTTTCTTCTGAGGCTTGGAGCATTTGGTGGCTAGATATTAAACGTAATGAAATTTATATAATTGCAATCTGCATAAAAACGAACTTGAACTTTCCTTGACTTCGTTGAGAAAATTTTAAATTGAACTTTAAAGTTTTTCATCTCTTTGAGAAAAGTCGGAACTGAATTTAAGAAAATTTAGAATTAAAGTGAAACTTTCTATCTTCATAGAAAATAATCACAATAATAGTATAACTTTTCCTATCTTCTATGGAAAAATTAGAACTGAACTTTAAATTTTTTATGTGTTGGTGAACTTAAAACTGACATGGAAGCTTCACCTACGAAATACTAAGAAACCTTAGCTCAGAAAAGTCTGAAATATCCAACTACTTATCCCAAACTAGAATTTCTAGTCAAATGAGCCCTCTTAGGATATTTTGGTACCACTAGGTCAATAGACCAAAAATATTTAAATTCTTGATTATGTAATTCAGTCACTTTTACAGAAACTGTACATTTTTGTTACCAAACATTAAACAAAAAATTAGCAAAAATAACATCAAATAATCTACCAATCGTGAAACTGCCACAAATCAGCCTCGATAAATAAATGAAACCCAAAATGAACAGAAATTACAATAATTAACCAAGTCAAACTCAAAACGAGCAGAAATCACTCTAATAAGTCTATCGCGTAAGGAACAACATCGCTGAATCTGAAGGTCTGATTTACATTCAGATTTATTGACTTTTTGGGGGATGTTTCTCCCTTTTCGAAAATCAGGCTCCCTGTTTTCAAAATCCCTTTTTCTTCTGAGGCTTGGAGCATTTGGTGGCTAGATATTAAACGTAATGAAATTTATATAATTGCAATCTGCATAAAAATCCAATTCTTGTTAATTGTTATCAAAATTCCATTTTTGAGTTTTGGTTACAATTGAGCTAAGTCGCTCCTTCATTACAATTTAACACTATGAACTATTTGATAAAACATATTGGGCTAACGTCCTATTTTTAATTAATCCTGTAGCAAGCCGGAGTTTTTGAAGCACGATTCACGCTATTAAAGCTTAGTTATATAATTTCAATCTGCATAAAAACCCAATTCTTGTCAATTGTTATCAAAATTCCATTTTTGAGTTTTGGTTACAATTGAGCTAAGTCGCTCCTTTATTACAATTTAACACTATGAACTATTTGATAAAACTTATTGGGCTAACGTCCTATTTTTAATTAATCCTCTAGCAAGCCGGAGTTTTTGAAGCACGATTCACGCTATTAAAGCTTAGTATTTCTGAGTCCAGTTGAAATGTGCACCATTTTAGAAAATTCTCTTTTTTGAGGAAGCTTTTGATTCCTTTACGTGTACGTAATGGACTGAGATACCCTTACAGGCGTCTTCTTTTCTTCGATATATTTGCTTATTTGGTTATTCAGCGTAAGCAGCGAATTTATGGCAAATCCAGGGAAGAATTTTTTTTTGAAACGCTTTCTGGGTTTCATTACGAAAGTGACGTTCCTCGCAAAAACACAAGTTGTTCCTACAAAAGGAGTTTCGTTCTTAATTAGAAAAAAAACACTTTTTCCACAAAATAAGTTTTTCAAAGAAAAGTAAAGAACTCCATTAAACAAAAAATTAGCAAAAATAACATCAAATAATCTACCAATCGTGAAACTGCCACAAATCAGCATCGATAAATAAATGAAACCCAAAATGAACAGAAATTACAATAATTAACTGATTCAAACTCAAAACGAGCAGAAATGATTTTAATAGTATAACTTTTCATTTATTATTACAGCTTCCCTAATCAAAGGTAAATCTAGACCAGAATTTGGTAAGAAAAATATACAGTTTCTGTAAAAATGAAATCTAGACCAGAATTTTGTAACAAAAATGTACAGTTTCTGTAAAAGTGACTGAATTACATAATAAAGAATTTCCATAGGTTTAATAATTTGAATCAGACATTTTAAGGGTATCGAGTGTTCCTATCAAATTGATCCTAAGACTTAAATTACTTCATCAGATACGATGGGGCTTTAAGGTGAAATTTGACTCGCATATTCTTGAGATATTAAGCGTTTGAATCTGATAAGAAGAGCGAGACTTATAGGTATAGTATGAAATACCTTCAAAATGGGATGATATACATTCAGTTCCTTCTTACAATTTGGAAGATGAATGGGGAATGCTGCAAATAGACGCTTTTATTTCGCTAAACTTGATGAGCAGTTTTCTAACTTAACTTTATAGAAACTTCAATAGTTTAAACGAGATAATTTCAAATTTTTTATAGAAACTGCATTAGTTTAAACGAAAAGTAGTAAATGCAATTTAATTTTGATTTTGTAGTTGAGTCATTTTTATAGAAACTGCAATAGTTTAAACAAAATAATTTCAAATTTTTTATTGAAGCTGCATTAGTTTAAATGAAAAGTAGTAAATGCAATTTAATTTTGATTTTGTAATTCAGTCATTTTTATAGAAACTGCACATTTTTTGTTACCAAATTCTTGTCAGTTAACACTAAGCTGTAAATCGGGTAACTCTCTCACAGTAACAATAGGCTTAGCAGTGATTAAATCTCATTGTCGGTGACAATTTAATCAGATCAGAGTTGTGCAAAATGGAATATCTTTTTGCAAATTGAGTAAGCTTCTATTTCATAGACAAAATATTTGAATTCCTTTTATTCAAATCACCTATCAAGTTATCAAAAAAATAGAAATGATATAATAAAGCCTTAAAAAGTATTATAATGGAGGCTCAGGAGTCTTTGGGGCGCCGGGGACCCTTTGGGAGCCCAGAGAACCTTTGAGGACCGGGGGCTTCCTTCGGGGTTGGGCTGGAGGGATCGGAGCCCTTTGGGTTTGGCACATTTCCACCACGCGTTGCACAGTTGTGATATGCTAGGCAAAGTTCACCACGCTTGGCTGTGTATGTGTATGTGTGATCATAGGTTAGGTTAGCCTATGTACGCGCGCGTACAGTTGAATAAAATATGCAAAGTCGACATAACTCTATTTATGTTAAGAGTGATAACATTTTTGTGTTTGTGCTAACGAACTGTAAGTAAGGAGTGACACGACTCAATAGTAACCGAAACTCTAAAAACCAATATCCCTACTTCGGAAGTTTCAAGCTCCTATCTGCAAAAATGTGGAATTAATTTCTTGAAGTAATTGATACTTAATGAAGAAAAAGGTGAAAATTATAGGTTTTACACACACACACACACACAAAACAAAGTTCGCCCTCGCTTAGCATGCACTACCTAGTGTGCATCTTGGAGCACCACGCGATCTGTACAGTTCCAACCACATTTGGCACATTTCCACCACGCGTTGCACAGTTGTAATATGCTAGAAAAAGTTCACCACGCTTGGCTGTGTATGTGTATGTGTGATCATAGGTTAGGTTAGCCTATGTACGCGCGCGTACAGTTGAATAAAATATGCAAAGTCGACATAAATTTATTTCATTTTTTAAGGTTAATTTAGACGAGGTTACATGGCCCCGCCATGTAACCTCGTCTAAATTAACCTTAAAAAATGAAATAAATTTATGTCGACTTTGCATATTTTATTCAACTTTACGCGCGCGTACATAGGCTAACCTAACCTATGATCACACATACACATACACAGCCAAGCGTGGTGAACTTTGTCTAGCATATCACAACTGTGCAACGCGTGGTGGAAATGTGCCAAATGTGGTTGGAACTGTACAGATCGCGTGGTGCTCCAAGATGCACACTAGGTAGTGCATGCTAAGCGAGGGCGAACTTTGTTTTGTGTGTGTGTGTGTGTAAAACCTATAATTTTCACCTTTTTCTTCATTAAGTATCAATTACTTCAAGAAATTAATTCCACATTTTTGCAGATAGGAGCTTGAAACTTCCGAAGTAGGGATATTGGTTTTTAGAGTTTCGGTTACTATTGAGTCGTGTCACTCCTTACTTACAGTTCGTTAGCACAAACACAAAAATGTTATCACTCTTAACATAAATAAAGTTATGTCGACTTTGCATATTTTATTCAACTGTACGCGCGCGTACATAGGCTAACCTAACCTATGATCACACATACACATACACAGCCAAGCGTGGTGAACTTTGTCTAGCATATCACAACTGTGCAACGCGTGGTCGAAATGTGCCAAACCCAAAGGGCTCCGATCCCTCCACCCCAACCCCGAAGGAAGCCCCCGGTCCTCAAAGGTTCTCTGGGCTCCCAAAGGGTCCCCCGGCGCCCCAAAGACTCCTGAGCCTCCATTATAATACTTTTTAAGGCTTTATTATATCATTTCTATTTTTTTGATAACTTGATAGGTGATTTGAATAAAAGGAATTCAAATATTTTGTCTATGAAATAGAAGCTTATTCAATTTGCAAAAAGATATTCCATTTTGCACAACTCTGATCTGATTAAATTGTCACCGACAATGAGATTTAATCACTGCTAAGCCTATTGTTACTGTGAGAGACTTACCCGATTTACAGCTTAGTGTTAACTGACAAGAATTTGGTAACAAAAAATGTGCAGTTTATATAAAAATGACTGAATTACAAAATCAAAATTAAATTGCATTTACTACTTTTCATTTAAACTAATGCAGCTTCAATAAAAAATTTGAAATTATTTCGTTTAAACTATTGCAGTTTCTATTAAAATGACTGAACTACATAATCAAAATTAAATTGCATTTACTACTTTTCGTTTAAACTAATGCAGTTTCTATAAAAAAATTTGAAATTATCTCGTTTAAACTATTGAAGTTTCTATAAAGTAAAGTTAAAAAACTGCTCACCAAGTTTAGCGAAATAAAAGCGTCTATTTACAGCATTCCCCATTCATCTTCCAAATTGTAAGAAGGAACTGAATGTATATCATCCCATTTTGAAGGTATTTCATACTATACCTATAAGTCTCGCTATTCTTATCAGATTCAAACGCTTAATATCTCAAGAATATGCGAGTCAAATTTCACCTTAAAGCCCCAACGTATCTGATGAAGTAATTTAAGTCTTAGGATCAATTTCATAGGAACACTCGATACCCTTAAAATGTCTGATTCAAATTATTAAACCTATGGAAATTCTTGATTATGTAATTCAGTCACTTTTACAGAAACTGTACATATTTGTTACCAAATTCTGGTCTAGATTTCATTTTTACAGAAACTTTACATTTTTCTTACCAAATTCTGGTCTAGATTTACCTTTGATTAGGGAAGCTGTAATAATAAATGAAAAGTTATACTATTAAAATCATTTCTGCTCGTTTTGAGTTTGACTCAGTTAATTATTGTAATTTCTGTTCATTTTGGGTTTCATTTATTTATCAATGCTGATTTGTGGCAGTTTCATGATTGGTAGATATTTGATGTTATTTTTGCTAATTTTTTGTTTAATGGAGTTCTTTACTTTTCTTTGAAAAACTTATTTTGTGGAAAAAGTTTTTTTTTTTTCTAATTAAGAACGAAAATCCTTATGTGGGAACAACTTATGTTTTAGCGAGGAACGTCACTTTTGTAATGAGACCCCGAAAGCGTTTCAAAAAAAAATTCTTCCCTGGATGTTCCATAAATTTGCCGCTTACGCTGAATAACCAAATAAGCAAATATATCGAAGAAAACAAAACGCCTGTATGGGTAATTCAGTCCTTTACGTACACGTAAAGGAACCAGAAGCTTCCCCCAAAAAGAGAATTTTCTAAAATGGTGCACATTTCAACTGGACTCAGAAATACTAAGCTTTAATAGCGTGAATCGTGCTTCAAAAACTCCGGCTTGCTACAGGATTAATTAAAAATAGGACGTTAGCCCAATAAGTTTTATCAAATAGTTCATAGTGTTAAATTGTAATAAAGGAGCGAGTTAGCTCAATTGTAACCAAAACTCAAAAATGGAATTTTGATAACAATTGACAGGAATTGGGTTTTTATGCAGATTGAAATTATATAACTAAGCTTTAATAGCGTGAATCGTGCTTCAAAAACTCCGGCTTGCTACAGGATTAATTAAAAATAGGACGTTAGCCCAATAAGTTTTATCAAATAGTTCATAGTGTTAAATTGTAATGAAGGAGCGACTTAGCTCAATTGTAAGCAAAGCTCAAAAATGGAATTTTGATAACAATTAACAAGAATTGGGTTTTTATGCAGATTGCAATTATATAAATTTCATTACGTTTAATATCTAGCAACCAAATGCTCCGAGCCTCAGAAGAAAAGGGGATTTTGAAAACAGGGAGCCTGATTTTCGAAAAAGGGAGAAACACCCCCAAAAAGTCAATAAATCTGAATGTAAATCAGACCTTCAGATTCAGCGATGTTGTTCCTTACGCGATAGACTTATTAGAGTGATTTCTGCTCGTTTTGAGTTTGACTTGGTTAATTATTGTAATTTCTGTTCATTTTGGGTTTCATTTATTTATCGATGCTGATTTGTGGCAGTTTCACGATTGGTAGATTATTTGATGTTATTTTTGCTAATTTTTTGTTTAATGTTTGGTAACAAAAATGTAAAGTTTCTGTAAAAGTGACTGAATTACATAATCAAGAATTTAAATATTTTTGGTCTATCGACCTAGTGGTACCAAAATATCCTAAGAGGGCTCATTTGACTGGAAAGTCTAGTTTGGGATGAGTAGTTGGATATTTCAGACTTTTCTGAGCTAAGGTTTCTTAGTATTTCGTAGGTGAAGCTTCCACGTCAGTTTTAAGTTCACCAACACATAAAAAATTCAAAGTTCAGTTCTAATTTTTCCATAGAATATAGGAAAAGTTATACTATTATTGTGATTATTTTCTATGAAGATAGAAAGTTTCACTTTAATTCTAAATTTTCTTAAATTCAGTTCCGACTTTTTCCCAAAGAGATGAAAAACTTTAAAGTTCAATTTAAAATTTTCTCAACGAAGTCAAGGAAAGTTCAAGTTCGTTTTTATGCAGATTGCAATTATATAAATTTCATTACGTTTAATATCTAGCCACCAAATGCTCCACGCCTAAGAAGAAAAAGGGATTTTTAAAACTGGGAGCCTGATTTTCGAAAAAGGGATAAACACCCCCCCCCCCCAAAAAAAAAGTCAATAAATCTGAATGTAAATCAGACCTTCAGATTCGGCGGTGTTGTTCCTTACGCGATAGACTTATTAGAGTGACAAAAAATATTTTTTTTCCACAACCCACAAGAGGACATTTCTCAACTAAAAGTAAAGAGCTACTAGACTAAATCAAACATGTGGTGAAATAATAACGAATAATTGTTCAAACTTAAATTTTCTGTAAATCTATGTCTAGAGATAAACTTATTAGAGTGACAAAAACTTTTTTCTTGGGTTGATCTAGATTCACGTAGAGTAGTTTTCTAGCAAAGATGTTTTTGTGTTTGTATAAGTTTTTGTATTTGTTTCTAAATTTTTGTGTGTGTATGTATGTGTGTGTGTGTGTGTGTGTGTTTATATGTGTGTATGTGTATGTGTGTGAATGATTGTGTGTATGTTTGTGTGTGAGTGTGTGTGATTTTGATTTTGTTAGTGTGTGTTAGAGTGTCTTTGAGTTTGTATAAGTGTGTGTGTTTGTGTGTGTGTGTGTGTGTGTGTGTGTGTGTGTGTGTGTGTGTGTGTGTGTGTGTGTGTGTGTGTGTGTGTGTGTGTGTGTGTGTGTGTGTGTGTGTGTGTGTGTGTGTGTGTGTGTGTGTGTGTGTGTGTGTGTGTGTGTGTGTGTGTGTGTGTGTGTGTGTGTGTGTGTGTGTGTGTGTGTGTGTGTGTTTGTGTGTGTGTTTGTGAGTCTGTTTGTGTGTGTGTGTGTGTGTGTGTGTGTGTGTGTGTGTGTGTGTGTGTGTGTGTGTGTGTGTTTGTGTGTGTGTGTGTGTGTGTGTGTGTGTGTGTGTTTGTGTTTGTGTGTGTTTGTGTGTGTGTGTTTGTTTGTGTTTGTTTGTGTTTTTTTGTTTTTGTTTTTTTGTGTTTTTTTATTTGTGTGTAAGTTTTTGTGTGTGTGTAAGTTTCTGTGTGTGTGTATGTGTGAGTTTTTGCGTTTGTGTATTCAAAATATTTTTGGTCTATCGACCTAGTGGTACCAAAATATCCTAAGAGGGCTCATTTGACTGGAAATTCTAGTTTGGGATGAGTAGTTGGATATTTCAGACTTTTCTGAGCTAAGTTTCTTAGTATTTCATAGTTGAAGCTTCCACGTCAGTTTTAAGTTCACCAACACATAAATAATTTAAAGTTCAGTTCTAATTTTTCCATAGAAGATAGGAAAAGTTATACTATTATTGTGATTATTTTCTATGAAGATAGAAAGTTTCACTTTAATTATAAATTTTCTTAAATTCAGTTCCGACTTTTCTTAAAGAGATGAAAAAATTTAAAGTTCAATTTAAAATTTTCTCAACGAAGTCAAGGAAAGTTCAAGTTCCCTACTGAATTTTACCAAAGAACACAATTCAATTCTAATTTATCCAGAGAAAATAAAAATCTTCCACTTAAGTTCTTTATTTCACAAAGACATAAAGAAATTTAAAGTTCAATTCTAAATTTTTCAGTGGAAGATAGAAAAAGTAATACCATACTTGTGAATATTTTCACGGAAGATAAAAAGTTCTAGTTCAATTTTAAATTTTCTCAACGAAGTCAAGGAAAGTTCAAGTTCCCTACTGAATTTTACCAAAGAACTTCGAACTAGCAAGTTTTCTTACAGCTTCCCTAATCAAAGGTAAATCTAGACCAGAATTTGGTAAGAAAAATGTACAGTTTCTGTAAAAATGAAATCTAGACCAGAATTTGGTCACAAAAATGTACAGTTTCTGTAAAAGTGACTGAATTACATAATCAAGAATTTAAATATTTTTGGTCTATCGACCTAGTGGTAGCAAAATATGCTAAGAGGGCTCATTTGACTGGAAATTCTAGTTTGGGATGAGTAGTTGGATATTTCAGACTTTTCTGAGCTAAGGTTTCTTAGTATTTCGTAGGTGAAGCTTCCACGTCAGTTTTAAGTTCACCAACACATAAAAAATTTAAAGTTCAGTTCTAATTTTTCCATAGAAGATAGGAAAAGTTATACTATTATTGTGATTATTTTCTATGAAGATAGAAAGTTTCACTTTAATTCTAAATTTTCTTAAATTCAGTTCCGACTTTTCTTAAAGAGATGAAAAAATTTAAAGTTCAATTTAAAATTTTCTCAACGAAGTCAAGGAAAGTTCAAGTTCCCTACTGAATTTTACCAAAGAACACAATTCAATTCTAATTTATCCAGAGAAAATAAAAATCTTCCACTTAAGTTCTTTATTTCACAAAGACATAAAGAAATTTAAAGTTCAATTCTAAATTTTTCAGTGGAATATAGAAAAAGTAATACCATATTTGTGAATATTTTCATGGAAGATAAAAAGTTCTAGTTCCTATAAGGGTATTTCAGTCCTTTACGTACACGTAAAGGAACCAAAAGCTTCCCCCAAAAAGAGAATTTTCTAAAATGGTGCACATTTCAACTGGACTCAGAAATACTAAGCTTTAATAGCGTGAATCGTGCTTCAAAAACACCGGCTTGCTACAGGGTTAATTAAAAATAGGACGTTAGCCCAATAAGTTTTATCAAATAGTTCATAGTGTTAAATTATAATGAAGGAGCGACTTAGCTCAATTGTAACCAAAACTCAAAAATGGAATTTTGATAACAATTGACAAGAATTGGGTTTTTATGCAGATTGCAACTATATAAATTTCATTACGTTTAATATCTAGCCACCAAATGCTCCAAGCCTCAGAAGAAAAAGGGATTTTGAAAACAGGGAGCCTGATTTTCGAAAAAGGGATCCCCCCCGTGCAACTGAACCCCCCATGTAACTGAACCCCTGTATAACCGAAACCCCGTACAAATGAACCTCCGTGCTACTCGACCCCATTTAACTAATCCCCGTGTAACTGAATCCTCATGTAACTGAACCCTCGTGCAAGTCAACCCTCGTGCAACTCAACTCCCTCAAAACACTTTTCAGCCATTTCTTGTTAATTTTTTTATTTCTAAACTATTTAAAATTGACAACACTGTGCAAATCATCACTTGTGTATTATACAGTACACATTCATTCCATCTCCTCCAAAACACTTTTCGGTCATTTCTTGTTAAAATTATCCAATCGCTAATTACCCCTTTTTTTCTCCACCTTCAAATGTTCCTTTAGTCATTGCCCAGTTAACACTAAGGTGTAAATTGAGTAATCCTCTCGCAATAACAAACCAAACCAGATTATACCCACTTAACCAGATCAAAAATGGCGGTCACACTAACTTGATTAGTAATTGGACTTTCAGTCCTACATTCACGGGTTTCTGCAAAATGCTATGGACTTCATTGAAAAAATACCGGTTTAAAAAATAAAATAAAAAATAAACATGTATCCATGAGTTTGACCTCCAAAAAATCGATGTCACAATAGAAGACCCGTCTCTTTGAAAGGTGTAATGCCCTGTAGAAATGTTTACCTACCAGAAAAACCTGTTTGGTACGGGGGCGTCAGTAAAGTATAAGGTTCTACCAGAAAAACCTGTTTGGTACAGGGGCGTGTTAGAAGTATAATGTTCTACCAGAAAAACCTGTTTGGTACGGGGGCGTGTTAGAAGTATAATGTTGATTACTACTCCCGGGTATGGAGAAAAAAAACACATTGTGCCCACATCGTTCTTTACTTAGGCTGCGCTATTGCGCTGCCTATGATAAATAGTTCTTAAAAGTTTTTTTTAAAGCTTTATTGTAAAGAGTGAGGTTCTTAAAGGTTGGGGGGCCTTCATATATGTAATAAATTCTGTTTGCTTAAGTTTTAATGTTGCTCCTTGCTTTCAGTTGAAAAAACCTGTATTTTTTATTTAATTTATGATTATTTTTAAATAATGCTGGATAATGCAACTCCCCCTCTATAGAAAATTCCCTTCCCCCATGAAAAATTCCTCCTTGGTTAGATCCCCTAATTTAGCCCCCTAACTCCGCCCCCCAACCAGAAAAATACCCGGTGAAAACATCTGTATGCTTCTCGATAACCAATACTATACGTAAACAATGGGCAAAGTTCATAACTTGCAGCCCTTCTCCCGAGGACTGTGGTGGTTAGACACTAAAACTTTTGATTTTCAATCAAATGAGCCCTCTCCCAAATTTTTAGATCACTGGTTTGATATAATCATCCCTTGAAAAAAAAAATAAACAGGCATCCGTGATCTTTATTCTAGCAAAAATCCATAATTCCATATTTTTGTACATTGGAGCTTGAAACCTCTGCAGTAGGGTTTTCTGGTAGGTTGAATCTGATGGAGTATTTTGCATTAAGATTACTTGATATTTTAGGGGTGTTTTCCCCCTTTTTTTAAAAATTAGGCAAATTTTTTCAGGCTCGTAACTTTTGATGGGTACCATTAAATTTGATAAATATTACATATTTTGAATATTTTTGTTAACACAGAAAAAAAACAGTCAATATTTGAACGCTTTCAATTTAGTTTTGAGGGGCAGTAACACTTAGAAATAAAAAAAAAATTAAGGTAATGAAAAAGTAAGTCAAGTAAAGTGAAAGTATGCAAAAATGGATAAAAATAAAATAATTATAGGAAATGCACAAAACAATAGCCAACTTATGAAAAATAATATAGGAATACCTAGCATTCAGGTCTATTCAGCATTGGCGAAGCGTTGAACAGACGTGAACAATATCGATATATTTGAGCTTGGTTATCAAACACCAATATATTTAGAGCCTTCGGACTCTGTAATTATAAAAATTAAAGCATTATCAAAGTAGTTTGTTCAAAGTAGAGCATTGAAACTAAGACTGAGGAAATCAAACAAGAATTTCTAGTGCTGGGCGTTATTGAAAAAGGCTGTAAGTGTTTAACGTTGCTAAGTAATATTCGTATTGAAATTTGAATAACAAAACTTATATATTTGTCGGCTTTATACATCACAACTATAAGAACTTAAAGATTTTTCAAAGTGAACAACTATATCAATACTCCTGGAATAAAATAATAAAATACCGAAAAACACGCATCCGTTTTGGGGGAATATATAGTATTAAACATTTCTTATTATACTGGCTTCAGATATCAGCTCATGGATACTCAGACATAATCAATTTGAATGCGTATTTCCATTAGGATTAACCCCTTTTTAAGTTGTTTTCCTTCTTTTTCTATAATTATACAAACTTTTTCATGTACTAATAATTTGGGATGCTTAAATTAAAATTCAAAACACATACACATTTGGAATAAAAAGCGGACTCTTTGATTTAATGTTATCAATATTTAGGTTCTTGTGCTTTCGTTATAGATAAGGATCACTATTTACTTTTCATATATAATCGAACCATATAGAATAAACATTTGTGGAAAGCTTGAAAGAAGTCATTCAGTCACAACTTTGAACTCATATTGCCCCTATTAAAGATCAATACCTTTTGGCAGGCAGCCAACCATCAGACAACACACATTTTTTCCATGTTTTTTTTTTCTTACTCTTCTCACTTTCCGTTGGTCTCCTCATAATTGCTATATAGTCTCATATTTTTAGGGGGATGCCCCCCCCCCTCTGTGCACCCATGACTTCATCTTTCCTTTAAGCTTAAAGTTATTTACAAAATAAATAAATAAATATTTCTTACAATCTAACTTTTTAATATGCAAATTTTCTGTTGAAAATTATATTCAAATGAAAGTAAAAAGGGGCCTTTAAACTTGATGCAAATATTAGTCTGTATATGCGACTTTGAATATAACATTAAATAAAAAAAACAAGTTTTTCTAACTGAAAGTAAGAATTGACGTTAAAACTTAAAACGAACAGAAATTACTCCATATATGAAAGGGGCTGTCCCCTCCTCAACGCCTCGCTCTTTACGCTAAAGTTTTTTATTGTTTAAAAAAATAAGAGTTGTGAGAAAGTCAGACTTTAGCGTAAAGAGCTGGGCGTTGAAGAGGGGACAGCCCCTTTCATATATGGAGTAATTTCTGTTCGTTTTAAGTTTTAACGTCGCTTCTTAGTTTAAGTTAAAAAAAACTTGTTTTTTTATTTAATTTTTGAAGGTTTTTGAATTAATGTAGGTTTTGATTTTGGCTCACCGTACATAAATAATTAAAACAAAATTTGCATATTAATTTTACTTTCATTTGGTTAAACGGCTTTCTCGAAACTTGTTTAATTTTATTTACGAACGTTTTTATTAGTAATAGATATACGTAACTTACGAATTAACTTACGCAACGAACTTCTAGATTTATGTATTTTTAATACGTATATTAGGGGGCTCGTCCCCTAGTCAATACCTCGCTCTTTAAGCTGAAGTTCGAATTTTGTTCCAATTCTTTAAAAATGACCCCTTAATCACAAAGGCATTTATTTAGAATAAATAGCTCATATGAAAGTAGTAAGAAATCTTTGGCTTAAAGAGCGAGGTATTGACTAGTAGGTGAACCCAATCATACACGTTATATTTTCTGATCGTTTTAAGTTTTGATATTACTCCTTATTTTCAGTTGGAAAACTTTTTTTTTTATATTTAATTTCTGATCTTATTTTTTTAAATAATGCTGGGAAATCCGGCGCCCTTTTCATAGCAATGTTTCTTCCCTCATGAAAACTTCCTTCGTGGAAAGATCTTCCCAAATAACCCCCGAACCACCGATCCCCCTACTACCAGGAAAAATCCCCCCTGAAAACGTCTGTATACTTCCTATTAACCAATACTATATGTTAACATTGGGTAAAGTTCATAACTTTCAGCCCTCCCCCCGGGGACTTCGGGGGATTAAGTCATCCTAAAGGACATAGTTCTCATATTTTCAACCATGCTGAACAAAATGGCTATCTCAAAATTTTGATGAGGTGACTTTGGGAAACAAATCAGCGTGGGAGGGGGCCAAGTTGCCCTCCATTTTTTTTGGTCACTTAAAAATGGCACTAGAACTTTTAATTTCCGTTCGAACGAGTCCTCCCACGATATTCTACCACTGGGTCGATACTATCACCCATGAAAAAAACAAAACAAAACAAAAAAAACAAATAAACACGCATCTGTGATCTTTCTTCTGGCAAAAAATACCAAATTCCACATTTTTGTAGATAGGAGCTTGAAACCTTTACAATAGGGTTCTCTCATACGCTGAATATGATGGTGTGATTTTCATTCAGGTTCTATAACTTTTAGGAGGTCTTTCCCCCTTTTTTCGAAAATCAGCCAAATTGTCTCAGGCGCGTGACTTTTGATGGATAGGACTAAACTTGATGAAAGTTTATTTGAATTATATATTTTAATTCAGCTTTAAAATCTGATTCTTTTGATGTATCAATTGGTATCAAAAACCCGTTTTCTAGAGTTTCTGTTACCATTGAGCCGGGTCGCTCCTGACTTACAGTTCGTTACTACGAACTGTTTGATTAAGTTTGATGGCCGAGGCAATGAATAGATAATACAAAACTACAAAATCATTGGAGGCTGGCTCCATTCATTTAATTAGGGTTAATTTCTAGAAAAAATATTCAGCTAAACCCTCTTTCAAAAATAGTTCAACATTTTCCCATGTGAAAGCTTCTGCAAACCTTCCAAGCTGAAACGAAAGCCCAAATTTGGATGAAACTAAGCAATAACAGCATTTTTTTTATCTTCAGAGATTAAACAAGCGAAGAAGATAGATAGCTGCTCTGAACTTATGTGTTGAGAATTTTGCTTTAATTTTTCGGCCTATTTTTGTAACCTCAGTCGTCGCATTTCTTAAGCCATGGCCTAATTCCTTCAGCATAATTCAGAAATAGAATCTAAATTGCTTCATATTTTACCCGTTGTTCTATGTACTTGTTATTCTACTTTGAACCACTAAAAAGGTCGCAAAATAGTAATGGTTTATTTGTATAAATATTTCCGTTTGTTTAAATTTCATAAGCCACTTTTAAAGGTCATTTGAATTTCAATTGTTGTTTGTTTTTTGTTTTTTTGTTTTTGTCGTTTTTTTAAGCACCGATTAGTGTATCTTATATATTAACTGCAACGATTCAGCATTTTCTACCAAATCTATATAAAACCCGAATAACTATTTCCCTCGGTTCGACACGCTTTTCAGCCTGGTTCTTCGGCTCTCACATAGCGTAATTCCAATTTCGGACTTTTTTTTTTTTGGTAGAGATTTTGTACTTTACATGTATTCTCATGGTTCCAATGTTAACCGGCAAAAAATTTCTGTTTTTGCTTAGTAAGTTTGGCTTTTTAATTTTTTTTTTTTTTTTTAGTTCTTCTTTCGGTGCACCAAAACACAGTTACAAACAGCTATTTTGGCAAAAAGTGCTAAAAGTTCAGTTTAGAGTGCTTACAAATTGATACAAGATTTGTTTCTATCATGGATGATCTCCCTAACCTCATGTAAAGTAATTTGCCCTTAAAAAGTAACTGCTGAATTAATACCCATTTGAGTAATTCTTCTCGGTTTAAAGGGTATTCCATTATGTGCTAATGTAGGTACAATAGCGAATCAAGAATTTTGGAAAGAAAGTTAGGGGTGATACGTAAGTTAAACTGTATTCAATCCCAGGAGAGGGGCCGGTGCTTTTGGCGTAAATATGATTGGGCAAATGTAAGCAAAAACTGCACAAAATGAAGCTGCACCTGTGGCAAGGAAGCACTATTCCCAGCCCAGCTCTATCTTCTGGATTTCTCACTGCAAAAAGACAAAAAGATTTTTTTTTTCTTTGATTTTTTTAGCTAAAATGGTAAAAGCACAGACTATGTTTTTTATGTTTCTCACGTATAGGTGGAATCCAGACTAAGATACTAAATTTTCATATTACAGTGATATATCTTACTAGTTGTTATATTTTCAAATATAGCTAAAAATGAAATTTAACAAATACAAACTTTATTGTAATTTTTCTTTTATAATTTTGCAGGTGTTGGGTTGGTGAGAACAACGAAGCAAAATGGATCCTTGTTATTCCTATCATTATTTCACTGTTGGCAAATCTTGTGTTCCTCATTAATATAGTGAGGGTCGTCTTTAGCAAGCTCAGGAATATGCCAGGAGGGCACTATAACTGTAAGAGGAATAAAAATCATTACAGATCAAAAGAAGAAGATCTCAACGGTAAGAATTTCATAGTTTTTTTTTATCTAGGTCTGTCCTACCCACCATCAAGCTTATGAATCATAAGATTTTTTTACTTTCCCATGATTTTGATATACAATACCTTTTTATCGTAATGTACTCCATACATCCTCCCATTGGCTTATACTAGTATATTGGCTCATGCCAGTATTCAGTACCATTTCTTTATGTAGTGTTTTTGTTTTGGTCCGAATAGTCTGAAACTAGTCGATTCAATTTTTGTTTGTGTTTAAGGTTTCTGGTGCCATAGTAAGCCCTTTTGTTGCAGTCCTGCGGTTTTAATTTTTCAACACTAGATAACAATTTTCCATATCATTTGATAGCTGAAGTCTGACTTTATCCATTTACAGCATTAGGATAAATTTCTGCGTTTTTTTTTGGGGGGGGGGGCTTTTAAACTTTACAGCTTAGAAATTAGTTGAAAATCGCGAAAATAACAACAAAATTTCCTTTGAACCCCTGCCCCTAATGTTTGTCTTACTCATAAAAACGTAACGAAAATTAATATAAACAAATTCTTGATATTGTTTTTAAGTTTTTTGTACCCCCCTCCCCCCCCCAAAACAAGAAGAATAAAATCCTTCTGTAAAAAAAACCCTGAAAAGAAATCCTGGATATGGCCCTGCTTGTTTCTGATATTTTTGGCCGTAATTACTGGAGTCAGCCTCAGTTTTGCCCATTACTACGAAGCTGCAATTCGTAGATATACAATTCGCTTCAGATCTATCAAATAAGTGTTTATACAGCCTACCAGTCTCAGAAACGCTACTGTAACGCGTAGTGAATTCGTCCCATAACGATAATGCAGTCCATGAAAAATAAACGTAACTGTAGACTGTCTCTATTAAGACTAAGGGTACAATAGGAACGTCTAAGTAGTGCCAGTTCCGGTGTTATTTAGAAAAATGATGGGTACTTGCGTCTTATAGCGACCACTTTTCGTCCTTGATCTGTAATAAAACCAGTTTTCTGTGTCCACTCAGAATTAATCAGCTTAGACTCTGCGAAATAAATTACTATGCAGGTATATTTTAATTAAGTATTTAATATATAGAGGTGGTTAGGTTACGTATTTAATATAATGCGTTCTGAGTGGCCTGCTTTCCATAATTCTCTTTTGTATTTTCCTTTTTTTCTTACTGAAGTATTATATTTGCATGATATTTTGGTATATTTCATTAGGATTGACCTAACTTCACTTTTTGGTGTGGTCACTATAACACTTAAGTACCAAATGGCGAGTTTGAATTTAAAGATATCACTCCTTTTCTCCCCAGCAAAGAAGTGAATAGAGTGGTGAATTTCCCCGGAAAAATGTATTTGCAGTTTCTACCCATGGAACATTTTTAAAACCATGAATTGGAAAATGTTTTGTGATATCTTATATCCATCCTCTCCTTGTGTGATTTTTTTCAGGGACTGCAATCTTCAGGAGCGATTATCAATTTCTAAGTATTGTCATACTGAAGTCCCGATTTCATACCGACGACATTGGGACTTAAGTCCCAGACATTGGGAAGTCATACCGAAGTTATGCCATGGGGGCATATATGATTCTTATAGAAGGGATGCTCTTATAAACTTCATAGAGGGCTCATTTGATGTAAAATGGAAAGTTCTTGTTCACTTTTAAAGATTCAAAAGAGATCGAAGGGCAATTAGCCCTCCCTCCCGCGCCCTTTTTTTCCAAAACCCAACTGATAAACATTTTGTGATAGCCATTTTGTTAAAAGTAGTTCCAACATCAGTAGTAAGGCCATAGGGAATATAGACCATACATTCGACCCTACATTCACGCCTACATGAATATGCGCGTAGTTTAACCGGTACATTGGCTTGCCAGGGTCAGTCACCTATTACTATGAATGGTACTTACCCTACCAGACGGGTTTTTTGAGGTAATACCCATTTTTTGGGGGTCAAACAGAGAGAGAGCGGCGCTCACACTAACTTGATTAGTAGTTGGATTCGGATATAAGGAGTAATTTTTATTGTAGTTCATATTAGTAAGAGAATTGAATTCAGAGAGAGACCAGTATATTTTAAAGGATATTAGTGGAGAAAAAAATTAGTGGTGCATTTACAATATTGGAGATTATTGACGGAACCTACAGCAGCAGCAGCAACGATATACGTGTACCCAATGTAGCTGTGGAAATAACCGCTGGCTGTAGACTATGCCTTGAATGGGATAGTATCTAGCTAGATACGTGATATCATTAAGCAAGTTTAAGCAGGAGGAGCAACTATGCTTTGCTGGAAAAGTGAATATTCTCCATATAAATAAACTTTGGTCAGCATTAGATGTCCTATCGAAATATATTGATGAGAACAAAATGCATCAGTGAATATTATTATTGTAATTAGGTTCAATAAAAATTTTTCTAAATCAATGGTATTTTTTTTTTTTCTATATTAGACTAGTGTATATTTTCTAGAGTACAAAAGGAAATTCTGTTTAGTCTTAAGTTGGTTGTGAGAGAGTTAGGACTCTAAAAAATGGATAGATTCGAGAAAGAGCGAATCATGAGGAATCTAGTTCTTATGGAAAAACGTTTGATTCTAGATGATGATTTTCTAGAGTTGTCTATTCAAAGGAAGATATTTTCTCGGGGAATGCTTTTTGGTATAATGAAAACTGATTCTCCATCATTATACTAATGTATGAAGCTTCTACGTCGTGGTCCAAATGCATTTACCCAATTTATTGATATATTGATCACGATACGGCAAAATGATATTGTGGATATGCTTTTAAACATTAGTTTTGAAATTTAGGACTTTTTTCATGAGAAAGCTGGTGCTCAAGGATGATTTACTACTCTTTCTCTATATCTCAAACAATTTTTGTTGTTGATAGCTCAGTTTCATTGTGGTAGTGAGAGTGTCAACACATGACATAATTTTCCATACATGTCCGTTATGTATGTACACACTGGGCAGCTGGTCATCATCATGTGAGAATTGCACAATGATTGATGAGTATGATGAAAAGTGTAGATTATGCACCCCGGGTAAATTGCATAGAGGATATGCTGTACAAATTAAAGGTTGTAATTCCTGTCTTGAAGAGGTGTGTGAATCTCATCCTAGAGGCCACCTATGCTCCAATTGTCATTATGATAAATGTAATCAGTGGGAGAATACATATCCCGGTTTGATTGGAAAGAATCCTAACCGTTATTTTAGTTTTTTGCTACGAGATTGGTATTGTCACGGTTTTAGATTGG
Source organism: Artemia sp. Qi Xiang Cuo (assembly GCF_049724085.1). NCBI lineage: Eukaryota > Metazoa > Arthropoda > Branchiopoda > Anostraca > Artemiidae > Artemia > Artemia sp. Qi Xiang Cuo. The sequence continues at coordinate 70,715,588 of NC_142797.1, read as the reverse complement.
TCTGAGAGGAAGAAAGAGGTCATCAATTCAACGGTTCGAACAACAAAAGTATAGATTTTCTTTGTTATTTCTGTGAAGATACTGAGTGCTTTGATTGAAAGCACACTGATTTCTATTTGACAGTGACAGAGTATTATTTACCATTTGAGGCCAATGTTTGTGAAATCGCTTCTAAAGAACAAAGGGATGCTTGGAAATCCCCTATAATGAATGCGACTAGCATCATTAACTGTGCACAGAGATAGGCTAAGAGTGAAGTCACGCTCTACTGTAGAAAATGTGACCCTGACATTGCACTACATTAGAATCAGTACACTGTGAATTCAGATAATCTACCTGCACTAGTTGTTGTCGACAAATACCCAGTAGTGGATGAAATCTAAAGAGTAGAAAAGTCGCTTTATCATGTATATAAATTTTTCTTAATAAACAATTTCACATACATCTTTAGAACATTTTATTCTCAGGGCACTAAAATCAATATTAAATACACTTGTAAGTATATTCTCCACTAGAAAGTCGTTCAATCGAGGTAAGTCAACGTAGATGTCGAGAAACTGCCTGTAGGTGTAGCCACGAAATCTGAACATGAAAAAGAGTAGTGCATGAAAGCCACATGTCTTAGTCGTTAAATCCTGTACTCTTCGTTGATTTAAAATAATGGTTTTCCCCCTGCTTTCAATAAAGTTGCTGATGTATGGAGCGTAGAATTTATACGATAGGCCAAGAGGGTAAAAAAATTCAATATTCTTCACTGTTTGAAAGATGCATAGCCAATGACCGGTCTTCAAAGTCGATGGACTGCTATTAACAATGATTAGGGTATTGTTAACACTTGGAATGTTTTCAATGAAGTCCGAAGGTATGCAATAGGACTTGTACTGGGACATGTCTGGATCCATACTAAATACGTTGATTATTTGGTTTGTGTTCATGGTGCTAGGTCTAGTAGAACACTGCCGTCGGGCGTGATTTCCCAATAAGTTTCGAATTGACTCAGTGATATTAGCGTGATACTGTCAGTCAGGGAATTGGCAGATGTAAATTCTAAACGTAAATTCCCTGACCGTACTTTGCTCATATCCTGACAAGTCCAAAACAATAAACCGATGATTTTTTGAGAACACTGAATCGGTTATTCAATTTTCAAATAGTTGAGAGTAATGAACTAGGGATTGCATAATCAACTCGTACAGAGTTCTATAGGATTTTTTGTCAAATGATAAAGTGTACAGTGGAATACCATTCACTTTGCACACAAGGCTAGATAGACCAAAAAAATTAAAATCATGGGGGGATTCAGTCCAGGATCCAACGGCACTGCCACTTTTCACAAAGGCCAAAGCCAATTTTGATGGGATTTCTCCATTGATAAATGATGAATCGCTATAGCTACGAGAGCCGGTGGCAATGTGACGTTGATTGGTTATCGTATGGGGAACAAGAAGTTTAATGTTGTTACCATTGGCTCTTATCTTTTCCACTGCCAATGCAACAGAACTCATGACCTGTTGTTTTCGGACGTGGAGAATTGCCGAAGTGATAATGACATTTGCATCGGGTGCTGCAGGAAGTGTTTTTCTCCAAATGAAATTCGATGGGGTCATCTGTAGCTTTATGTCAATCTTGACATTGGGGGGTAGCCATTGGGATATATTGAATATCTCATTATTTAATTTTCTAACTAGATGATACTCCTGGGTCACTGCAGTAGTCAACTCGCCGTCAGTATCAACACCTGATCGATATTCATAGCCCGATGATTGTCCTCTCAACTCCTTGTATGCCTTTGGTGTCATCATCATAAATTGTATACAGATTGCATAGTTTGATAAATTATTGCTAGTGCTCACCAATGTTCCATTAACAAATACATTAATTTGTTTGAATAGGTTGTGTAGAATACAGTTTTCATAGGAGAGACCATCGCCGGCATTTGGAGTTTTATTATCTGACTTTTTCTTCTCCAAAACATTTAAATCATTAAATATTGACGACAAATCAATGAAATAGTCTTCATTGGAAAATATTTGAAAGTGTATATTTTCCGAGAGGGGGTTTTGGGGGTGAAACTGTTCATAGTATCCATACTTGAGACTGACACCAACATTTTCAGCATGGAATAGATTCAATGAGGAGCTGATTGATGGATATGATTCCTTGTGGGGGAAATATGTCATATTAAGAGAAGAAATCCTTCTTTGCTCTAACAATCTTTTTCTTTTTCTTCTTCTTCTTCTTATTATTGCTCTTCCTTGTTTTATTCCTCAAAGTCTTTGTTGATGTCCTTTGCTTCCTGCCTGGGTGGAGACTGATGAGTGAATGACGCGAACGCATCCTCTTCAATCCCTCCCCATTTTGTCGAGATTTTAGGTGCTCACCAACGGCTTTTGCTGAAGATCTAATATTTTCCTTAACACTCTCCTTGAAATTCTTGCCCGACCCCCAGTCCTGTAGTGTGGAGGTAGCAAAATTTGATGCAGCAGGTACAAGATATTTTTTGGCAAGGGGTAGTGCAGAACGAAATAGCCTAGCAAACCAGCTACCAAGACCATATCCAGACATTGTAGTACGCCCCTTGTAGTAGTCCAATCCATTGCCTATTTGACGTGGACTCAAAGCACCAACATAGCAATTGATATTGGGACAGACAAATGGAATTCTCCTATTGTTCATTTTAGTTAATTCTACACTCGTTCACGGTGGGTCAAAAATGACATGTAATCACTGTTAGACCATTTGTTATTGCTAGAGAATCACCCAATTAACTTCTCAGTGTTAACTGACAGAGTTGCAAATATGAAGTGTTTGAAAAAACATATTGAAGATGCTTATATTATAGTGATGAACAAGTTTATGATTTTTTTTTCGTTCAAGAACACGTAGGAAGGGGACATTTGAACTACTGACTTTTGACTTTTCCACAAAGGATGCAAAGAAAAATATATAAGAGTCCGAGGAGAAACCGGGCGGATAATCAGCGAAAATAACTTGATTCATCCCGTAAACAGTGCCAGCATTTTTCCCATTGATCATATTCTGTTTAAAGCCAAGAACATATCTCAGATTATCATTGAGAATAATTATTTCAGTTTCAACAGGGGAGCTAATGTAAATCCTATCTTGTTCAAATAAATAATTAAAATGGAATGTACCATTCCTGCGATATAAGATTTTTCTATTGATTGTACGACACAAGTCACCCATATTATCATATTCAATATATTTTAATTTGGCATGTGGATATTCACTAGATTTAAGTGCTTCAACCCATTCATAGTCGACATAGTTCAACCCGTTCATCGTTCAATCGAGTGGTATAACTTTTATATCATACGCAGGATCCTTTCTCTGGATATCACAGGTATTTTTGAGAATACAATTGACAAGAGCCACTTCATATGCACCGTCAAATTTGACGACAGGGGAGAGTTTTGTCCAAAAATCACTTGTCGTATTCAAATCATTGAAGAAAGAATTGCAAACGTTGGACATGTAAGTTACATAGAGATCATTGGGCATTGTCAATATCTTCAACACCGATCCAAGAATCAAAATCAGAGTTGTATCCTAGCCACCGAACAAGTAACTATTTCTTACCCCTACGAGTGCGTGTCTTTAATATCTTTTCAATTTGATAGATTTCTCTAGCATTTTTAACTTTTTATAGTTCATAGTCATAAAAGCCACCGAGAATCTCTTCATCTTTGGTATCACGCAGGCGATAAGTTATGGGTTTAGTGTCTAGGATTTTTGCCACTTTAAAAAGTTCTGTGGACCACAAGTAATTCCCCTTTTCAAAAACATTAGTTGTTCTATTAATTCGAACAGTATCACCAACATTGAGTTTATTTTTCATCTTCTTGACAGCCGATTCATTGGAATACTGTTTAAGAAAGGTGTCAATTGTATCATGATCAGAATGATGAACTTCCGTTGGCGTAGAGTTGGACAATGATAGATGAGGTCGTTGATTATAAATCAACATGATTTTATCTAGATCATGAATAAAATGCGATTTATTTTTCAATGTACAATATCTTGAAATTAAAAGTTGAGTAGTTATTGTCAATCTTTCGGCCAATGCAGCCTTTATAGGACTGTGACCATGATAGAGCAGTGTACTATATTTCTCTAGTACTTTTGCAACATGGGGATTAACAAATTCACTACCACGATCCGTTTAAATTTTTTTTATATGAATCCTGTTCGAGAATACTTTCAATGGCCTGAGCAACATCAACGCCTCTCTTTGATCGCAATGGAATTGCATATGCATAGCGACTAAAAACACTGATTGCAAGTAGAATGTACTTGTACAGTGTATTGTGACGTCTTTGAAGCTCAACTAGAGTCAGGAGATCTGCTTTCATTATATGCAATGGGTAAAAGGCTTTAGTTTTTCGATATTGATTGGAACGAAGTCTATGATTTCTATGCAGAGTATAACTTGATTCATTTTGTAGATAGTCTTGTACACTTTTAGTGTGAACACCAGTGACTTTGGAAAAAGTGGTGGGGGAACTTAACCTCCCCACATCGCTTAAAGTTTCATAAGGAGCATTGAGAGCTTTAACCATTTTGAACGTAAGCACGTTGTGTAATGATCACTACCCGTTTGTATACTGGCCGTTGGTGGTGGTAGTGGTGATCTTTACTTAGTACTTCTTCGCTTTTGCCTAGCTATCATCGGTGATCTAGTATATTCTAAAATTGAGTTAAAATCTTCTTCTTCAGGCACAGTTTTTAATGGTGTCGGTGCTTTTGATGATTATGATGATGATGATGAGTCATGTTCATTTAATTTTTGTAAAATTTGTATATTGCCAATAAGACTTTTGTGGAATTTTAATGTATTTAAAAAGTTTTATAGATGATTTTCAAATGGTAATAGCCCCTTACGATCTGTAACCATGTCATAGATTAAATCAAGTAGATTATAGCTCTTGCCCTGAATTACAATCCCTTTCCCATGATTCTCAACTTGAGTTTGATCTTGACCACTTTTCAAGAGATAGACTAGGAGTCGTTTTATTTGTTGAACAATATTTTTGGGGCTTTTAATTAAAAATTTTGATAAAAATTAATAAAAATCCTCCATGTTTAATTTTGTTCCAGAAGCAGACTCTTGAGGAGATGATTCTTTTTTGGGATCAGCAGCAGCCCAGCAGTGGGCTTCGACCGATAGGACTTGTGTTTGTCCACTCGGCGAAGTGCATCTTGAAGTAAAAGCAGTTTTTTATCATCCTCAATATTCTCATTGTCAAGGAATTTACTCAGATTGTTCTCAAAGTGTTTGATGGGTGAGAGAGTGAGTTTTATTGGAGTCGATTTATATGTTTCTTCCATTCTCACTAGATAAAACTGTTTACGAGTCCTGCGATTACTGGCAGTAAAATTGTGAAAATGTTACCGCCCGCCTGAAGAAGACGTTTCCTTTAAAATTCTTTCCTTTTTTCTTTTAACAGGCCAATATACGTACAATGGAACTATGTTGCTTTGTCTGATGCTTAACTACTTCTGGCTCTTGAACATTACCCTCGGTCAAATTTAAACAAAGTTCGGATATAAGATTAATGAAATCATTGTAAATACCGTGTTTGAGTATTGCTTTCCTAAGCGGAGGTTTTGAAGTGCTTAGAACTGAAAATAAATGTATATTTTCATGTAGTTTCTTCAGTGTCATGATATCGACTAGTACGCCTCTCTACTGTTCACGGGGAGATATACTGAAATTTCATTGTAAGAAATATCTGTGACTACGGGCAAATCCTCGGCTGTATTTTGATTAAGATCCAATAGGATGTAGCCGTAGGGTTTATTAGTTGCCTGATTGTATGCTGAGAGCAGAAATTTGGGGGTGCCTGGACAGATTTTGTTTATTGAGAGTTATTAGCGAGCTAGAATCACGAACAACTCTGTAGATGATATAGTAGGTACAGTTCAATGCAAGTGTTCGCATACATTTGCTCTAATGAAAGAGATTGTGTAGAACCAGAGTGACGGAAATCTGTTCATGATGTGAGCGAACAGTGAACAGTTGTGCCTTTTAATGGGAGCATTGTTCAACATATTCGGCAATAACATAAATAATCAGCCACTAATTCGGGCCAATAATTAAGGAAACATTATTGAACAACATTCATAGAAAAACAATTCCTTGCATGGATTGTATCTGCCCCAACCCTGTCATGGCAATTGCTTTAATTTTGTCAGGTAAATTCAGCTAAATACTATAATAAAAGTAGATTTTTTTTGGGTTTTCCACAAACATTTTATCGCAATTTTTAATTATTTTAGTTAAGAGTGTTGTTTTGCCCGACATTGACGGTCCACACAGAAACGATCTGAGTTTTAAATTGATACATGTTCCCTTCAACAGTTCACCTAGACAACTAACTTTAGACTATGGCTGACTAATGAATAAATAATTTCACTTTTACTACTACTCCGTTCAAGAGTACTAATAATAATAATAATGAGAAGAAGAAGAATAATACGAATAAATAATAATATTTTATTTTATTAAACATAAAAAAGTAACAATACTTTTAAAAAAATAATAAATTGAAAAAAGCAAATTAACCATGAAAAAAAAATACAATATTTTAATTTACTTATAATAAAAAATACAGCATTTACGTAACCGCTAGAAAAAAAAACACTTAAATAAATACACTTTTTTTTGTTTATTTATAATAAAAATACAACATTTATTGAATAATGCACTTAAAATAATATCATACACTTTTATTTACAGCATTTTAAATTTTAGGGTCCCCCCTCCCCCCGGGGCCGGCTGCTGCGGCGGCCGGGGGTGGGCCGGGAAGCGCCGGGTGCCGGGAAGCGGGGCCCCGCGGCGGCGGGCCTGGGACGGGGCTGGCATTAAATAGTGGAAATTGATCTGCCTTGCACACACACACACACACATACATTGTAAATTGTTTGTGATAAAGAAAAAAAAGAATTTAAAAAACACCTAATTACCCAAAAAACCCTCCCACCGAATTTATACTTTTTTTTAAAATGAATTTAAGTTAATTTTTCTAGACCGAGTTGTTTTCTTTACTCTATACATTCAACTCAGTCTGAAATTAAATAATGACCGTGTGGTAATACCTTCACACCATCCTCAAGTACATAGACTTTGTCCGATATGGCAGACATGGCGTTTTTCTCAACTCTAACTGTATAGTTTTTAAATTGTAAAGAGCGAATCGCCATGACTATCGCCCTTGGCACTAAACTACGTTCCACACAATTTCTATACACACTCATGTCGAAATTATTTTTTACAAAGTGTGTAGGTACCCCCTTGCAAACTTGTTTGATATCCTTGCTGTGCGTTTCCACACAGTATACCTTCGGCCCATGAAACACAACACTGAATATCAGATCACTACCCGTCTTAGATTTTAACATTAACAATTGATTTGGGGCTTGATGCTTCACTAGCTCTGGTCAAACATATTTATCCTAGTTAGTGTTTTCCACTTTTGAGCTAGTTTACTCACCATTTTCCAAATTATTCAGTAGATATACAGTTTTGACTTTTAACAGGAGTGAATCAGTGTCCCCGTAGTACACTTGAACTTGTCCCTCAATCGGCCACTGTACCTTGCATACATTATAATAAAACGAAAAAATGAGTTTATTGGATATTTCAGTTATTGCACTTCCTCCTTAAATATTTTTATTTAATACAATATTTCTTTTCTTGCTATGTAGGAAAATAACATTAGAGTCTATGATTGTGAACGATGTGAAGTTTGGATCCGCAATGATTCGAGCACAATCTTTGGGGTTGGTTACAATGTAACATCGACTTCTGTGTCGTACGCTCTCACAAATTTTACCGAAGGCTGAGTTCAAAATGAGTTTAAAGACTTCCTTCTCAACCTTCGTTTTAGCTTGCGAACGTTTACTGACAAAGGTGTCAATAAACGTTTTCATGTAAGGTTTTTGATCAAATCGGAGGGCTCTATGAATCTTTGTGACTTTGAAACCATTGGACACCATCCATCTCAATAGCACGTGATGAACAACGATATTCTGTTTCGGGTTGAGGTCGGCAATTAGTTTTGGTTTTGAAGGTACCCAGTGCATACTTCCGTCCTCTACTAATGATAAATTGTAGGGGCTCAGAGAGTCCCTACCCATCGGTCTATTTATGCACGGAAAAACAAAGTCTTTTACCGAGTCATGGATTTCCATGGGTATTTCACCGTCAATTTCAAAAAACCATCCCTGCGTCCCAGTCTCCTCAAAACTAGCAATGTCGCGGAAATTCTAAGCACATGGGTTTCCAAACCATTTATAATTGCCATACGGCAAACAGTAGTGTGAAACTGCCAATGGGTAAAAAGAATTCATATCCCAAATACTGTGTCCGACTTTTCATCGGTGTGCTGTCCAGTCGCATCAGTTTTCATGATACGATCCCCGTGAAAAACATACCCCCCCCTGAATGAACTCTCAACAAAACGATTCTGATCCACAACCGCGAAACGACCTAGTTATTATTTGTGGATTTTAATTATAAAGTCCCACACCAACAGGGGCGGGGCAAAATAATAACCTAAATCCAACCCAAATTCCCCATAGATTTTATCCGTATTTTTACACACAATGTCCAGAAGAGTGAGTATGTCACTGGCCAAGTAAAGTTTACAATAATCCCACCCATTTTTACACCCGCCCTTTGCCCAAACCCTCTTAGCAAATTCGTAG